>NW_021637414.1:0-370367 GCF_004799145.2 Neltuma alba
TTAAATTGATAAAATTTTAAATATTTCTTATTAAATTTCTTTTACCTCTCCATTGATGACCGTCATATCCCTGCCTCCTTGTTTTATTTCCAACTATATTTAAATGAGGTAAAATTAAAAAATCATCCTAAATATCATGTAAGAGATTTATATTCAGGATAAAAAAATGTTCCCTACAAAATAATTTACAATAAGGACAGAAGACGGAGTAGCATTTAGTTAGTGGGGAGCTGAAGTCATAGCAGGCTGATCAATGATCAATTTGTCACGTGATCGTTGCGAAATTTAAAAATAATTAATTAATATTAAATGGTGATTGACGGGGGAAGCCAAATCCGGTGCATATAGATATGAGCAGACTCACAAAATGCCTGGGTACTTGCAATATGGTAACTGTTGGAATCGCATTCATTGTCATTTGTTGACCTTCTTAATAATAATAATAATAATATATGTGTGTGTGTATGTGTTTATATGCATGCAGGTCCACTGGTTATCTGCTAACATGCACTTCCTTTGTTCATTTCTTATCTATGAAGTTGAGCTTTTAGGGTCAGATTTTGATCTGGTCGGTCCAATTATTGAACACCGTACCGGACTCGACCATCCACTCGGTTAATTCATCTTTTATTTGATTGGAACCTAACGGCCACTCCATTTCCGCTTGTTTCCTAGTCAAGGTTTTTCATCAACGGAATGCTTCCACTTCTGTACATGGATAATTCTCGCTGCGATTCTCAAAATAATATTTATCCCACGGTCCCCAATAAAATTCCAAGGCAGACAGAGATGCATATACAAAACAAGCAAAATAATACCCCTAGTCGCAACCACGTCGGATGGTTTGGTTTTTTATTTAGGGTGTTTGGAACACTTTAAAAATTTTTTTGCAAACCAAAACAAATTTTTTATATATTTATTTTGTATACTATAAAATTATTTTTTAAATTATGATTTAGTTTTAATCTAAAATATTTCCCATAAAAAAAATGCAAAACATCTCCTGTCATGCCATCATGTGACTGGGTGAAATTCTCACCCTCGACGGAAACGTTGTTCGAGAAGGCTTGAAAAAGTGAAAAACAATCTTCAAAAGTGGCCGGGAGCTGCCTAACTCGGTTAAAATAATCACAGCATGAAGGAAAAGGCGAATAAATTCAAAGATTAGGTCTAAAGTATATAAGTACTAATAGTTTAATGTATTCGGGGCGACGAGTTGACAATTGACAAATGCGGGTTTTCCATTTTCCAAGGAGGCCGAAACGTCAGCAATCAGAAGCTCAAAACGGCGTTCAATAGGGTGTCGTCGGAATAATTGACTAATTGATGACATTGCAGTCAAATCAGCTGCTGGGGGTCACACTGTCCTTTTGGGGAAGGTACTACCACCCTCCCCCACCTCCTCGGTTTTGAAGAAGAAACCCACTTTCAAAGGAATGCTTCGATCTGGTGCCTCCCATTTGTTACTGACCAGGCCCCCTTCGGCTTCCCAAGTCCGGCTTCAACCACTATTAGTAGCGTTCAATGATCCCTGTCGTTCAAATTTAAAGAGCGGAATATCCAGCCCAAAAAAAAAAAGACTAAATGTAAAAAGAGGGACGGGAACGGTTGTAGGTGAGGCTCCGGGCACGTAGGTCTCCGAACCACTGACACGCACTGAAAGGGCTGGGCTATGTTGCGGGACGACTCATCTGCGATCCAATTTTGTTTGTTTCTGATTTTTATGCACACCTTCTCTGCTCCCCTACGCTAATTAATGCTCCTTGTACCCGATATTTTTCCTCACATCAAAAGGAGAGAGTATTTCATGCATCTTTTATATGGGTTATTTTGTTCAACTTATTATATGAGTACTTTACTCCCAGCATATGCATTTTAGGACGTCCTAGTTGTTATTGTACTAGTACATGTTTATATGTTTATAAAACATAATAAATTTATTTTTGCACAATTGTCTTGAATTGGCATAATTCAAAGAAGGGTGTGTTTGGAATCACATCTGAACCTTCAAATTGACTTCTCTACCGGTAAAAGGAGCTTTTTTGATTTAGGATGTGTTTGGAATCACATTTTTGTAATCTGACTTTTGTCACTGAAACGGACTTATACAATAAGCTCAAAAAAGCTGTTTTTATCTAACCTAACGTCTGTAAAAGTTAGATTGCAAAAAAATTACTTCTTCACGGCTAATCCAAACACACCCCAAATGGAGTTGAAACGGAGTTCCAAGTTACCAGTACCAATACTTCATAAGGCGGAAACATGAATGGACAGAGGAGCAAGAGCAGTTGCGTGAAAATACTTATAGAGGGGCGAAACCTCGAGAGTCCACGAGGGGGCAGTGCTCTGCATGCATGCATTGTCACAGTCAATGGTTGATTGTAGTAATAATTGGGTGGGAATTTGGAGCAGGCTGGGGCGCGCTCAACGGGATCCGACGGTGGAAAGTAGTTAGGATCAGGAGGACCCGTGACAAATCCAACGGCAGTTAATGAACGACCACTGGATTTCGACGAGCGAGGGAGTATGGAGGGGCTTTCAGCCGGGGCTGATGAAGTTAACCGTGGACAGGACAATTGATAATCCTACACAGAGCTGGGGATCGCAATACAGAAACTGCAGGGCACGTGTCCTCGTGGAGGAATCCGCAGCATGAGGCATGTAGGCGCGATCACTTCAGTTTTAGTTATTTTTGCAACCTCACAGGTCGGTGATTAACTGTAATGAATTGGTTCTGGAAAGAGAGAGAGAGAGAGAGAGAGGAGGACGTTGACAGGATACTTGGCGACCTAACCAACACGTGCCAGTACTGTGGGTAAAGTCGTTTTATCTTTTTTTGGGTAAATCATTAGTATTATGGAAATTAATCCGTGATTTGGATATGATGGATTGCATTATCTTTGCTCGATTGGAAAATGATGCCCTACATATAAAGATGCGAGGTAACGTGGCCTTCTTCATTTTTGTTGTGTGCATTTCAATTTTTCGAGCGAGGAGGACGCATCTCTCCTTTCTCGCTCTCTCTCTTTCCCTCTCTAGGCATTTATTTGCTCAGATTTTCTCAGCCTTTTTCATTAAGTGCGAAAGCGAGGAGGCAAAAAGTGAGACCAAAAACCTGTGTGTTTAGGCCTGGAGTTAGATATCGTAGAATCGCTTTAGCCTTGTCTCTTTGGCTTTTATCTTCGTCTGATCCCAAGCCTTATATCACTAAATTCGATCTTGCCCTTTTGTTGTCCCGTGCGGCATCTTCAGATCGATCAAAAATAGAACAAAACAAAACTTCCTTTTCCTTCTTCCCCTCTGGTAAGCATGAATAAAAAGGCATAGATAGAGATAGAAGCGAATAAAGGTTTCGTAACTTCGTGCTAAAGGAAAAGGTTCAGCTGAGCGAGTACTGCAGAATTCTCATTGTTTTCGGTTTGTGAGGGGGAAAATGGGAACTGGATGGAGAAGAGCCTTTTGCACTCGTGACCCGGAATCTGCCATATCCGATAAGCAGCACAGGGGCACGAGTCCAAGCCCCAGCCCCAGAAGCTGTGTTCGATTGGGTTTTCTCTCCGGCGGGGGCAATCCTTCCACCCCGCGCTTGCAGCAGCAATCTCAAGCCGTGTCTAGTCCGAGCTTGCGTTGCCGGACACTTTCAGAAGCAGCAAACGTGAATGACAGCCCCAGATTTCAAAGCAAAATACTCCCAGGGCAACCAAGTCCCCCAAAACCAGTTCAACCTCAAATCCCGCATCGCCGCGTTCTCCTTTGAAGTTATCTCTCTTCAGAAACAGCTTCAAATTCCGGGTAAGTTATTCCTGATTCTGAGTGCTATGGTTTTCTTCAATTGCATCAATGGGGTGAGATCTATTGGCTTAATGGATTTGTTTTGTCTTTTCTGGTTTCCTATCCTGCAGAGTAGTTGTGGAATCTGCTTGAATAGCGTAAAAACCGGTCAGGGAACGGCCATTTACACTGCAGAATGTACTCATGCCTTTCACTTTCCCTGTATCGCCGATTATGTACGCAAACATGGAAGCCTCGTCTGCCCCGTCTGCAACGCTACCTGGAAAGACGTGCCTCTGCTAGCCGCACACAAGAACCACGCCACAGAATCCGCCGAAAAGAACGACATCGTGGTTGACAAGAACGTCGTAAAACCAAATGCCACCCAGAAGACTACAGAAAACTCATCCTCAGTTTTCAGAACCCAGCTTGTTGAACCGCCCCAACAATTACCACAGAAGCACCCAAAGCAATTTGATTGTTACAGGTCCTACGACGATGACGAGCCGCTTCTGTCTCCCACATCCGGTGGTCGCATCATTCCAATACCTGAAGCCGACGAAAACGCCGAAGAAGGCGAAGACGACGTTGAAGAATTTCAGGGATTTTTTGCCAATGCAAAATCTTCATCCTCAATCAAATCTTACTCTGATGACCTGCAAATAAGCGACAAAGATTCCAGGAACGTTCAGGTGAAGTTGATCCCCGAGTGTGCCGTAGTGTCAGTCTCCCGGACCCACGAGACTTACGCTTTGGTTTTGAAAGTGAAGGCTCCTCCGCCTCCTCCTGCAGCGCGCAGTGGCAATAACAGTATGACGCCGCGTCTTGGTCAGTCGCAGCGAGCTCCCATAGATCTCGTAACGGTTCTTGACGTTGGTGCGAGCATGACAGGCGCGAAGCTGCACATGCTTAAGCGCGCGATGCGTTTGGTCATTTCCTCACTCAGTCCAGCCGACAGGCTCTCCATAGTGGCTTTCTCGGCCACTTCCAAGCGGCTCTTACCCTTGAGAAGAATGACGGCTCAAGGACAGCGCGTGGCTCGGCGCATAATCGATCGGCTTGTCCCTGGCCATGGCACTTGTGTGGGCGATGCTCTGAGAAAAGCCGCAAAAGTGCTGGAGGACCGGAGGGGAGAAACCCGGTTGCCAGCGTGATGCTCCTATCGGACGGTCAGGACGAACGAGTTCACAGCAGTAACGTCAACAACCAACGGAAATCCTCGAACCACGCGTCCTCGACCCGATTCGCCCACATTGAGATTCCGGTTCATGCTTTCGGGTTCGGAAAAAAGAGTGGCTTCAGCCACGAGCCGGCCGAGGATGCATTTGCCAAGTGCGTCGGTGGGCTGTTGAGTGTTGTTGTACAGGACTTGAGAATTCAGCTCGGCTTCCAGTCGGGCTCATCGGCGGCTGAAATCAGCGGCATCTATTTATGCGGCGGTCGAACAACAGCAATGAGCTCAGGCAGCGTACGGCTCGGCGACTTGTACGCGGAGGAGGAGAGGGAGTTACTGGTGGAGCTGAGAGTTCCAACGTCGGCACTGGGGACCCACCACGTGATGAGGGTACGGTGCTTGTATAAGGACCCCGCTTCTCAGGAGATCGTATCGAGTAGGGACAGGCCCTACTGGTTCCGCCACCTCAGGGCACGCGAAGCGAACGCTTGAGGAATTTCTTCATATCCACTCGAGCCATAGCCGAGTCTCGCCGGCTCGTGGACTACAACGACTTCACCAGCGCTCATCATTTACTGGCTTCGGCTCGTGCGCTCTTGATGCAGGCCAAGTCGAGCTCGGCTGAGGAGCACGTGCGTGCGTTGGAAGCTGAGCTGGCAGAGCTTCATTGGCGCACTCAGAACACGACGGAGCAGCAGATGATGACGCAGGAACGCAGGCGAGGGAGCGAGAGGGAGATGACGAGCTTGGTGGATGATAATGGTGAGCCGCTCACGCCGACGTCGGCTTGGAGAGCTGCTGAGAAGCTGGCTAAGGTGGCCATCATGAAGAAGTCATTGAACAGAGTCAGCGACTTGCACGGCTTCGAAAACGCTAGGTTTTAATTTTTTTCCCACAAAACAAAGGCTTAGTTCTCTTTTCTCTTTCTTTTTAAAAATATTATCTGGAAAATAAAGTATAAAATTGCAGAAGTAGAGAGAGAGAGAGAGAGAGTGAAAAAAAAAAAAAAAGAAACATTTAGTGATGGGGTGTGAGAGGAGGAATGGGTGGGGGGGCGTGTGTGTAAATGATGAAGATATGATGCGATGAGAGGTTTTTGTGGGATTAAATGATTGCTTTGGGATTTTCATTGGTGTGTGTGGGAACTGAGAGGATGAGAAAATGAAAATTCACCACCTGATTCCAAACACTATCTGTACGCTTCTCAAACGGTAACCTCCTTGGGATTATATCCTGGCATAACATATCAACGCTTTTATTTGTTTTGCTAATTTTTAATTAACCAGACGGGTGGGTCGAATAATGAAGATTCTTGCCCCTATTTAAATGGAAAATAAATGGGGAGGAAGAAGTTAAGACGGCGGGTGGCTGGCTTGCAGCAATAATAATGGACAAATGATTAGATTCCATCTCGCAGTTTGATGCCTTGGATCGCTTTGTTGTTATTAACGCTGAAACCTTTTTAAAAAAATAAATAAAGGAGGTGGTCCCCTCTTGTTACAACTCACCACAGACTACAATAACAGATTTGGGGCCCATCTTTGTGTTTCTTTATCCCACCACCGCGTCTTCTCTACAAGAACAAACACTACCAAGTCACTTACAATTTAATTTTTAACTAGATGCTGTGCTGCGTTAAAAGGTCTCCACCCGATGCGATGCTTTAAATGAGCGAAACAGGCAAATACCACAGGAAAATTTGTAGTAATTCTCGACATGCCTGATCTAAGCTTCTTCTGAACGATCAAGCTTGGTTCGAGATGTGGCATTTAATTTGCAGCGTAAGAAATTCTTAAAACTTTCAATTTAAATATTGACATTTGCTACCTCTGAAGCTTGGACGCTGCATCAAACAACGTGCAATAGGAGGGCACTGAAAGCTCCTTTCTTATAATTGACAATTCAATGAGTTACTGCTTCGAACTGTCTCTTTCGGCTGCAGCTACTTGCCCCAGTTTTGACAACAATTTCCAGCTAATTTCTTGGTACGCATTTGTACATACGATACGAATTCATTGTCAACATTAAACATCGATACTCCATTTATATCGTTTGGTGATCATTAATGTAACTGCTAACCGATGATGGATTCCAGCATCTGTGTCACTTGTCCCCTAAATTACGCTGTCCTTTGTCTTTAGGCGTGTGTTCCCAATAGCCTCTATAAGCTCTGTTTGGTTAGATGCTGGAAATGAAAGTAGCAAAAGAAAAAAAGGAGAGAAAGTGAAGGCATAAATATGAAATTTTGTTTTACATGATATGTATTTGATGTTGTTTATAACTTTTGTATTCTTGTTCGTTGTTAACATAAGAATTAAAATGAAAGAGACCGTAGTGTGAAAATGCAGCACATCGCCTGTGTTGTCAATCAGTGTTATTCCACGAAAAGATCAAACAAACAAATGGATTTGATTGGTGGCTCAATTCATGTGACGTGGTGCTGAGGGACCATTCATCTCTAGACAGTGCCATGGTCCTCCACGTTATTATTCCCTCTGAGTTTCCGATTGTAGGGTGCCTGAAGCATCCACGCTTCATGTCCACGGATTCTTTCACCACCACACGCCCTCACTCCAAAAGAAATGAACAAACACAGATTCTTCTTCCCTGATCTTTGCTTTGGTTCAGAGGTACCCTTCCCCCCAACTACCACAGAAAGCGTCCGGACTCCAGAGAGATGGCATAGCCAATCCCATTTGCTGGGATTTTGCAAGTTTCGGATTCCAGGGATCAATTTGATGCATTGATCATTCGGGCTACAATGTGAGATTCACCTAATTCCCCGTCAAAGGTGGAACATGATTAGCCTTCTCAAAACTCATCCGAAACATACAGGAAACCCGCCCACATCCATGTATTGATATTGATCGAATGGTCAGCTGCAATATTGTTTAAATTACACGATCTTGAGAAAGCATAAAAACTTTATTTGAACAACCAGAGCGGAGAACCAGCGTCAAGAAAGACGCTCAAAAACCAGTCTCATCTCAGTATGTGACCTCGCTAAATTACAATTAGGACCCTCAATACAAGGGGAAGCATCTCTCGCCAACACAACTCCTTTATGTGGTATAGTACAATCAAAATGGCAACGGAATAACATTGCACAAATGAGAAAAACCCAAAACCCCAAACAAGCTACGCCAAGCAGACACTAGAGAGCAAATATGGGTTTAGGTTCCCCGGGGAGGCTTCTCCTGTTTCAACTATGCAACTGAAGATTCTCATTCCTAAAAGGGCGAGAGTGTTCCCCCATTTTTGAATAGAGGAAATCAATAAGTGTGATCAGCATAATTGGAGTCAGATATTACTTCTGACTTTGTTCCACCTTGGCTCGAATCTTCTGCTCCAAAATTGATACTTCTGTCTCAAGACTGAACATTCTATTCAAAGCATGCATGTTCTCAAGGGTCTCACTAAGAGTCCGACTGTCACTCCCATCACATCTCAGGTGTTGCATTGGACCATGGAGCAGCTTATTCACTATGCCCCGGCTAAGGTCATCCACAGCTCTCCTTGTCTTCTTTGGGATATCATCTCCCATCTTACTTAGGCATTTCTCAAGCTCAGCAGCCCTGATTCTTTCAGCATAAGCCCTCAACTTCTTGATGGTAGGAACAGTTTCCAGAGAGTCCCTCCAAGCTTCGAATTGTTTTGATTCCTCGACAATGATTGCCTGAGCCTCCATTGCTTTTCTCAGCCGATCTTCTTTATTAGCAGCCACAACCTCTTTGAGGTCATCGACATTGTAAACTCGCACAGAATCCACATCTGAGACACAAGAACCTACATTGCGAGGAACAGAGATATCAATAAAAGACGAAGCCCCCCAACATCTTGACTTGCAGAAGGAAGGTCCTGCACATGATCTTTCAAGAACAGGGGCTTTCTGATGCAGTGCTGGTAAAAACGACATCTGCTTGACCAGCACAGGAGAGCATTTCTGAAAGGGGTTGATATACAATTTCAACACCCTTCATTTCTTCACGGATCGCTGCAACTCTCTCCTCAGTTCTATTAACAACCACCATCTTAGTGCAACCTTTCGCCACCAAATGTTTGATTACAAGCTTTCCCATCTTGCCAGCTCCAATAACCAACATCCTGGCCTTATCATGTGAGGCTTCTGGTAGTTTCATCAAGGCCAACTCAACAGCAGCTGAGCTTACAGAAACTGCACCAGCAGCAATATTAGTTTCAGTTCTAACCCTCTTCCCCACAGTAATTGCATGTTGAACAGCCCACTGATGTTTCTCCCAAAGCCATTAATGCCCTGCCCAACTTTAACTACCTGCTTGACCTGCGCAAGGATTTGACCTTCTCCCAATACAAGAGAGTCAAGGCCTGCAGATACTTCAAAAGATGCTCTGTAGCATCTTTGTTGTAAAGCAAGAATCGATGCTGGCAAAGCTCAGAAACAGGGACCCCACTTTTCTGCAAATAACAGAATTATTCAACATGATTATTGCAATTGGATATTAATATATTACCAAATGCGAACTCGGGACTTACCTTTGACATCCATTCAGTGACCTCTTTGACACCACGGTGCTGGGACAAAGCAACGACATATATCTCCATTCTGTTGCAGGTGCTCAGCACAGCTGCTTCTTCAATATGATTCAGACCACACAGCTCTCCAATGGCTTGAGGCCATTCTGCTTCTGGAATGGCAAGCTTTTCTCGCATTTCCACAGGTGTACTGCACACTGAGCCCAATGACCACAATGCTGCTTCTTTCCTTTGTATATCCTGATAAGGTTAATTGTGTAAAATATTTAAACACTGTAGCCTTCTCGTGACTATCTGGGAAAAGAACTGTTTATTTGATGATGGATGATAGCCTCGTGTTTCTCATGTGTGGGTTTCATTTAAAAACTCTATGTAATCATGGTTTGTAGTAAAATTTGTCACAGGACTTTGGATTTCGCCATAATCCTCTCAGAGAAAAACCGATGGATGTATGGCAATAATGATGAAGAAAAGCCTGTATAATTGAATATTCACTTTGTGATCTTTTTACGTCATAAAAAGGGGGTAATAAATAGCAACACTGCACAACAAATTTGAAAAACAATGTGAAAAAGCCGTCAGAAAAATATATAAAAAAAAAAGGTCTTCTTGAGGAGTTCCATAATTTAAGATGTAAAGATTTTGAGCAAGAATGAAAGTACAAGCGAGGACCCAAGAAGAATTTGTTCCTCTTTTACGATGGTATAATTGTATGGATGACATTTATATATTTCCGGGTGAATCGCGGAGCTACTGTGTTTGAGTTAAAAATTTCAAACCTTAAACACAACCATAAATCCCAATCCAATTGTAATGATTTACAAAAAACATAATCTTCCAACTAGTGATACAATTTTAGATTTTGTGGATTAAAAGGGCATAATGCAAAGATATTCTCAGCGATGTCTTATAGTCAACTGCCCGAAATCAAATCAGAAGAGCCAGACCAATGCCCGTGGTTGACATTACTGCTAAACAAAATTAACATTAAAAAAAATGTAAGTCCAGCTTTTTATGCAGTTGTCAAGAGCAAAGTGAACGTTTTCCTTAAGGCGAACGGTACACTACTTTCCAGCCTAAAATTTTTCATTCTTTCTCCGTGCATGATGAGCTGTTCTTGGCTCTAACAACTAAGATTATAAACGAGAATCGTTACAGAAGACAAATAAGAGCATTCGCTCTCATCTTATAACACTCTTCATTTTGTAACTGGGAACTAGTAATGTAAACGATTGGAAAGAATCAAACCTCAATTTGGATTCAAATTAAAAATCTCAAAGTACCAAACTATTGCAATCTAGTAACTGAGTTGCGGAAACAAATTATCAGTTCAGGGAAAAAAAAAAAAGAAACTATCCAATGGGCCTTGTCATCGTAACATTAACTGAAAATCAAGAACAAGACTTACTGTCAGCAGCAGAAGTCTTGAGCTGCTCAAGAGCAGAGACGCTGGTGCCATTACTCGGATCATCGGCCTTGATCAACACCTCAGGAACAGCGTCGCAGCGAATTATTCCTCTCTGAATCAGGGTCTTTTTAATTGAACCGGGTTTGCCAAATTCCGAAAAACGGGTAGCAGAGGAAGCCCTCGACGCAGGGGAAGAAGATTTCAGCAACAAGGCCTCCAATTTGGCACCAGAGAAGCTGGTTGAAACAGCCATTGAGACTGCGTCAAACCCTAACCCAAGATTGCAGAGAGGAATAATGGGAAACTGAAAGACGAAGGCAAGAGGCGAAAATGTCTCAGCAAGGAATCGTTTTGGTAGTTGTTGTGTTGAACGAATTCCCAAGGAGCTGTTCGGATGTGAGGCTAAACTAATGAAAGGTAGATCGAGAAACGCGTGGAGGGGTTGGTGCCAAACGAAGTAAAGATTGTGCCTTGAACTTGGGTCTTACGGAAATGCCACACGCCGCATTATTGGGCCGAGGGACACGTTGTGATTTCTCTGAATTCTGATTGGCCAACGAGCATGCCTTTTATCCACACTCCCAATCTGACCCTTCTTGTCTATCCCTTACAAGCTGCTCCCGATCTCTTGTGGACCCCGTTCTCCCTCAAATCGAAGATTTCAGGCTCTACATTTTCAGCCTCCAGTTACAATTTTTTTGCGCAAAAAAAAGAAAAAAAATGCATGCAATCAAATATCGTTATGTTAAATGATATTTTTGAAAATGATTGATAGCCTGTGTTCTTTTTTGGTCGTAAGTTAGGCTTGTTTGTGTGTGTGTGTGTGTGTTTGTAAGATAATAACGTTATAATGGTTAGCCTAATATTAATATATTGGTTAGTCTCCAACAATGTCAGTAATTTCCAAGCAAAACGACCGATAGTAATGAAATGTGCTAGTAATAGAAGTAAGAATTTCAATGGGAGAAATAATGAAACTAGTATGGACGACACGTAGTATGGTTACAGAGCTTGCTGTTTAGTTGTTGGAAATTGTTGGTGTTTCTCATTTGGCATATAAAAAAATCACAAACAAAAAAGAGAGGGTGAACGTTCTTCCGATAAGACGGAGGGGTAAAGGTTAAAATAATGTTATGATATCACAAGGAGTCGAAAACCATTAAGCTAATATTTAAAATAATAAAAGGCGCATGAAATCATTCAACGGAGGAATAGATTGGGTGAGAGTTGCTCGTGAAGTGAACATGTGGTGCAGATTGCCTTCTAGGATTTCATGGCCTCGTGTTCGCCACAAGCATGATAAAGTCGCGGACTGGGTGGGGTCATTGAAATATAATAAACGGATTATCTTTTCTATCAACTTACAAGAGAATTCCTTTGATAACCCCCAAAAAAAAAAAATCAACAGAATTGGATCTAATAGACGGAGTTAGTCATTTATAATATGATAAATCAAGATTCAAATTTTTATTAAAAGAGGTACTCACATATAGTGTCTTATAATATCTTGAATAGAATTGCTTTTAAAATTTAGTAAGAGGATCCCTGTGCCTATTAAAAAAAAAAAAGAAAAGCATAGAAGAGAATCGATTAAGTAGTTAAGGCATTGTCAAACTTAAAAGGATGTCTTGTCCTCGGACAGCTCACTCACTGGGCCACGCCCACTTTTCTAAAGCCTATTGCCCTTTTTGGTAACAAAAACAATAAGTAGATGGAACCTAAATTGCTGTTGTTGGGTAGTTATCAAATCCAACTATCGGGGCTTCACATTTTATTAGCCCTTTGGGTTTTGGTCTCCACGCCCACAAAAATAATTGTGTAAGTTGGTGGATGCATGATGGCAAGACTTTCTATGTTCTTTTTTTGGTTCAAAGATTCTCGATTATTAAATTGGGTAAAGAAATGCACAAGTATGAAATTCATCGGCAGTGGAAGTGGCGGTCGTAATGGGTTGGCCGTGATAATCCCAAGGCAGAGGGCAGAGATGCATGGCACAACGCTGGTGAGAGCTGAGACCATTGAAGAGCTGCATTCTCTTGAAAAGAGCGTTCCTATCACCCCCCCCCCCCCAAACTGACTCTTCGCTTCCAGCGACACACCTGAACATATCAGGTCCATACATATAGTAACCCATTATCATTTCATCACGTTAATAAAATGCTATAGCACTTGGTTTTGACCAGAGACGGGGCCAAAGATAGTGAAAGGCAGAGAGACACGTTCATCAAACGCAGACGTTTGGAGTTTGATGTCAGTGATAGTGCTCCCAAATTCACACACGTTCTCTGCAATCTCTCCCTGCTGCTAATCATAGCTTGCATTCAAGTCTCAATTCTTGTGATGCAGCATTAAAACACTAGACGGTGCGTGGACTGTGCACGCACTTTAATTTTAACTTTTTTGGTTCTTGAACCATTATGATTCCGATCTTGTGAACCTTTGAACTTGCTGATACCCGTGGATCAGATAGCTCATAGCTTTAGATAAGAAGAAAGGAAGTATCAGTTTCTGTGATTGCTATTGCACACATTCCTAATGTTACTACTCATCCCAAGAATGTGATGCATTTTATGGGTGGCTACACTGCCTTGGACCCTGGTATTCACATAACCTTCCATTTCATTCAACACCCGCGTGATAGAGATGGAGCCTCAGGTGACATTGATTCTCTGCATGTTTTGGAGCTGCATTTATGATGACGCATCCCAACAAAGAATAAGAACAGGAAATATTTTAGTTGAAGGAAGCCACAGACTGAAATTTCCGGAACAATAAATCCGACACAGATGAACATGACCGTCATTCGTCAGCCCCCTTCAATCAAGTACAACACCAGCAACAACTTAAAAACAGTATCATATGTCAACATAAATAGAAGCTCCATTTTCCTGCTCATGATTTGATAGAGTTAAACATCCCTAGCCATTACGCATATGCAATATCAACATAAAATACATATACCCCAATCATCTGTACGGGTCTCATGTCTTTCTATCAAATACATGTACATTTTCACAACGATAACCCTGTAAATTTGTTCGTGAGCATAGTCCTCATTTTATTTTCACTGACATATCTAATGACTCTAAAACCTGGGCGTTACATTTTCAGCTTTTGCAACACCGAACTGCTAAGATTCTGTTGATGTAGTCGCATCATCTTTGTGCTTGATCATACCAGAATCCACAAGAATAGGAACCTCTGCGGCGAGCCATGGGGCAAGCCCCAAGCAAAGGGCATGTGCTATGCCAAATCTAGGGCTGCAGAAGGTGAGAATAGAAATACTTCAGATTATTGCTTTTAGTAAAATAGACAATGAAATGGTTCCAACTGCCAAGGTAATCTCCATTTAAAAGTCGCAATTTGATCATGACAGGTAGAAGACGCATCTCAAAGGACCCTCTCTCTCTCACTCACACATCACACCTAAGGTCATTATCAGGAAAATATCATTGCACTTCAACTAATGATTGATACAATCTCAAATCACCATTGGATCGCAACACAGGGATTGAGATAGTGAGGTTCACTATAGAATTATGATAAAATAGATCATGTATCAAAATTCAAATCAACCTATCTTTCTATGCCCTTGCATCAAGAGCTCGGACATGTTCCGCCAAGAAACAATACCAAGTTATCAATCTTCCAACTTTTCCATTGAATGAATTTTTTTGTGATCGAAATAAAGTAATGCGAGTAGAAGATCTAATCACTCCCACAGCAAGCACCGGCTGGGCATGAAACGAAAAGGTAAGATGAAATTACCAGTTTTTGGCCCAGAGGGGCTTGAAGTGCACGGTCAAGCAAATCTTCCCTCCTCTATACATCTGAAACGCCCATCCAAAAGATCCGTGTCATTGAATTGGAAAAAAAAAAAAAAAAACGGGCGGCAAATTTTTTGGGGAAAAGATCTAACAAGGGAGAAACCAAAATAAACCTTCTGGGTCTTGCCATCAAGCTGAGGAAGCTCGAGTTCTGGTGCGGTGGAAGGATAGGTGATGGGGATATCAAATTGGAGGTCGAATTCATACTTGAGGAGGTTGTAGACATACCAGCATTTGCCGGTCCAACGTGTTCCTTCAGGATTGGCGGCGGAGATCCGAAACCAATCGTTGTCGTTGGACTTGTTCATCTGGGTGTAAGCTATCAGAGCCTTGTATTCCTCCTTCAGTCTCTGCGTCCATGCCGCACCGTCTCTTGGACCCGCCTTCGTTGTAAGGAGAGGGATTTGAGTCAGTGTCGACTTGTGTTGGGGTCCCAACCCTCCATTCTCTTCCTCGCTTCCTCCTCACGCGCAGCTTTCTGGTTTTCGGGGATCGATTTCGATTTTCGAATTTCTCCTCCCTTCAAGGCTTTGATCTTTCCACCGAAAAGCCAAAAACCCTAAAAAAGTTTTAATTTTTTTTGTAAACAAAAGCGTAAGTAAATATATAAATTTTAGGATACATGGGAATGATGTTTGTTACCTTACATTGGCATTTATATGGGAGTTTTTTTTTTGAAAAAATTAGAGAGAAGGACCAAAAAAATCTATATTTATTATGAATCTTAAAAATTATAATTATTTAAAAATACCATAAATAAAAATATAAATATGCAGACGCCAAATTCTTCTTAATCACCTATATTTCCACTAACTATGCTTTAAATATTTGACAGTTGCTATTGATATCTACACTATTTTTATTTATCAGGAATAAAACGTACTCAAAATTTTTAACCAAAAATAAAGTTTTCATTAGCAAATAAGACGAGGGCAAATTCTTCATCTCCACCTTTTCTCAACCCAGTTCGTCCCATTAAATATATTATAATAAAAGACTATATATTTAATTACTTTTAAAAATTATATTAAGTAATTTCTAAAAAATAGTCATATATAGTAAATGAGCAAAAACGTTGATTATATAGACAGACAAAGATATACTCCTCTAGTCCTATTTATAGGATAGAGAGATAAGATTTTTTTTAATCCTATTTATGAGTCACTTCATTAAATTTTTATTATGAACGTGCTATATTGTCCTTCATTTATTATAGTGTAAATAGTTTTTTTTAAAAAAATGTATGTATTAAACAAAGATAAAGTTGAAAAGTTGTTATGTTTTAATAAAGAATTAATACAGTTTAAAGTTTTTCTGTCTATGTGAAATATGTTGGAAACGCCTTATAAATAGGATTAATGGAGTATAAAATTTGCAAAATAATTAATAATAAATTATTTTTATGTTTTAATCAAAATCAAAATAAAAATTATTTTTCATAACATATTTCAACATGCATAAATTTTTATAAAAATTTTAAATTCATTTAATATAATTTCTTTTAAAACACTGCTTCTAATTTAATGTTATAGAAAAATAAAATTAGATTCATATATAAAATTTAACTTTTTGGAAAAGGAAATTAGAACACGTATTATTAAATTTTAGTGATCAAATTTAAGTAAATATTATTATATATAATTATATTGTACAATTTTTATAATGTATACTCCACAATAAACAGTTATTATATATAATTAAATAGTAGATTGAATAAAAAATAATTATTATTTTAGCTACTAATTGTCAAGTAATTGAGATGTAGTTGCCTAGAATCATAAACCCACTCAGAATTCCTAGTATCATTCATTTATATGGGATGCCCTGCTACTTTCCCCCAGGGACCAGTCCTTCATCCGATCCTAGTTCCTTGCGAGGGAGTATAAGGAGGTTTATTTGGGGTAGTTTAGTATTAGTACATTTGTATTTTAGTTTTTGTGTCTTCCTAAGTAATTAGGAGTTCTAAGATCATCCACAGTAAATATTATTTCTTTTAGGTCTTTTGTTCTAATTTCTTCTTCTTCTTTTTTCCCCTTCTGGCCAAGCACTTCACATTACATACTGGTCTATTACAAGCCACTCACCAGAGAGTAATTCTATTAAATATCATGCATGACATAGTGGTTCTGTATTAATTTAGTATATTATTAGGAAGATTTAACAGATGTTTTTGATATTTTGAAATATCCTAGGAGTCTTTTAAATTCATTAGCAGTTTATATTATTTTTATATTATGATTTATTATTTTAGAAACGTTCTGGTTAAAAAAAATTATTTTAGAAACATGAGTTGTCAAATAGGATTAATGATAATATCTTATTATATTCTCGATTTGAATTTAAGTAATGGCATCTTATTCTTGACATATTTTTTAAACTTTGAAGTCTCATTAGGATTAGAAATTTTATCTATTTAAAGAGTCAATTGTATTCCGTTATCATCAAGTAATCATGTTATGAAGTCATAAATAAGAATTTCTTTTACAAATACTTACTCGTGTTTTTATATCAATACGGTCTAATCAACTCAAGTCTTAAAACCAGAACAGGGGATCGTGGTTGAAGAATGAAGGGTAAGCTGAGTGAAGTAGGAAGAGAAATAGTTGCTCCGCAGTTTGTTTTGGCTTCCTGAAGTTATGGACGTAATCTGGCTTTTCCAGGTCTCTTCCTAAAGTATATAACGGCGCAGAGTCGGAGTCATCTGATCCGATTTTGTCTTAGGAGACGTTAGTGAAACTGAAATTTCGCAGCACTGTAGAAACTCGTTTAACTTGTTGCTGCAATTAAGTGCTATCACATGTCAACGAGGACACATGAACTTAGCTGTTGTTGGACCTTCCAATGATGAAGTTTAAGTCCATATTTAATGAAATACTGCCATCAAGTCTGGCCACAAAAGAAATAAAGTATCATACTTGACGACAACAAAATAGAACTGTGTGCAACTGAAAAACAATAACCTGTTTGGCTTGCACTGAGAAGTGATATTGCCCAATGGAATGCACTCGCTCGAGAATTCCATAGGGTCAGTCAATAATATGCTGCATCGTTCCAAAATCAATCAAATTATATCTCTCACATGCTCATCATGGAAATGGCAGCATCTGGATTTTTCAGAAGCAGCCAATCCTTGGGATAAGCTTCCAAATGGAGATGCCAGTTCATCATTTCAGAACAGCCAGCAGGCAGACCTTCCGTCTCACTCTCATCTTCCAACAATTGAAGATAATATTAGGCTTAGAGTATAAAACTGTGATCTGACCAAATATGAGGACATCTGAACTGATTCACTGGGTATCCCAGAGTAAAGACGCACGAACTGTGAAGCATACTGCAAGGCCTCCTTCGTTAAGCCCAAAACAACCCCCTCTTGGCCCAAATAACTTAGATGGGCCAGTAAACTTAACTGATGAATCTAAAGCCGATTTCTTATCCCCTTCCTTCAGCTCAGACGGATATCCAGAGATAATCCATGTAGGCCGTACAATTGCAAAACTCTGGTCAACAGTCACCAGTTTGGGATCAGTATCTATCACACACGTGATATCTTTTCTCGCTTGGTCCCAAAGAAGGGAAGGGTTTCTCTTTGATCCCTTGGAAAGGTGTTCCTCAATTGGCCGATCTTTGTTCCTTATTCATTCTAACAACAATGAAACTATCGATACGTGTGATGTACAATGTTTCCGTTATGGAATTGAATGCCGACGCAGCTTATAATTCTGGGCTTCCAAGACTCGAGTTGGAATAGTTGAGACGCAGTATATATGCTGATGATTCTGTGTGTGCTTCCGTATCACTTATTTCCAACACTTGTCACAATAATTAGGTCAGCTAGCCTCGTTGATTATTCCATGTCAAAGTAGAAAAAACGAATTGAAGATGATTAGCTGAATTCTAGGCAGCTGATTAAGAATCATCCATCCAAGTTCCAGGTTGCTGGCTGTCTGGCTGTCCATTCGAAAGTCACAAACTTTGATAGTGTTTGGCTGTTACCATTCAAACTTGAATTTGTGCAGCAATTGAATTGATTCGGTGCTGCGATTCCGTGACACAAATTGCTAGCCAGGCAAGCATATAATGATGGTGTTGTGGCTAATAGGAAGCAAGAATTACATTTCATGTTTCATAGTGCATAGTGATATTGGTGTGTTGTGTCACTGTTGTGGGATGGCGTTTTTGAACAGATAACTGTGCATCACATTGCCCCTTTGACTCTCTCATTCATGTGTCTCCATGTATAGGAGTGAGCCCCACTCACAGAGGGACAGAGAAAGAGAGAGATAAGTGGTGGCACGGCAAATTTCTTAGAATGTGTTTGTGTTTTGTTCTTTTGTGTGCTTTTTGAATATTGGAGATTAGTTGCACTATGTTTGAACATCGCATTGATTGGTGGTGCTTACTCTATATAGAGCTTCTTGGAGGACTCTGTCTTTTTCCTTCTTTTCACTTTTCCTTTCCGACTCGTGAGTCGGTCGTTTGATAAACACTAATAAATTATTTTGGTAGTGCAGCTTCAGAAGGTGACGGACCATATAGTCAATAGCAACACCACAAATGGGAAACTGATCGTACAATAGAAATTAAAAATGAAAATGTCAAACCCCTCCACTCTCCGCCACTACACAAGTAATTCATTTGGTCAAGGCATCTTCTTTTTGATATATAGTGGTGTGTATATATATATATAGTTTGATAGCAAAAACATATATATCCACGTGTTTTGCATAAAGATCTGTATCTAATTTGTACTCTAGCTAGCTGCTGCTTATTCTTTTGGCAGTTAAATTATAACATTCTTTTTCTTTGGTAGTGCCTCGTCCTAGAAGTGCCATGGTGGGTTCCTATCACGGCTTTGAATGTTGACTTTTTGCATCGACCCATTTTAAAAATTAGTGCACACACACACAGAGAGGGGGTGGGCCCAAAAAACTTTGTTCGTTTATGGTCTTCTTGGGTTTTGAGGGGAATTAAATGCTGTTGTTGAGACATGCCAAGATGAAAGAGGGAGGCACAGTATATTATGTATACACAAGGGTCGCGAAAAGGGGCAGTAGGGGTGGGGATGAAATAGCCCTAAAGATGGAACCCTTGTGCCCTACAAATGACAATACGTGTTCCCTCACTAGGGTACTGCCATACTCACATTAGCTTTCCTGGCTAAGTGTCAGTGCTTTAATGAATTGAATGGCATAAACGGTCAAATAGCCCATGCAAAATTATTATTGTACGCGACAAATATTCAGGGACCTCCCATCTCCTAAGTGTCAGTATAAACTTTGGGAATATATAATAACTTAAATTAGATATATATATATATATTCTCTCTAATGTCCATCCATGATACACCACACAAACTTTGATTTTAAGTAGTGAGAATGTACTGATATTATGATTATGGACTGAGGTTGGTGCGAGCTATAGAAGTGGGGTTTCTGTAGTGATATTATATCATATATGTGTGTTGAATTGAGAATGTTATTAGAGAGGGAGGGAGAGTGAGGGTGTATATATATAAATGAGGGAAAGTGGTCATTATAGGGAGCCATTGATGAAGGGTAGCAGAAAGCTATGATTATTTTGGCATTAAATGTATGGTTGATAGCAATATACCATCTTTTCCGTGCCAACTTGATACTGCCTCGATTCACTCTTTTTCCCCCCATTTTCATAGTGGGATGCTACTCCTTCTCTTAAACTAACATATCTTCCAAACCTATCTGTGACTGTGTCAATGGGCGGCTAGCTGCATTATAATTAAAACCACAGAGTCTGTGGTTTATATAAACCTACTTTGGAATTAGGAAAAGATATGTGTAGTAAATTAAGGGAAAAAGAAGGGGGGGTGGGGAGAGTACGTACTGGAGAGTGTGGAATTATATATAATAATGGAAGAAGAACGAGTGAAAAGCAGAGATGGAGACGGGAATTGATTAATATTGTGGTATCTGTGAAGCGAACAATATTATTACGAAGTAGCCACACACGAATGTTAGACCAGAAATGAACACATTTCAGTGACAACCTTTAGCAGGGCCTTGTCATCATTAAATAAGTAGGACCAAAACCTTTGCTCTTCACACATATATAATTGTGGGGGCTATCTTACTTTTTTATTGCCGGCATATCTCTCGTCTATCTATCTTTTCAACCTCACCAACATAAGTACCCAAAAGCAGCACTTGGATCTCTTGATTATATATAAGTGGACTGGTCTAACTAGGATATCGATTCATATATTATAAATTAAGCAAAATAATAGAAGTATTAAATTATGCTGGTAAGTATGAGGTGGATATTTATGTGCGTGTGCTGGGTTCGGTGAGTGACAAGACGTCGGCATATATACCAATAGCCAGAGGTAGAGGCAATTAATTGATGTACATAGGAGTGTTTGACTTCCAAGTGCATTACCAACCTCGCAAAGAGGGGGGGGAAAAAAGAGCACGTTGAACTGATTCTTTAGTCTTTTTGTTTGATTATACCTCACTTGATTTTTATATACATGTGCATGGCTTATCCCTTGTTGTTTTTAGGTGAGTTCTTTTTGGATAGCATGTGAAAGCACCTTGGCCAAATGGGGCGGCTTCAATTCAGCTGCTCTTCCTCCTTTACGTCTTTTCATCTTTCTGTGATGAAAAGTGCTTATTATATTAAATCGGCAGGCTACATATATTTATACACACACACACACACATACATAATGCTAGCTCCTCTTAACCTTTCCTCTTAAAAAGGCATTGAACTCTTCATATGTTTTCTTCCAAGAGACTTTTAGATGAGAATCTGATGCATTTACTAATAACTGCTATCAGTAACCAATTAAACAGCAGGCGAAATTCAAGTTCATGACCGGCTATGATTAACTTCATATTAATTTAGGTTAAAGTGTTTTTTTTAAAAAAAACAGTCTAGTCATACTAAAAAAAAAAAAATACTTTTCGGTCTCTAATAGGACCAAGTGAGAGTAAATCTGATTTAACTATACGCGATTAGATATATATGAGATTATATGTAAATACAAGAAAGCTCTGTAGCATGCGTTCACATGGATAAAGATACGGATGCAGTGCTTGATTAAGAGATTATTATAGTGTGAGATAATATAAACATGTTTTTCTTTTTTGGCCTGAATACGAGTTCCCATTAAAATAGGGGAAAGAAACATATGTAGCACATAGTTAAGAAAAGAACTATAAACTCTTCTCCCCTCCAATCCACTCCCTCACGTTCAGACCGGAGTAAATAAGAAAAGAGCAGATAAAGGAGCAATTACGGTGGAAAAAAGGGAATCAGAATCAGATTCATACTAGTTAATTGTTTAAATCTTTTTGGTGCATTACCAAGTTACCAACTACGTACTACTAATTAATTAATTTTGTGTGCTTTAAGCTGTAAATTAATTACGAATCGCCACCACCATAGGGGAAAACTTGATGTGTCTCGAAGATAAATTTCAGTGCTGTTAAGCGTTAATAATCAAAGTTGCATCAGTATGTGTTAAGTTGGCTGGATTCCGAAATGTTTAATTTAGGCATTGGAGAGAATGAATGTATGATTGAGATGTGAAGTTAGATATATACGGAATATATATGGTGGGCGTACACACAGCTTTCACTTCTCTGCACCTCCATCATGTCAATCCCTTCTCATCAATTTTTAACTCTGTCTCTCATTTGAATGCGCATACACACACACACACACACAGCTCATTACACCAACAACCAAAAAATTATCGAAAGCTACCGTATTTTATATATATATAACTTTAATAATGTGTTGTTGTAACATAATTATGCAAAATTACAAGTTGTTCTATTATATAGGATGGTGCATATAGCTAATTAATTATATATTTATGGTCATTTCCAAATCGAACAAATTAAAGTGCGCCATTGATTCCGACAAGCATATATAGCATGTCTTGCTTTTGCAAGTTATGGAAAAGAATTAGAATACGCGGAAACCCTGTAGGAAATCTGAGCAATAAATAAAAATATATATATAGAGATATATATATATATATATATATATGCATGCTGCAGCAGCAGCCATTGTTGGCCACAAAGTGCAGAAAGCGAAGCACACGGATCAATATGAGGATAGATATACATGAAGATATATGTACAGACTTGGAAAAAAGGAAAAAAAAGAACAAGATAAGGAGATGAAGAAGACGACAAAAGGGGCAGCAAGCGAGAAGCATATACTCTACAAGATGAGAGAGAGAGAGAGAGAGGAATCATAATTATTTTAAAAAAATGAAAAAGGAAAAAAAATAGAGATGGTGTTGCTGGGGAAGTGGAGCTCCAAAAATTGCTGTCATCTGAGAAGTAGACAGAGGCAATAATGAAAGGCAGGATTTTGTTTCTGCAGATTCAAACAGGCCCCTCTCATGTAATGCATCCAAACACCTTTTACTTTTACTTCTCTCCTAATTCCGCTTTCCATTTCCCGTTATTCTTTTCTGCTGTTTGGCTTTTTCTGCATTTTTTCTTCTCTGCTTTCCATTTCGTACGCTCCCCATTGGCCATTACCAACAGCACCGCCCCCTCCCCATTTCTTTTGTTTTTTCCGCCCTTTCTCTGCTCCACCACTGTTGTTCCATTCCTCATATCCGGCTTTTTTCTTCATCTTTGACTTCTATTCCCTTATTCTATTTTTTCATTCCGTATATAAGTGAGTTTTGATGTCTTTATTGTAGCAAAGAGGTTCAAATGAGTTGAGTCTTCAAACTCATCTTGATTGGTTTTGCAGCTCACGAAGATATTTATAAATTACCCACTAACCAATTTTCACATTGAAGACGGCATATGATTTCTTAAAATCCTTTTTATTAATACAAATACATATATATTTTTTAAATTTAGGTCCATTTATTTTGTTAAATCCAGCTCTCTGATAAAATCCTGTCATGGGTCATTTTTATTATTGACATTGGCTCAAGAGAAAAGTTAAACTTTTCAAACAACAGAATTACTTTTTTTTTTACCTCTTACAACAAAGTAATTAGTTAAACCAAGGAAATTTTAAAATTTGTCCCAAGGCCGTCGCAAAAAAGGGACAGTGGTATGTGATATGTCATATGTGCATGCATTAATGTTGTTTAAGGAAGAAGAACAAGATGGTTGGAAGAGAAAGAACAAGAAAGTAGGATTACGAAAGAGGGATTTTGGCAAGCTTAAGAGGGGAGGAGGTATTATCGGTTAATTTTCCGTTTTGGGGCAATGTGCAGAATTTGCCAATTATAGCAATGAACGCCCCCCGCAAGTTATAAAAGAACAGTATCTTCTCAGCTCAACGCTCCCAAAAAAAAAAGGAATTACAATCAAATTTCATAAAATAAAAGTAATTACTAAAAAATTCTAATAACAACCTCAATAATCTATAATGACAAGTTTTATAATAAAAATGACAATTTTGAAGACTTATTTTTTAATTATTTTCTTTACTTGGGATCTTATTGTAATTCTCTAAAAGGAATCTGCCACCCTTCTCACTCTCTCTCCCTCCTTGTCCCATACGCTATTTTTGCTACTCTTTGTCTTCTAAATATAAAATTTATTACAAAATAAATTTTATATTTAGAATAAAAAAAGTATTAGTTATCAGTACCGCACTACCTATGAAGTGTCAGGACTAATCTATTATTACACAACACAAAATTTCATGCCCCTTTTTAATTAAATATATTCTTCAAATTACATCTCTGTTTCTTTACCAATGAACTGATGAAGTACTCCTCCGGTCCTAAATATAAGGCCCTTATACATACTAGTATAAGGGTCTTACATTTAGGACCGGAGGAGTATATGTTTATATGTATATCTATTTTAAATTGGGAAAAAAAAATCATATTTGTGAACTCTAAGCCAGTCTGATCAATAAAAAATAAATTGAAGGATCATGGTGACAAGATGAAGAAGAAAATAATTATATTTTACAGTACAATCCAATAAATTAATAAGCTCATTTCAATCCCAGCCGTGGAAATAGAATGACGTTGGGGTGAAAGAGCAATGCTTAACTAAAGTAATCAAGTCACTCTATGTGGAAGGATGGGTAATGGGTATGATGAGGGGTTCTGTTTCAAGAGAGGCTGGATCAGTGATCACTATGTCTTTAAGCGAATCCTTCTTGTTACGCTCTGTTTTTCTGAATGTGGGTAATGAACCAGAATTAGCAGAAGCAACGTCAGCTGAAGTTAGCGCTCTCGCTCTTTCTGCCAGCACATTCCAATCTGTTCTGCACAGAACAAACAGCATGAGGCAAGCACACGAGGCTTGAGCAGCAAGCAACCCTAGCCAGAGCCCAGCAAAACCCAGTTTTGCGATGAATCCTAGGACCATCGCCACCGGCATGCCCACTAAGTAAAACGAACCAAGATTGATGTTGGCTCCGATGTTGGGTCTAGCACTGCCTCTCAGAACCCCGCACCCGGTGGTCTGTGGGCAGTTCCCGAGCTCACACAGGCCGGCGATAGGCAATGCGATGGCCGTTAGCTTGAGGATTTCTTCATCGCCGGTGAAGAATCTGCCCCACTGATGCCTCATTACGGTGGTGAAGCCCATAGCCCCCAGGCCCAAGCCGACGGCACAGAAGAGTGAGACGATCATGGAAATGCGCGCTTTTCCTGGGCGGTTGGCGCCTAGTTCGTTCCCCACTCTCGTGGAAACGCCAAGACTTAAGGATGATGGGAAGACATAGACGAGTGAGGTTGTTTGAATCAGAATCCCCATTGATGCAATGGTGGCTTTGGGATTACCCAGAAGGCCGCATAGCATTATCATGAGCTCGTACCACCACCACTCGAGGCACACAGAGACGCAGGTTGGAATCGCAAGAGCAAGAAGAGAAGACCAGCCCTTGAGACAGTCAATGCTAAGAGGGACCCACGAGTCCTTACATACATCGGAGAAGTAGACAAAGGAACAGAGGAAGAGGAAGAGGTTGAGGTTGGTCCAAACCATGGCTATGGCCACACCAGCAATACCCATCTTGAAGTGAACAACCAGAAGGAAATTTAACGGGACATGGAGGAGAACAGAGATGGCTGAGCAATAAGCTAAGGGCAAAGTGATGCTTTGAGTTCTGAGAAAGACACGGAGAGGGTGAAGAAGAGAAAGAAAGAAGAGGTCAGGAATGGAGAAAGAAATGAAAGTTTGTGCGATTGAGGATATGGCCTGGTCTTGACCACACCATAAGAGGATGGTCTTCATGTTGAGCCACATGAAGGAGATAGGTATGGAAGTGGAGAGAAGGAGGAGGACGGTTCTCTGGAGGGTGAGGCCAAGAAGCTTGCCTTGCTTAGCGCCGTGAGCCTGTCCACAAATGGGCTCCATTCCCATTGCTAAACCAGAGAGCACGGAGTAGCCTGTGATGTTGGCGAAGCCAATAGAGAGAGAGCCTCCCGCAAGCTCCATCTCGCCCAGATAGCCCAGGAAAAGCATAGATATCATGGCTCTCGAGTACATGAGCAACCCAGTTATGGCCGTTGGGCCTGATATCCTTCCTATGGCTTTCATTTCTGATACAACCTGAATGCAGAAAACGGAAATCAAAGAGCATGTTAGTTAATGATGAGTAAATATGTTAACAACAACTTCCCAGCTCAGACACAGACTTGAACTAGCTACTTTAGCTATAGTTAACACATTAACACTAATGTGTCATCACCTCATTAGGAGTTGGCCATCTGTGAAGCTCATCTTTATGATGATCCTCGGGAGGACCCATGACTTTGTGGCAAGTTATGAGATTATGGGTTTGTGTTGGACTCGAACAAGATGGCTGCTTGGGATTGCACATGACGACTTGCTAAGCGTAGTTGTGGATAAAAGGGAAATGAAAATGGAAAGGATAAAGAGATATTAAGAGGTTGGAGAATACAAGAACCCCAAGTTGCTAGCTTAGCCTAGTATTGGCTGTGCGTTTTGTTTGTATTGTGTCAGGGAGAAGATGATGGTGTTTGCCTATGGGAAGGGAGGTGAGGGACTGGGTTTATATGCATGAAAGCTTGGGCCCCACCAATGCTTGGAGATGTCATGAAGGAAAATACTAAAATTGGCACAAAAAAAAGGGGGGTGCTAAAGAGAAGGAGAAAGCTTGAACGGAAGAAATGCTTGTTAGTATTGTTGTGTAAATTCATTATATATAACAGGCTTAAAGAAATGACTAGAAAAACGAGTAGAAATGAGTGAAAAATGGAAAAGACGGTTTTATTTATTTATATCTGTCTTTTCAAACACATGACTGCCGAACCATTGCTTGATTACTGAGAATCCTATTTGAAGATGCGGTAGCTCCTCTATATGCTTTTGTAGAGAACAAGCATAATATGTTTCTTTAAATGAGGAAGGTGAGAAAAAGAATATGGGGTGCGGCATCTGAAGAAAGAGGAACAAAGCTAAAGGGGGTAGCGTTGAGTGCGGAGAGGAAACAAGCTTGGTCTTATCCTATATAGAGGACGGTGGTGAAACTGCACAGGGCAAAAAAAAGGAGGAAGTGGATTTATTCGGTTTAATGGTTTCTTAGCCGTCAAACCTATGATTTGTTTGTGTGATAATGATGGATGGGGCTACCAGTGGCTTTAACTCGCTTGGGGTTTATTAATGGTAAGTGGATAATCTTTTAAATCACCACGTTTGGGCTTGGATTTCTGTGTATGGCAACAAAAAGAATTTTATCCTCAAAATGGGAATGACAGGTGGAATGGAGGTGGTGGAGAAGCCAATTCTGCTTCTTGTAAAACCAACCCATTTTATTATTTCTCGTTCGTCTTCTTTCACTTTAGTTTATCAGGTAAGGTTGAGTAATTGTCAAGTATTTATGTGGTTGCGAATATTTGTGCCAATATAAAATTCGAACAAACAAGCCTTTTCCGACTGTGGCCAGCTGGTTCGTAATCTTAAGTGCCTTGCATGTTCTGAGGCAGCCATGCATGTTTCATTCTTCCCCTACCAAAACTGATGAATCCCATCCTCCACACAATTCTCGCGTCTACATACACCCATCTCAAGATACTTGCCCTAATAGAGTTGAAGCAACTTCTCTCCAGAATCCTTTCTTAGGCCCCGCAGTTTCCGGGCATGTTGCCAAGAATGAAGGATTTACTGTATAGAACATGAACACAACAATGCAAATTAGAGTTGATTTACTGACTTCATGCACTCATATTAATCAATCACAAGCAGTTTGCTTGTTATGATGAAACTTGTTGCAGCAGAAGATAAGGGTCAAATCTAGAGGATATATATAATATATAATAAACTTGAAATGAGGCTTTTTACAAACGGAGGTTTATCTTCAAGGGTATATAATAGTAACATGCGGGGAGGTGTTTGATGACATGGATGGGACCACAGGGGGGTCAATGGGCAGATGGCCAGATGGAGAGGAGGCAGATGGGAGATGGGAAGCACTGGAGAGAATAACGTGCTCCACTTACAACCATTTAATTTGCATCATAAAGGGGATCACTCTCACCCTGACTCTGCATATACAAGTGAACACTGGCTATCTCCTTCTGGGACAACAACACCCCCTGTCATCACCAACCACAAACACAGACGAGATTGCAGATAAACTTCTTTTCCCTTTTTTATTTTTTTAATTTTTTCCCCCTCACAGTTTCAGAATCTTCTACGCTCAGTCTTATTTTGTTCTATTGGATATCAATACTGCCTATACACAACCATGACCATCCCATGTCAGATTCCAACTGCCTCTAGCTCAACCAGTTGCTGTGAACCAAAGATATGGATCACGCGACAGAACCAATGCTCAGAAATCAACAATCCAACAGGAGGGGAAAAAGAAAGGCCAGAAATCAGCGTCATCCAAAGAAATAATATGATAATTAAATTGGAATTCCCTTTTACCATTGGCATCCTAGTGGAATGGGCAAGGGATGCTGCATAAGTGGCAGATTCACAGCATAGATACCGTGATGAAAGTATTGCCATCAATCAAAGAAGACGTCTAGAAACAAAGTTTTTTTAGTGGAGATCAAACAGAATCCCCCCACCACCCTAGAAGAGCATGACGAGACATACACGTTTAAAACTTAGACAATAATAATGGTCATGTGACTTTAGAAGCCAGAACAGATTAGCTCGGTGTATCCATCTTAACTCTAACCAAACTTCTTCCCGGCTAAAAGAGGCAGCTACTCCCTGGGGCTCCAAGCAGTAGTCAATTTTCATCATTCTTTATCGTTTAATGGAGTCTACAGTGGGTAAAAATCGTAACATTCGAGTCCACCGCAGAGCAGGAATTAATGCGTACCACAATTTACATGAAGAGGATCCAGGAAACGTACCTACGAATAGAGGTGAACTCTACGTTCCTTCTCAAGTACAATGGTACACTGTCTAATTAAATTCTGCACAGATACAGCCCAGCAATGATATTAATGCAGTTCGCGTAACTAAAAGATGGCCTGTTTATATAATCTGACAAGATAATACGTTCGCCCAACATTTACCACTTCCTCGCCCCAGACATCTCACATACAAATCAAAGCACTAGATAGGAAAATATCGATTTTAGCAGGCTGTCCAGAGGTAAATTCCCTTTGTGCAGTTGCCACGTGATTCAAAGATTGGACAATTAATAGTTTCAACTTTCAACAAGTGATAACCTAAGTGCTCGTGTTGACATTTTTAAATGTTCTTGAAGCGTTTGTAACGAGGCATTGTACGGAAGAATTGAAACCAAATCAGACTACAGTGAGCATCGGAAGTGTCTTAATAAACACAAGAATTTATTCCACGGCTGATGGGAATGCAAAAGAATAGAGAGAGAGTCATGTACACAATTTATGACATTTAAAAGAAATGCGTCACTCACGAACTTTTTTCTTTTCTTTTTTTTTGAAAAAAAGGGACTGTTGGACTCTGTCTCCATCAAGGTTCCCATCCATCAGCACAATTCAAATCGCATATTCACTGTTTACCACTAGGCATACTCACCACAGCAGCATGCACATATATATTATATAATATCAAAATGTATTGGATTCCAATTCGTTGTGATAGAACCACCACCATCGCATAATGAACAACACCTCAGAATTAAAGAATTTTCAGAAGGAATAACTCCCAACCAGCAGCAACTCATCTTTGTTGGAAATGATGCCTCATAGTAACTTTGGAATCAATAGAAAATGCTGCAACAATTTCCCACGGCACATAGCCATAAAGCAACTCTTCCCCAAGAGGGACCGATTTGCAGTGAAATTCTCCACCTACTGCAGATAATCTCCAACTCATTCAATACTTGGAGACGGTATTTATCATTAGATTTGAGTTGCCAGGATGTCAGGAAAAGTAATGCTATATGAATTGCTTGTTTTACGTTGTTCCTTAGACGGGCAGAGTATTCATCCTTTACTAAAACCTGCGGAGGGTCCCTCATAGTATAAACTGCCAAACAATTCTCGCTGTTTTAAAATATACCATTCAATAATTAGGATCACAAAAACTTAAAAAATAAAAATAAAAAGGTGAGTTACCAAAAATTCGATCCAGAAAATGAACGCACTCAAAATTCAGTTCATTGGCTTTAATTAGAGACCAATATGACAGAAATAAACCCCCAAGCATTGAATTATTCGTTAGAAGAGACAGGGAAGGAGAATCTTCATGAAAGAAAGCTCAGGAAAAAGATAACAAAGAAAAATCTATTCGCAAATTCTTTCAACCTGTTCATTTTTCACCATCCCCCTCAGAAAGAAATCAGAAGCAAAAGCATAAAAAATGCGGTACCTCATGTTTGGGTTCTGGGCTTTTGACCACCGGATCGAGGAATAGCCAAGACTGCAATGAGTCCACTAACTAGTGCAGCAATAGCTGCCACAGCAAAGGCTGGGGCATTCCCTCCACCGAATAGCTGATCCCAAGGTCCACTTCCGAGGGACACCACTATCTGTTCAAACATGACAAATGTATAGCTCAGGTAACTACTAAACAAGAAAACCTCCTCAAAGCAACATTGATGAAACATATAAAAATCACTCCTGGGATGTAAGAATACCCCGCTTTAATTAAGGCAAACGTATAACACAGGATCAAAAGTTCTAATCTTTTACTGGATGCAGTATTCATGACATAACATGCATTGAACCCAAATTATTTAATTATAACACATTTATATGATACAATTTTCCAAGGAACATGAAGCAGAGAGCATCACTTCAACTCCGGATGCTATGTTTTAATTCTTTGAAGATTTACATACGCAAGCATGTTTCATTTTATTTATATACTTAGATCAAACCAAAAGCTGTAATACCTGAGGGATCACTATCGCCAAATTTAGGACACCCATTGATAACCCTGTAAGGACCAATAATCAATCTTAAAAATCATACAGTCTCATCTCCAAGAAAGAACAAGTAAGGCCATAAAATAGGAAGCTACCTTGGCCAAGTCCTAGAGACTCAATGTGTGAGGAAATCAACGCGTATGGAACACTGTAAGTGATCTGCAACAATTATTCCGTTAAGTCAATCAAATCGAACCTAGAACCCTCAAATAAGATTTACATCTTCAGCTAATACACTATTGAGATAACAAATTTCAAGTTAAAAATCCAAAAATAATGTAAACTTTCAACATATTCATCATTTACAGGACTCTTACTATGCAATTCTGACAAATGAAGGTACTCAATTTAAAAGGTATTAGCAAGAGGTAGAGCTAAGTCAGAAGATGCATGGGGCCAATCAAGGATGATGATTTCAAAGTCCTTGAATAGTTGAAGAATGTACTGAAGAGAATGTAGCCAAGTCAAGTCAATTAAGACCCTTGGCCACATGAGATCCAAAGCAACCGGTGATTTCAGCATCCCAGTCTTAGTGTAAACGAATCCTCCACTCCCAGCGGTTAGCTGACACTGTAAGCACTCCGCTCTTAATAGCTCATTCCTAAAATTTCAAATTTCACTGTGGACCCTCCATTTTGGCTTACCTAAAATTTATTTTAAAAGGAATCTACCCAAACGAACTTTAAGGCTGCTAATCATTAACAGACTGTAAAGAATGACCATGCAGCATTATATAATCACAAAATAAAACATAAGCAAAAGAAGACATGCTTTTGATCTCGTAAATTAACAAATATCAGGAATTTGGAGTCTTAGGGTATGCTTGGATTGAGAAAAATTGAAAGAAAGGGGAGGAAAGTGAAATTTCAATTTTGACATTTTCCTTGATTTAGAATTAAATACAATTTTTTTAATCTTAAAATATGTTTAAATACCAGAGAATGGACAAGAAGGAGAGAACAAGAACGTTTGTATGAGTCTAAATTGAAGAAAATGTTAAATTTAAAATTTCAATGCCACTTCCTTCTTTTCCAATCTCCTCAATTTAAAAACAACCTTAAAGAAGTGCTTTATTGTCTGTTGTGCACAATATACAACAAAGGAAAAGTTTAATATAAAGTTTTAAGGGTTTTCTATACTGTTTATCATTCTACACTGAATTGTTAGATCCATCCCAGCGTCAATGTAGACCTTAGGAAGAAAGAATATCAATATGCTTCTTGCAGTAGATTATCGTGAGCAACTTACCGACAGAGGAAACCCAAGAATTGTAAAAATGATCAAAGACACAATCACAATGCCAGTTGGTGGTTGATCTTTGCCCAGATAACCGATGCTTTTTGCTACATAGGTCACCACAAGCATTCCTATAAAGCAGATAGCCATTAGAATGTTTGAAATTCCCCATACAAAGCCAGCCCCTCGCTTCCGGCAAAGCCTCTCCATGAGCAATGATGTTATTCCAAGAACAACTGAATTTAGCAATAAACCAAGTGCTCCCATTCTAACTCCAGCATCATACTTAGGGCCTTCATTTGGATCACCCCCATAAATCTCTCGGCCCATCCAATCAGTATCAAAGAGAATAAATGGAAACCATCCAATCCAAGTCAAAGCAGTAACAGACAAAATTATCCATATAGGGGCCGAAAAATATCTGAATGTCCCAAATAGCTCCCACATGAAAGCTTCTCCTGCACCACCTGACTCTCCTGCTTCTTCAGAATGAGGTGCACCGTTTGAACTTAAAGGCACTTCATGAGCAGCACTAATGCTGATATACGTGGTGACAACAATGAAAATAATGTCCAAAAAGAAAGCAGACTTGAGATTTGCACAACTGACATTGCACGCAGGAGTATAGGTAAAAGAGAAAATTCTGAACCAGCCACTGTATGATCCAGTAGCATAGCCAAGAATGTTACCGATAGCCATAAACAAAGAGTAATAAGCATTTGCCACACGTGTCCTTCGATGATCCTTGCCTGACGTTCAAAGAATACAAAGATAAATAAAATGAAGAAAAAAAGGGGATATCAATGTATTGAATATCCATCCCAAGCAAAGCAAAACCCGCACGGTTCTTTATCCCCCTGGGGGGGAGGAATGAGATATTTCTTTATCAATGGTAGTTTGTTGACAGAGCACAAAATATGACACCAGATAGAGACATCAATGATATAAATTACTCTGATGACCGTAACTTAAAGTAATGACACAATAATCCAAAGCACCTGGCATTCCGCCTGGACTCATCAAATAGTTCCCACCTACTTCTATTTCCTAAAACACACACACACAAACAGAAGGGGTGGATTCCACTCAAAATTCTAAACATATAAGGAGCTCCATTTCACATTACCCAATTCATCTTCAGAAGAAACAAGCTTCGAAGAATCAAAGCTTGAATATCAAGAACCCTTTTAAGTTGTTCAAATCCTCCAAAAATCTTTTCCAATCAAGTTCACCAAGTCTCTTCAAAATCTAGCATTGGATGTCTTCTCCCACCAAATTTAGAACAAGTGTGCCAGTGAAAAGCTCAAAACAATCAGAGACCAAATAAAAGAGTTCTTAGATTTTCTATAAAATTGCAAAGAGAATCTTTAGGACATGATAACCTCATTCAAGTTAGTACTAAACAAAAAGTTTGTTTCCCACTTGTCATTCTTTAAATGCATGAACATATAGTATTTAATTAGACAATATCACCTTCTCTTCTGTTACGAGCAAAATAATCCGGAAACAAGCACATACTATTGCTAAGTTGCATTCAGAAAACATTTCAGCCCTATATCCCAGCTTATCGTCAATACTATATGCTCTCCAGGGGATTTGTGAGATGAAATCAATAACTTGGATCCAACTTATAGATAAAATGTCAGTAAGCCTTTTCCGGTTCTCATTAGCGAGTGATGATCAATTAACCAAGGCCAGGTAAGGGGATCTAGGTTTACCCATAGTTCAGAAGTGCTGATCAAAAGGCATTCTCTCACCTTCCTGGGCATGCTTATTTACGCTACTCTGAATAGAAGTATTTGCAAGGAACTCCACACCCAGAGATAGGGAAAATGAGATAAAGAGAGAACCTCTGTTTCAAACACGGGAAGATATCCTTTAAATGGTCCATATCTACCATGTTGTAAAATACCGTTCTCAAGGCCTAATCACCAAAGTACATATGAAAAATCGTGGTCGCAGGTAACTTCAATACTAATTATGATAGTTCTCATTCAATAGTTAAGCTCATCGACACATATACGCAATTCAAGCTATAACAGGTCAAATTCATCAGAGGCCATCCGAGTCAAATATGTGTTGAACATAAATGAAGTTTGCAGATGAATGCCAACACAACATCAAGGAGCTCGATCTTTTTGGAAGTGCATTAGTCACTGACACAAATTGCAATGATGTACAGCTTAACATTAGGGGTGCAGAATAAGCCAAATGCGATTTAAAAAAATCGAGTTGACTTGGATTTAAAAGGAGCTGCTGTGATTTACACGGACGCTTCTGAGTTTCCTGATTGGATGTCTGCGCTAAATCCTAATCGATTAGGCACTAGAATGTTCAATCCCTCAAACGATTGCAAATTCAATGAGAGGGACCGAGAAAATAGGAAGAAGACTTTACCAGTGAGATCAGCAAGCAAAGCTCTACAAGGACCTTGAGTTATGTTGTTGGCCATGTCCAGAATCCAAAAGCCAAACACAAAAAAGGCCACAGCTCGCGGCCTTGAATTCTCCGTGTCACCGAGCAACCAACCAATGTCAGCAGCGAAACCAATGATCAGAACCGCGGCAACGATCGACAATGTTCCCGCCAAGATAAACGGTCTCCGGCGGCCGAACCGGCTGGTGCAGCGATCACTCATGAGCCCAACCAAAGGCTGAACGAAGAGACCAGAGAGAGGGCCACAGAGCCATATGATACTGGACCAAGCGTGAGAAATCCCGAGCTGCTGTACATATGGCGTGAGAAGAGAGAGCTGCAGAGCCCAGCCAAACTGAATACCACCAGCCACAGAAGCCACTCGAAGCAATTGCCTGAGCGGAACCCTGGGCCGAGCTGGCGTCCGCGCCGCAGACGGCCGAGCTCTGGACCGCTGGTGGCGGCTAGACTCCGGATTGGTCATCATTGGGTGCGGTGACGTATCGTCACAGTCCCAATCAACCTCCCACACACACACTCACTCTGAAGGTCGATCCAATCTGGGCGAGACCGATTCCACCTGGTGACGCGGACGAATAGGAAGACAAAGAATAGACGCAGAGGGAGGTGGCGGTTATGCTAAGCCGCACTGGTTTCAGGTGTCGACTATCCAACTATGAAGCAGACAAGGAGGAATTTGGTTAGCTTTGACATAAAAGCAAAGTATATCTTATAAAAGCAACTACTCTTAATGCCTCAATTATTAGCATTTATGTGTCCTCCACCGTTTTCACTTTTAACTGCCGCCCAGTCCAAATAACTGTTTACGTATGACCAGGTGTCTAAATTAATTACCCGTGACTAGAAAATGAGCCTTTTATTATTATTATTATTCATAACTTTAAAAAAAATTATGCAGATGTGTACTAGATTTTTATGGTATATATCTTTTGTCCGGAGAACCGGGTAGATACGTGCGCGTTGAAAAGAGGCAGTTTGCATCCCCTCTGCCCCTCTTTCGCGATCGACTGAGATGTCTGTTTGCGAATAAGTCCTTGATGGAAAGGTACTTGGTGCGGCAAATGACAGAAGTATCCTGGCAAAGTCGAGGCTGAGGGAGATAATAAAAACGACAAGGGGATTAGATGTAAAGAGATTTTTAATTGGATTATGTTATGGCCTAATAAGGACAGCTGGGATGGCTTGCTGCGTGTTAAGTAATGCGGGGATGATTTGGCAAAAAGAAAAGGAGGCAATACGTTGATGAAGGACGTGGGCTTGGTTCGCAAAGGTCGGCGAGCCTTTTTGAAAACTCTGCGCTTATTTAAATTGACTTATTAGTAGATTTTTAAAAGTAATTTACAGAATATAAAATAAAAATATTAAAAAAAAATTTGTCTCAACTTATATAAATTTACTTAAAAATCCGTCTTGAACAAAGTTTTAAACAAACCTTCTATAAGCTCGCAGCTTAATGTGGTGGCCTACGTGAGCAACGCTTCCCTGATCCAAGCGCATTGATGAGGTGCACCCCCTATCTTTTTCATCTTTCAGAACATTTTACCCAGAAAAATAAAAATAAAAGAAAAGAAACTACTTCTGCACAAAACGTGCCTCCGTATATTATTATGTGATGATAATCTCTGAAACTGCATCTATATTATTAACCAGCGGTATTTCTTAACATAAACACTGACCGGAAATTTTCAGATTCATGTGACATGAAAGTGTATATTTGAAATTGAATGAAGCCTATAGTTTGTTGGGCAATGTGCCGTTTGCTTTGGAGGGAATCAAAGCATTAATAATATGCCTGTGGGGCCAGGTTACTCAATAAATGCATACAAACTCCATATTGAGTGGGGTCCTCCATGGCCCCATCCCGACATCCTGTGATTGGGTCGGCAGAGCGCAGCCCGGCGCAAGGGCAGGGCGATCCGCGTTTGGCTACATGGGGACCTCCCCACCGTAGCTGGCCTCCTCTCCTGTTTAGAGAATGTTTGGATGAAACTAAATCATAGTTTAGAAAATAGCTTTTAAAAATTAGATTTTAGAAAGAATAAATTTTGTGAAAAAGTAATTCTGAAAAGTGAGAATATTTGAATAGTTGTTATCAAAAGCACTTTTTATATATACAAATTATTAAAAAAGACATAAATTAATGTGATAATTATATAAAAGATAGATTTTATAATATATTTTAATTTGAAGAAATAAAATTGTTAATAGTATATTTTTTACCAACATAATTAATAATACATAAGATAATATAATTAATAAATAATTAATATGTGTGTATATATTTATAAGATATAAGATTAAATATGTTTATAAAAAATAATTGAGGTGTGTTAAAATCATATTATTATTGAGATCTACTCTAACAGGCACAATTATACTCTCTAATTTGGATTAGAAGCAGAATGAATTCACTTCTCCTGAAACCATGGTTTTGGGTTTCAAAACTATGATGTTGGCTTAAACCATGGTTTCGAATTATTTCTTCAAAATTGATACTGTTTGGGTGACACCCCACCTAAACAATGGTTCTATCTCTCAAACCATAGTTTTGGTGCACCCAAACAGGCCCTTAATTGTCCGTTGCTCATGTGGCTGTGACGTCCACGTCGCGCTGAACATTAATAATTAATACTGCAAAGGTCAAACTAGAAAAGATTGTGCATGTGTGGCCAGACATAAATAAACAGCCGAGATATTATTTTATGGGAGAATGACATTGAGGTCCCACAGAAGCCAAAATACAGCAAAAAGGTCCCCTGAAATGTCATAATTTTTCTGAAGTCCCAAAGGGACTTAGATGCAATTTTCAGAATCTGTAAATTACTCTCTTGCCCTGCCCTAAGCCATCAGAAACGGAGAAGCAGAATTTCATTTGGGTGAGAGTTCCCACGCAATATACTTGAGAAAGAAGACATTGGGAAAGAGGGAAGGAGCTATTGATGATGAAATATCCTCTCTATTACCATTAGTGAACTCCAAAGAGCTTCCATGTGAATCTCCACAAACTTTCAGGTGTGAAACTTTCTTTCCTCTTCTCTCCTACCTTTCTTGACAGGTTGTGCTTTTGTTTGGAAATGGGAAATCAAAAAATCGTTTTTGTGTTTTTGGGTTGCTTGTGAGTGGTTTTGGAAATGGGATTCAGAAGTTAATCAATAAAAAAACTGTGTTTTCGGATGGTGTGTGTTGTGATTTAAGTTGGGTGTGTAGAATGATAATGGGTGCTCTGTTTTTGGGTTGTTTTTGGGTGGTTTTCCTCTGTTCTGATGTTAGTTTAGTAGCAAAGGAAGAAAAAGATGAAGGTTAGTGAGGTTAGAAACCCTTAGCACAAAATGAGATTGTGTTGTCAATCACGCTGCGATAGTTGTCAAAGCGTGCCGCGACAGTTGTCAATATAGCTCCTTAAGTTGTCAATGACAGTTGCGTGCTTCTTGATGCAGGTTTAAGTTACTGATGGCGAGTACGTCTGGAAAACATCCAAAATAAGAAGGTTTATCATTGTGGAAGATGCAAAGAGCCTGGACACACTGCCAAGACATGCAAGAACCCAAATCCCACCTGAGAACATAATGAAATCAGCTATTTTTTGTATATGAATGTGAAGGGAATATTTTGTAAATGGGTGTGAAGGGAATTTTTTATAAATGGATACACACCAATAGTTAGTTTCTCGTAATTACATGCAACCCCTGTGTTTTTTTAGGATGGGTTGTGAAATAGGTGTAGTTTCATGTATATGAAGGTGTAAATGAAAGTTGACTATGAATTGGCATGTTAGATTCTGCTTTCATTTTAGTTGTCATTACCTGCACCATGTATTGTCATTAGACCTGTTATGACTTGTCAATAGAGCACTGTCACTTGTCAATTAATTTGCTGATGTAAGTTGTCAACAATATGAATTCAAGTTACATAACTTGTTTTAGTAACATATGATATTTTCAATCACTCTGTCATATTATATTTTTGGTTATTTGTCATATATAATCATTATTAATGAAGTGTCAATGGTGGCACACTGACTTGTCGTTGGTGGCAATGTGACTTGTCAATGGTGGCATTGTGACTTGCCAATGGTGGCACACTGACTTGTCGTTGGTAGCACCATGACTTGTCAATGGTGGCACACGGACTTGTCATTGGTGGCAATGTAACTTGTCAATGGTGGCACTGTGACTTGCTAATGGTGGCACACTGACTTGTCGTTGGTGGCACACGGACTTGTCATTGGTGGCAAGATGACTTGTCAATCGTCACACCGTGACTTATCAATGGTGGCACTGTGACTTGTCAATGGAGCACTGTGACTTGTCACTGGTAGCACTGTAACTTGCCAATAGAGCAAAGTGACTTGTTAATTGAACATAACTCTGAGTAATACCTTCTGATTAATTATATTTTAATATAAATATTACTTAACATTATAAATAAATAACACCTTCAGTTGTAAAAATTTTGAATATCAATTGTTAATATCCACATATTCATTTGTTATGAAATTGTTATATCACTTGTCATTAACTCATGTTATATTACTTATTAATATTACATAAATTTGTCGATATCAATAAAGATATAAAACAACAAAAATAAAAACGTGAGTTGTCCCCAAGAAATTGGTATCATAACATCTGATAACAAAGATAATAATATTATAAACATAATTTGATCAGTTTGTTACAAAAGGATCTATTGACCATTAAGCTATTGCCACTCATGGCTCACACCCTTAGCTGATTTCATTATGTTCTTAGGTGGGATTTGGGTTCTTGCATGTCTTGGCAGTGTGTCCAGGCTCTTTGCATCTTCCACAATGATAAACCTTCTTATTTTAGATGTTTTCCAGACGTAGTCGCCATCAGTAACTTAAACCTGCATCAACCAGCACGCAACTGTCATTGACAACTTAAGGAGCTACATTGACAAGTGTAGCGGCACACATTGACAACAATCGCGGCCTGATTGACAACACAATCCCATTTCATGCTAAGGGTTTTTACCCTCACTAACCTTCATCTTTTTCTTCCTTTGCCACTAAACTAACATCAGAACAGAGGAAAACCACCCAAAAACAGAGCACCCATTATCATTCTACACACCCAACTTAAATCACAACACACATCAACCAAAAACACAGCTTTTCTATTCATTAACTTCTGAATCCTAAACCAAAAACAAAAGCTTTGAAATACCATCAGTAACTTAAACCTGCATCAACCAGCACGCAACTGTCATTGACAACTTAAGGGGCTACATTGACAAGTGTAGCGGCACACATTGACAATAATCGCGGCCTGATTGACAACACAATCCCATTTCGTGCTAAGGGTTTCTACCCTCACTAACCTTCATCTTTTTCTTCCTTTGCCACTAAACTAACGTCAGAATAGAGGAAAACCACCCAAAAACAATCCAAAAACAGAGCACCCATTATCATTCTACACACCCAACTTAAATCACAACACACACCAACCGAAAACACAGCTTTTCTATTCATTAACTTCTGAATCCCATTTCCAAAACCACCCACAAGCAACCCAAAAACACAAAAACGATTTTTTGATTTCCCATTTCCAAACAAAAGCACAATCTGTCAAGAAAAGTAGGAGAGAAGAGGAAAGAAAGTTTCACACCTGAAAGTTTGTGGAGATTCACATGGAAGCTCTTTGGAGTTCACTAATGGTAATAGAAAGGATATTTCATCATCAATGGCTCCTTCCCTCTTTCCCAATGTCTTCTTTCTCAAGCATATTGCGTGGGAACTCTCACCCAAATGAAATTCTGCTTCTTCGTTTCTGATGGCTTAGGGCAGGGCAAGAGAGTAATTTACAGATTCTGAAAATTGCATCTAAGTCCCTTTGGGATTTCAGAAAAATTATGACATTTCAGGGGACCTTTTTGCTGTATTTTGGCTTCTGTGGGACCTCAATGTCATTCTCCCTTATTTTATTCCTGTTTGACATTCACTTGATTTTTTTCTTTCGCGTCTTCTATTTCTTTTCTCTTGTCTTAATTATAAAAATCTACCCTCTAATCCTTTATTATTGAACACTCTACAAAATTTAACAAAACATTTATAGCTAATTACCATTGAGTTATGTCCATCAAAGGTGAATCCAGAAACTTATAAAATTTTTAATATTAAACTAACTTCAACTAATTTTTGTAATTTGAAACCTAAGTATAAAATATCGCTAGCCAATCCACTGAAAGTAACAAGAGACGAAATTTTTTTTTTTTATCAGAACGTAAAAAGTGATTGTTTGGTGATTAAATTTTTTTAAAAAATAAAATAAATTTTCTCTTCCAATTTTGCATATATTAAAATGAACAAAGATCTGTATTACACTCTCTTATAATACTTAATAACTTCAGATAAAAGTGATATTAAAAAAATAATATCTCACCAACTTGACCACGTATCTCTTCGTTAAAAGTGAACTGCAATAAAAAAAATAAAAAATAAAAAGAGTTTATGAGGCCTTGTGAAAAAATTGGGACAGTGGGGAACATATTCTGAACTGAGTAAGTAAATGTCGTTTCCAATCATCCCCGTGGAATGCCACGTCTTTCGCCTTCTTGAAGCTTCGACCTCTCCCTTGCGCAATTTTTTTATAGAAAAAAACAGTTTTATTTTTCACTGACGCTCACGCCTTTGCCCTGTGCCCTGCCTCTCCAATTCTTCGCTGTTCACGCTGTCATCCACAAGGTTATTTTACAAAATGAAATTTGCAATAACCGCCTGTTTTAAACTTCATCTGCAGTACAATCAACATTGTACTTCTTTAGATATTTTCATTATTTTTCTCGATTACGACTTATACGATCCTTTACAAAATATTAATTATGATCAGATTTATCCTTATTCAATTTATGTAAAAGTAAGTGAGGAGATAGAGTACATCTATTGTCTCACCTTTTCAATAAATATAAATAGGGCTATACTTATAAAAAAAATATTTAAAAAAAAAAATCAAGGCTGTTAACTACCATCTTTTTTAATTCACAAGATTCAATTAAAAAAAAAAAAAGGTCCTGAGTTTAGGAGGAGGGACCAATATACAGCTCCGATTCTTTTTAGGAAAAAAACAGATTTTTTAAATCGTCCGCTTGACTAAGAGTTTTAATCTTTCGATCACTTCAGAAGCTGTGTAAAACCTTTATGTCTCTAGTCAAATCCTTATTCGAGGGACAATGCCTTTTTCTTTCTTGTTTTCACAGGTAAGGTAACACGACGAAGCTGTAATAGACAAATATCAGCGATGCGATTTTGTTGCGTGGTGTCATTTTTTCGAGATGTCATTTCAAGACTCATAATCGGTCGTGGAAATTTTGTTCTAGAATGCACCATTTGATTCCCCCCGCACCAAAAAAAAAAAAAAAAGTAGCTGCTGCACGAGGGGAAGAAAAGAAAGGCTAATGCTGTAAAATAAAAATAACCAGTGCAGAAAGAGCCAACAAAACAAGGAAAATGTCCCGAAAGTAAAAGAAAATAAACACTCTTTATGCACATGACTATTGCCCACGGTGATTATTTGAAATTTTGAAATATCGCCCCACCCATCCGGGTTTTTATGGGCGCTGCAGTTGTTGGGCTTTAGTGGTAGAGAAACGGTGTGGGAGTCAAGGCCCATCATGGCCCATGGGCTCTATTGCTTTAAGTGACCCAGTGCCTTATTCTCAATTGCAGAATCTGCAGTCAGGGGGCCCGTCAAATGCCAATATTGGCTTATAAAATCCAAACGCTGAGTTCCCTCTTGTACATCTATCTGCGGCTTCACAGTTTTTCAGGTTCAGCTCATTTATGAAACAAATCTTTTTTTTTTTCTTTTGTTTTTTACTAAATTCAATTATATATAATCCTCCTGCTCTATTTATAATATTCAAATTTAAAAAGAGATGTGATCCATTTTATAAGCTTTAATTTGGGTTTGTTTTAACATCTAGTGCATTTTTTTCAATATTGTCTTTAATTATTTCTTTCTTGTCACATTTTCTTGGACATCAGCTTCGTTATTTTTCTTAGTTGTTATAAGAGTACATTTGAAAATAAAAGTATATTTTTAATCCATTATTGGTTTGAACTGATTTTAACTAATTATTCGTTATCTGTGTATTGGTTATTTAAAGCTTATAATAAAAATCGGAGAAAGTACCACTTTACTTTCAGTTCGCCGTGAAATTGAAGTAATCAACTAGGGGGTATTTGATAAAAATCAAATCATAATTTTAAAAATAATTTTACGATATATAAAATATACATATGAATAGATTTATTTTGTTTTGTGAAAATGTGTTATTTAAAAGTAATTTTGTGTAATGCCAAACACCCCGTACACATCACTGAAAACGTCGCGCGTGCTCCGAAACTATAATTCCAGCTATTTATGTGTGAACAAGACGAAAAACAAGTGTTATCTCACCAGACATGAACCCAACACGAAGGAGTAATAATATTCAAGTGTGAGCGCAACAACTTATCCCAATTCCATCCAACATGTCTTATGCCCAATCCACTAGCAAATACACCTTCTTTTTCACCAAAACCAGGACATTTGTTTCCGATCTACTCACATTAAAGTTTCCAAGCCATTGTGTCTCCTGAGTATGATTCTATAATTATGGGAAGAATTTAACGGGGGATTAATTACAAGCACTGCAGCACCCAACTAGATGGAAGATGTAACGGAAGTGGCTGTCGGGCACTGAGATCGCACTATCCATCTCATTTGATGAGCCTTTGGTCAAAAAAAAAAGAATCTCATTTGATGAGCACACATTAGTGCTGGTCAACGGCCAAGTCGACATCAGGACTGCCAAGTTCGATTTAACTAATCACGTTGTTTTTTTATTAAAAAAAAAACTAAGGAAATAGTTAAATGAAAGAAGCTGATTGCATGATCATATTTGACTGCAATAGTATGTCTCTTAAACCAAGGCCGATCGTTATTTCGTGTCACTCTCTTGATGGGAAGGCCTTAAGCCAGAAGAGAAAATTAAAGGATGAGAGGGAATGACGTAAAGGGCAAAAAGAAATTAAAGCATAACATGTAAGCAAGAATTATACATATTCAGTGAAAAACCTCACTTCTGCCATGATTTATGATTAAAAAAAGGGAAAATCCCAAAAAAAGTCCTTGAAATATGAGAAATACCAGATTGGGTCTTTAAATTTCGAAAATGACAGAATGAGTCATTGACCCAATCTGTCATTTGTGAAATTCAGGCGAATTGACAATTTTGCCCTCATTTATTCATTCACTACAATGATTCAAGGAATCACTATAAGAGTTTAGGTGTTACCTAGATTCGTATAGCGAATAACTATTCACTTTTTCATAGTCAGGTGTCTTGTTATTAACTACAACTAATGTTGTAATCACTAGAACAATATAAGCATTACCTAGATTTGTATAGAGAATAACTACTCATTTTTTCATAGTCAAGTATCTTATTATTGTCAGGTATCTTATTATTAACTACAACGAATCTTGTAATCACTAGAACAGTGTAAGTGTTACCTAGATTTGTTTGGAGAATAACTACTCACTTTTGCTCAGGGGCAAAAATGTCAATTCGCCTGAATTTCACAAATGACAGATTGGGTCATTGACCCAATCTGTCATTTTCGAAATTTAAGGGCCTAATCTAGGATTTGACATATTTCAAGGGCTTTTTCTGGGATTTTCCCTTAAAAAAATTGAACAGCAAAAGAAAATTAACCGATCATGAGGCCGTTGGTGATCCTTAATATTATTTCCAGTCTTTAATATAAGAGTTAATTTGATATTTAATTTAATTCTAAATATAAGACCTTAATCCACTATATTTCTCATATTTATTTATTTTTTAAAAGTAACATTTATAGTAGTTACAAATGTTAAATGTTCTATCAAATGATAGTTTTAACTAACAAACATGATTACTAATAATGGTAGTATTACAAATAACTAACTTAATAAATTGTTTCAGTATACTTAAATTAGTTAACTAATTTTTATATTAAGGATTTGAGTTGATAGTATTTGCCAAAACTGCGTGAGAATAGATGCATTGATAAATTTTATCATCCAAGGACGGGACCAAATAAAAGGAGCAAAGCAGATGTTATTATATCCAAAACATAATACTTCTCTGATTCTTAATATAAAACATGATTGTTGAATTGATTTTGATCCTAAATATAAAACCTATTTCTCGTATTTATTAATTTTTTTCTAAATTATGCTATAGATGCTCTCTCAGTCATAATCAATTGAAAGAGTGAGGGAGGATATTAAGAAAAATGATTATAGTATTTTAGAAAAATCATGTTACATTTTTTACGGTTAACTAATTTATTTAACTTTCTCAATCTAATCTAATAAGCCTTATATTAAGATCAGAGGAGTAAATTGTTACGATCTGCCTACACAATCAGTTAGCACTTACAAGCAATTGTCTTCAGCAGCTGAAACGACATATTTGGAGTCTTTGGTATTTTTTTGATTATCATGTGCAATTGACTCAAAAAGAGTTTCTTTTTTGGCCGTGGAAGAGGGTCAAAAAGGCTGGAAGTGAAAGGAGAATCACAAGAAGATAGAAAGAAATTAAACGGGATCAGGGGATAGTGGAAATAGAAAGGGAGTTAGGGTGGAAAATAATGGTAACTGAGAAGGCAGTGGGGGTGGAAGAAATAATAGAGGCAGAGTCAGTACATATGGTCCTTGTGAAGGGACACGCACCATCCCAGTGCAGCGTGCCTGTGCCGCGTGGGCCCAAGCACTCCCCATAATGCTTACGGTCTCTTGTTTAATGGGTCTAAATTCTACGATGGTCTGCGCTCGCAGGGGCACAATGTGCAGATCATTTATACAATGCCCCATTGCTCATAAATTCTCCCTCCGTCGTCTTTCTTCTTTTTTTTTTTTAATTTCTAAAAAGTAATAAACACCATTTTTTTTTTCAGAACCAAATTCATAAAATCCAAATCATTCATATCTTATCCAAATAGTCTAGATTTGATTTTTTTATTTTTTTTATTTTAAATGATTATTTTAATATATGAAATTTAAAATAAAGATAATCTCTTAACTATCATTCTTTTAAAAAATAGTTTTTTATTTTAAAATAATTAATTAAAAATTTTAAATCTAAATCATTCAAATTCCACTCTCAAATCGTTAATGCTGTTACAAGATCTCAGATGAAAATATAAAATTTGTGAACGATCTTCTACTTCTCTGTGGAAAAAAAAGAAAAGAAAAGCCATCTTCCTAAAACAGCCATTAAAAAGCAGAAGGATTCTATGTTTCTAAGCATTTTGTTTTATACATGAAATAAGGTTATTTTTGGTAACATATCACAAATGTTATCTAGCAGTCTGAAATATACCCTATGCTTAGGACCAACTAAAAAATACTACCTCCAATCCTTAATATAAGACCTTATTTAACTTATATTTTGATCATAAGTATAAAATCTCAATTACTTTATCTCTCATATTTATACATTTTTTCCAAAGTAGTCCTTCTTATAATGATAATTATAGCCAATACACTTAATTAGCAAGGATATTTTAAAAAAAATAATACATATTTATTACAAATAATTAACTTGACTTATTTGCTTAATCTTTTCAAACTAGCCAACTAGTTTTTATATTTATGATCGGAAGTAATATTGCAAGGGTTGAAAGATGGCTACCATCGTATGGTATTTCATTTTTTTTATACCAGTTTCCTCTCCCACCGCATGTCAGCGAGCACACCGAAAGTTTTTTTTTTCCTTGCATGTTCGAGTATGATTTTTTCCGTTCACATAATTTGAAAAATCTTTATTAGCCAATGACGAATAACTTGATGGTATAAAAATTTTCATATCAATAGAAGTTTACAGGTTTCATTTCACTCATAATTCCAGATTCAGAGACAAGGACTTGTTTGTTTTTGTTTTTTATTTTTTTGTTCTCAAAACAATTTTATAAAATTATTTTTTAGAATAGGTTTTGAAAAAAAAATAAAAGAATTTGTTTGGATAATAATTTTAAAATTTTAAAGAACCCATAGAACTATACTTGCGAGATGATAGTTGTTGTTGATAATACTAAACGGTGGATAATAAGTGAGAAGAGAAGAAAATTTCTCAAAACTTTTAAAAGCAAAAAATAAAAAACACAAAAACATGTAAAAGTTGTTTTGGTTTTTTAAGTTTTTAAAAACATGTAATTGTTTTTTATTTTTTTAAAACAATCAACTAAAAACAATTTACCAAATAAATTTTTTGTTTTTTAAAATAAAAAATTGTTTTCAAAATAAGAAATCAAATAAGTTTTATATCTTTCTCTCTCTGTTTTTTTTTTTTTTTTGTGCTAAGCCTCTGCTGCAACTTTTGTGTCTCGCTATTCGCCAGGTGAGAATGAGTTGCGTTCCGCCTTAAACACACAGATCGTGGGCAACATTAAATCCACAGATCTAATCTGATCTAATCTAGCCCCTCTCTCTGTCCACCTTTTCGTGGCTTCGAACAATTTGCATAATATACGACGCCAAACTAGAATCATATCCATGCTGTCCCTCTTCGTCAGATTCTAATCCGGTCTTATAAATTTTCCAGCCAGGCTGGCTTATTCCCTGTGCATCTCACATAGTCACGTTTACTGATCTCAATATTTCTTTTTTTAATAATTTCCTCCATCTCAGCAAATACCATGGAAGCTTCTTCCTCGCCTTTCCCACACCACATTATGTTCAATATATTAATAAATGTCGTCCATGGTTTTGTTTTGTTTCTTTAACCTAAATTTTGAGATGATGCCGAGCATCTAATCTTGTTTCATAAGCTATATTCACTTTGAAGATCGTGTGCGGATATTGAAAAGGAGGGTAATAGTAGATTTGAACTATAAAGGTAAATGTGGTTTAAGGAAGGCTTTGCCCCAACATAATTAAATAATCTGAGCAAGGCATTTTGGAACGACAGAGGACACCGAGTGAGGGGGATGTTTTGCGCATGGGTGATGAGGACGAAATGTTTGCGCAAATGGGTGATGAGGACGAAATTAAATAACTCCTCCGGTCCTAATTATAAGACCCAATTGACTTATTTGAGGAGATTAAGGAAGAGTAAGTTTAAGTTAGTTATTTATAATAATAAGTGTTGTTTTTCCGAAAATATCCTTACTAATTAAGTATATTAGCTAAAACTATCATTATTAGAAGGATTATCTTGGAAAAAAAAATACATAATATAGAGAGAAAATGGATTGTGGTCTTATAATTAGGACCAAATAAAAAAGTCAAATTGGGTCTTATAATAAGGACCAGAGGAGTAATTATTTTGGCAATAAAGGGTTTGGAAAGTGGAATGTTTGACTGCTTTTTGCTGATCAATCGTCTAGAAGATCTTGACAAGCATGCACACACATATATCAGTAGGGAATCTGATAATTATAATTGGTTAAGAAAATGACACATCCAGTCCATTTAAGTTTTGCTTGCGTGTAGTAATTAGATACCCCCTCCGCTCTTTAATATAGACCCATTAATAATCCTAATTTGATTTAGATTAAAGAGTTAGGTAAATTAGTTAATTATAATAAAAAGTGACACATTTTTCCCAAATACTAACATAATCATCTTTCTTAAATAACCCCCTCCCCTCTTCTACTTGATTATGGGTGAGAGAGTATCTATAGGGGTAATTTTAAGAAAATTGATAAATATAAGAAATAGGTCTTTTATTTAGGACCAAAACCACTCAAGAATTGGGTCCTATATTAAAGACCGGAAGAGTATATAGTGTTTCGCCCGGGGGAAGAAGATGTATACTGATTGCTTTCAGTTACATAATTAAAATTGAAATTCAAGTATTAAAATTCGTTAATCGTCTTTTTTTTTTTTTTCGTGGGTTTGTATTTTTCCGTATTAGTTTAAGTACTCTGCACCTAACAAATAAATGTGAGGTGGTGTATTGACAAGGAGATTTTTTTTTTTTGACACACACACACTCCCTCTCTATTTTCTTTAAATAAAGATATGTTGTTGTAAAACATCTCGAAGCGCTTTCTTGGTAGGTCGGCCATAAAAAGGCTGGACTGTGTTCAAGAAAACTGCATCTCCTTCCACTTCCGTTCAATGACTGTAATTTAAATGGTTCAAATTTCATATTTTATAAATTATAAATAAAATGATAGTTTTTCTTAAAATCAAATTACTAAATTTAGTTATAAAAATTTAAAAAAATAATAATATTTTATAAAATTATTATATATGATATAAAATTGAAAAAATGATAAATAAAAAAAGCTGATATTCCAAATCAAGTACCTAAGAGTTGAAAGTGACAAAGAAAGAATTGATACTTGATTTGGTATTTTTGAAATATAGTTAAATAACTAAAATGTCCTTATATCAAAAAGTTTATTGACAAGTTCTGAACTGATATAACAAGTATTGAATAACAAATAATAAAAATGTATATTAGCAGTGGCAAGTTATTTTTATTAATAAGTTGTGAACAGACAATGATAAGTATTGAACAACAAATAACAAAAAATATATTAACAGTGATGAGTTATTTATTAACAAGCTATGAACCAGCAATGACAAATTTGATATTTTTTAAAAATTTAATATAAAAACATTTTAGTCACTTAATTACATCTGCAAAATATTAATAAAACACTACTTCTTTTTTTTTGTTATTTTCAACTCTTAGGCTTTTGAATTAGGAAATGATAATTTCATGATTTTTTATAGAATTTTTCTTATAAAATTTGGACTGTTTAAATTTTAATTTTAATAACTGAAAAAAATGAAATGAAAAGTAGAAAGAAACAAAGGTGAAGGGAAGTGGAGACAGACGACAAAATATCAAAAGGACAAGAGATTTGTTTAAATGGCGACCGAAGCACTGAGGTCGGCAGGTCACATGTTGCCCAACTATTAATAATGGAGTAATCCTGTCTCCTTTTGCCCATAAAAATACCATTATACAATTAAATTTCCGTTTTTTCAATGACTGAAAGGGGAGGGATCTAAAATACTCAGTCTTGCATTTGCCATTAGTGGTGGGGTCGATGGTCACGAAATTATGTCATTAAATTGATTCCACAATATAAATCCACATCCACATTTTTGTCTTATTTCTCCCCATCCAGAAAAAAATCCCCCTCGCATGGTTTTCATCTTTTTGGGGCACAAACAAGTAATTTTACCCAAGTTCGGTCACTTAGCGAGATTAGCAAAGTGGGCCCAGCAATGATCCAAATTCACCAGTGCGCTAAATATCCCAACAAAATAGAAGGCCCTATAAATGTAGGCCTTGGAAGGCTGGGGTAATTTCTGTGGGTTATGACCAATCAGCGGGGAATCTGATTCAATAATGCATTGCGGGGTTACCAAAACTGTCTTGACCATACGTGGTGCCCTGCCACTGAGAAGAAGTGCTTTTTGCATTGAGGCGATTGGTTTTGTTTGGCATGGGCGCATTGGATTGGAATTCTGTGCATGGTTTGGTTTGACCCCTTTTGACCACACATCCCTGAATTGCCCCCCTCTTGTCAATAAATGATGCACTTTTTGGGCCACCACCCGTTCACCTCCTTCTGATTTCGAGTGCCGCACTCGAAGTTCAGATGCGAGATTTCGCGTTACTAGTAGGAATGTGGTGAACGCTGCTCTTCTTCAGATCAAACGGGGCATAGTGGAGTGGTCAGCGCCTCAGTGGACTCGCGGGGTCCCACGAGAATATGGGTCCCCTCGCTATTTTCATGTCTTTTTGTTGTCTCTTCAAATGACAATGGCTTTAGTGTTCCATCTGGTTCAAGATAATTTCAGACTTTCAGTGCTCAGGCCCAAAGAAAAATGAACGATAGATTTTTTTTTTTTTTTTTTATTTTTTTGTGGGACGAAACGAATGCGATCAGATCTCGCCATCTGCAAAGAGGAATTATGTACTTTTTTTTTTTGGCCTTTTTTTACCCTCTTCGGATTTGGGAGTCGGCATTTACCTCGACAGATGGCAAAAAGTTTTGGGGGGGGCACTGATGGTATGACTCAGAAGAAGTAATAGGGTCTATGCCACAATGAAGTGTGATGAAAACAGGGACCAAACTTGATGCGCCACGCTAACTTTGGCGATAAGGACAGAGCCATATCTGAGCAAAGATTTGAGTTCCAAACCCTATTGATATAAAACTTGGAAAGTCATGGGCTTGATGTCCAGAGTTTATTAGCGACAATAATCTGAGATTGCAATATAAATTATGGAAGCAGGAAGACCATTGGATGGGCAGAGAAAAGGACGACCATTGGATGGTAAAATCTGGGGGTTGGGAATGGATATATGCAAGAGCAAAGAAGGGGCATAGCCTCATAGGAGCAGGATGAATGATGATTCTTGCGAATTTCAGTCGGTGTCAAGTATCATCACCTTTCACACGTGGCGCTTCACTATTACGTAGTTCCTCATAAAAATTAAGAAAAAGTCAATGTTGGCGGCTTCGTTCCGTGTTTTCCTGGCTTTCCTCCCCCGTCCCCTCCTTACTCCCCATCTTCACTGCACTGGCTCTGCCTCTGCCTCTGCCTCTGCCTCAGCCACTCGTTATTTTTCCAAGAAAATAAACTCCCGCATCATCACAGCACTTCCATCTCCACTTACGTAGTCGGAAACAATGAGACCTCCGATGAATCTTTCATTATACTGCCCCTTATCCTAATTAGAAATGAGATTTTATAATTAAAATTAAAAATAATATATTAGTATTTTCTATATATCGTAATTCATAAACTTTCTTCACATTCTACTTGAGTTTCTTTTTACTGCTCGTGCCTGAGGTTCAGGACAATACTCTGATGAGACACATCCAACATGATGAGGTCCGGACCACCCCCCCCCCCCCAAAAAAAAAAAAAAGCTTTAAAGACAGAACCTCGTTTTCCTACGGATGCCCATGTGTCTGATGGCATTGGCGCCCCCCGGGTTTTGGGGTTTACACGTCCCAGCCATGGATTTAAATCATTGGTTAGGATGAAGCAACTTCACAATGATTTCGCAATGAAGAGCAAGACTGATTTAAAAGTATATCATTTTTTTCGATTTCAAATCTCTATTCACTCGTGAAAAGTTAAAATCTTTGTTAAAAGGTTATGTCCCACAAACATTTGTTCTTGGTCTGATGCCACTAAAAGCTGTAATAATATTGAAAATGACAGTAACTGTTGCAAAAACTGTTATTTAAAAGAGTAGTTACGAGCTACGACTTGTGAAGCCAACCCGACCAAACGTCGTCTCTCATTCCCCTTGCATTCTTCGTCATGTTACTTCCCTCCAACTTCCAGCGTGTCTCTTCTTCCCTCCTCCCCCTCCTCTGTTTCATCTTGTTCCTCGTCGGAGTCAACTCCGATGAATCAGAACGTCAACTTTCTTCTAAACCTTAAAGCAGCTCTTCAGACATCAAATCCACCCGTGTTTGACTCGTGGACGCTTCTAAGTCAGTATGCAACTTCGACGGAATCACGTGCGATGGCGGTTCGGTGACCGAAATCGATCTCTCCCATCACATGCTTTCTGGGGTTTCTTCCTTTCGACTCCATTTGCCAGCTCAATCACTCCAGAAGCTCTCACTTGGGTTCAATTCATTGTATGGAAACATCTCCAAGGATTTGAGGAACTGCGTCAAATTGAAGTACTTGGACTTGGGCAATAATATTTTCTCGGGGCCATTCCCTGACATCTCTACTCTCACTCAATTGCAGTATCTGTATTTAAATCAAAGCGGCTTTTCTGGGACTTTCCCATGGAAGTCGCTGCAAAACATGGCGAGTCTTGAGGTGTTAAGCGTCGGAGGATAACCCTTTTGGGCCTTACTCCTTTTCCTACCGAAGTTGTGAAGCTCAAGAACTTGAAATGGCTATATCTGTCAAACTGCACTCTTGGTGGGAAAATACCAACGGGGATAGGCAACCTCACAGAGCTCATGAACTTGGAATTTTCCGACAACTTTATATCTGGGGAGATTCCTTCAGAGATCGGGAAGCTTCAGAAACTATGGCAGCTAGAGGTGTATCAACAACTCGTTCACTGGGAAGCTTCCATATGGGTTAAGAAACCTCACAGGGCTAGAGTACTTTGATGCGTCAATGAATAATCTGGGAGGCAATCTTTCTGATTGAGGTTCTTGAATAATCTCGTTGAAGTATCGAGAACGTTCTCTTAAGGAAGAATCTTGGGATATAAAATCCTTCCACGTGCTAAGCTTCACGGAGGACGAGATTCTAGATTCGATCAAGCAAGAGAATCTTATAGGGAAAGGAGGCTCCGGGAACGTGTACAGAGTCACGCTCTCCAACGGAAAAGACCTCGCCGTCAAGCACATATGGAACTCCGACACCGGCAGTCGGAAGAGGAGCCGGAGCAGTGCACCGATGATCGGGAAACGTGGGGGAAAATCGAAGGAATTTGACGCGGAAGTTCAGGCATTGAGCTCAATAAGGCACGTGAACGTGGTGAAGCTGTATTGCAGCATAACAAGCGAGGACTCGAATTTGTTGGTGTACGAGTATTTGCCAAATGGGAGTCTGTGGGATATGCTTCACACGAACGGGAAGATGGAGCTCGATTGGGAGACAAGGTACGAGATTGCCGTGGGAGCAGCCAAAGGATTGGAGTACCTTCATCATGGGTGCGAGAGGCCTGTGATTCACAGGGACGTCAAGTCAAGTAATATTCTGTTGGACGAGTTTTTGAAGCCCAGGATTGCTGATTTTGGATTAGCTAAGATTGTTCAAGCCAACGTTGGCAAGGATTCCACTCATCTAGTCGCTGGAACTCATGGCTATATTGCTCCTGGTAAGTTTTACTTTTAACTGTCGTTGCCTTAACCACAGAAAAAGGTTGTTTCGTTATTCTTGATTATGATATATATAGTGTTGAAAATACAATTCTGGTGCAACAGAATATGGATACACGTACAAGGTGAATGAGAAGCGATGTGTATAGCTTTGGGGTTGTGTTAATGGAGCTGGTGACGGGGAAGAGGCCGATTGAACCTGAATTTGGGGAGAAGGAGGACATAGTGAACTGGGTTTGCGGCAAAGTGCAGCAAGAGAACAGGGAGAAAATAATGGGAATGGTAGATTCCAGAATCGCACAGGTTTACAGGGAGGAGGCTATGAAGGTTATGAGGATAGCTATTATGTGCACGGCCAGGGTTGCAGCACTAAGACCCAGCATGAGAAGTGTGGTTCAAATGCTGGAGGATGTTGAGCCTTGTAAGTTGGTGGGAATCGTGGTCGCCAAAGATGATTCTGCTAAGGAAGTGCCGGCTCATGAGCCTGCAAAGCTTCCGTAAGAGCTTTGGGTCAGAAAAATATAATAATGCAGAGTCGGGTAAGAGGAGGGAAGCATTGTAAAATATTGGCTACGAATCATTGTAAGATATTTGACGATGGAGAAACCCAGGAGGGCGGGATTAGAAAACAGGACTTGTATTGATAATAAGAGGTACTGAAGAATGGTTCCGAACTAGATTGGGTTTCAACTATTGAGTATGTGTTGTAATAATATTGCGTTTTAATTAGTCTGTCCCAGAATTAGCTTCCTATGAGTCTATTACTGGGCAGTGTTGAGTTTCCTGATACTCTTGTTGGATCTGTAGGAGTTCTCTGTTCAGCGTTTTTGTTTACCGCCTTAAATCCACGTGTGTTTGGGTGTTTACGGACCTGATTCACTTTTAACGAATCCAACCCGCCATGGCCCATGGGTCTTTCTATGTCTCAACGACTTTTACATCTCATCGTTTCCTGCCACGGCTGAAAAACAGAGGCCGACCATTGAAGATTAACCCAGTCCGATATATATGGTAACGCCAATAAAAGAGCGCCACTTTAACCGAGTTAGATATATATGGCAACGCCGACAAAGGAACGCCACTTTGGAAAAACGTTTAAATGTAAATATTTCCCTTTTAATATGAGCCTGACTTGTATTTACCGTAACCCAGAATGAAGCTCAATATGGGCATTCGTTGCCTATGTCCATTTCAATATGGGCTACATGTAGCGTTGCATTTGGGCCGAGCCCAATAATAGGCGGACTTTCAATATGGGTCTGACTTGTATTTACCGTGACCCAAAATGAAACTCAAGACGGGCCTGACATGCCTTGCCTATGTCCGTACCAACATGGGCTACATGTAGACATTCATCTGGCCCGAACCCAATTATCTGTGGCCTTTCAATATGGGCCTGACTTCTATTTAGCGTACTCAAATAAATCTCACTACGGGCCTGACATGAGTTGCCTTGAGCGACACATGTCCATATCAATATGGGCTACATCTGGACATCATATTTGGGCCTTACCCAATGACTTGTGACCCTTCATTATGGGCCGAACTCCTTAACCCAACTCAAGGCTGAGCATCCGCTCATGTGGGCCCGTATTTAACTTCACAATCAATTGAGTTGGGCTCGGTCCATTGGTTTGTGATGCCAAAATAAGATAGTCGTGTTGGAGTTAGGAAAATAAAAAAAAAATTTGCCTGGGGACTTATTAGAGCTCTCACTTCCTAAACAACCGAGCCCTAAAAAGAGGAAGGCGGTTAATGTGCTTGCGATATTAATGTAAGAACTTTTACATTGCATTACCTGGCGATGTATGCAACTAGAAAGGCCCCAGGAAATTTTAAATTCAAGCATCGACTTTCAGAAAATAATATCGGGAAAATTTCATTCCACCTTTAAATAGGCCTATTTGCAACAAGAATTTTCGTCATTGAGGTATAAATTTCAAATGATTTATAGCAATAGTTTTACTAACATCGTAAAGAATAAAAACACAGTCTCGCATACTCTGATTATCCTGAAGCATGTTTGTAAATTGAAAATAACCTGGCAAGGCATAGGACCAATGTTAGTGATCGTATCGGGATAGAAGTGTTTAAGTTTTAAAAAGCATGCTACCCTTGACAACTTTTAAGGTAATCCCAGGCTACCAGGGAAAAACAAAACAAAGATTAATGATTTCAGTTTATTTTTTTGCCACCAAATGGATATATATAAGAAATTCTACTTTTGAAGTTACTTAATAATGGGCGAATTATTCAAGCAAGACGAAAAACGTTACCCACAATGACATCTAAAGAACAGCAATATCTGTGGCCTTTCAATATGGGCCTGACTTCATTTAGCGTACCCAAATAAATCTCACTACGGGCCTGACATGAGTTGCCTTGAGCGACACATGTCCATATCAATATGGGCTACATCTGGACATCATATTTGGGCCTTACCCATTATGGCCGAACTCCTTAACCCAACTCAAGGCTCATCCGCTCATGTGGGCCCGTATTTAACTTCACAATCAATTGAGTTGGGCTCGGTCCATTGGTTTGTGATGCCAAAATAAGATAGTCGTGTTGGAGTTAGGAAAATAAAAAAAAAATTTGCCTGGGGACTTATTAGAGCTCTCACTTCCTAAACAACCGAGCCCTAAAAAGAGGAAGGCGGTTAATGTGCTTGCGATATTAATGTAAGAACTTTTACATTGCATTACCTGGCGATGTATGCAACTAGAAAGGCCCCAGGAAATTTTAAATTCAAGCATCGACTTTCAGAAAATAATATCGGGAAAATTTCATTCCACCTTTAAATAGGCCTATTTGCAACAAGAATTTTCGTCATTGAGGTATAAATTTCAAATGATTTATAGCAATAGTTTTACTAACATCGTAAAGAATAAAAACACAGTCTCGCATACTCTGATTATCCTGAAGCATGTTTGTAAATTGAAAATAACCTGGCAAGGCATAGGACCAATGTTAGTGATCGTATCGGGATAGAAGTGTTTAAGTTTTAAAAAGCATGCTACCCTTGACAACTTTTAAGGTAATCCCAGGCTACCAGGGAAAAACAAAACAAAGATTAATGATTTCAGTTTATTTTTTTGCCACCAAATGGATATATATAAGAAATTCTACTTTTGAAGTTACTTAATAATGGGCGAATTATTCAAGCAAGACGAAAAACGTTACCCACAATGACATCTAAAGAACAGCAATATGCTTCAAGCAAGAACAGTTTTGAGGAAATAGTAGGATTCTCCATTTTCATTATTAGTGAAATATCACGGAGCACTGACAAGAAAAAGTTGTTAAAATATTGGGAAAATGGGATTGTGATTTGGAGGAATAATTTTGCAAACACCATAATGAACACAAGCGCACCCATAATGCCTTCATTCTAAACCACATAACTTGTTTCTCCGTTAATGCTACTAACTATTATATATTATGCTTCAACTTCTATTTTGCTATAGCATCCCATCATGCTCTTCACTGTTATCTAATGTGAAAATGACAACTAATCACTTATCCCATATATAGCAACTGACTCAGCCTTTCATTCATCTTTTGATGCAAATGCGAGAGAGAAAAAAAACCCAGTTACTCCATTAACATATAATAATCTTACATATAAGTATTAACAAAAAAAAAAAACCTTTCAAAAAAAAAATATTGGAAAGGATATTACCATAAAATAAGAGCTAAACCCTTTAAGTATGCCATCTGTTAGAGAACTTCACTTACACATACACGCATGGATTTGTGGGCGAGAGATGGGAACCATTTGATGGATAGTGGCTTTATCTTTTTTTTTTTTTTTGGGGGTGGGATATTCTGTGAGAAGAGCATGATTACGATGAGACTTTAACACGAGGCCAATTATATTTAACGAGAATAAACTATATATTGCAAAGGCACTACAACGAAGCTCATCTTTATTCTTATCCCATACAAATAATCAAAGTAAATAACCCCAAAAAATGTAAACATATATCGGTGCAATATGCTGGGGCGCGGCCTTTCGCGGCATAAAATTAGGGAATTAGCTTATCAGAAGGTGTGCGGTCATCCCCGAGACTTTTTAAGTTAAATCCTTTTTTTTTTTGAGCGATTAAATATTTATTATGTTATAAAACATTCCATAGTCCTGGTTTGGAATATAAGCCTCTTTTTTTTTTGGCCGATGGAATATAAACCAAATCATGCATCAAACAATGGATGTTTATTTGTTATAAAAGCTTAACTTTATATTTTATTATCATTCAGCACTTTCAAAACGAAATTACTAGTAATTGAAAGCAAAAGCGAGTGATAAAGAATTTCCACGTGGATATTTTTGTAGACATCCTTCTATGCCTTATTATTTATTATTATTATGATTATGATTATGATTATTATTTTGTGAAATTTCTCTGTGAGATCAACATCGCGCTTTTGGAGAGTGGGCATCTTTGCTTTGTCCTTCCATTATTGAGCACTCAAATATAATACACATACCAGAGATTCCCATCAATGATACATGGACTCGACTCAACAACCCTTGGCCTTCTGGGCTTTCCCAGCAGGGGCCCACCAAACTATTGCAGACCTTCTCTTGTGATACTTGTGTGGGTCCCACACGTGTCCAGTCAGCTGTCAGCCTAATAAAATGTTAGGAACAACCAAAAAATTCTCCTCGCCATGTGAGATCTCCATGGCAGCTGAAGCCGCTACTTTCATTTCGATCAAACAAATTCTGATTAAAAGCCAATGTTCTCGCACAATAGAAGTGAACTTCTGGTTGCTTATCACCAGTACGGTTATTTTTTAAATCGTAAAATACAAATAAATATCTTATACAGTGAAACCACTAACTATTGCACTACGAGGCACCAAGGATCTAGTTCCTGCAAATATATAGAGATTTGACACAGCGTTTTCAAACTAAAACCCCATTACTGCCACAGCTCTATGAGCTCAAGCAACCTAAAAATGGATTCACAACCTTTAAAGCTTTTGAAGCAGAGATAGAAAAGAAAGAAAAATGCTCGACAAAGGGTAAAAGGGAGAGGAAAAGGACAACCTTATCCCAGCATCTTTATTCTCCACTCTTTGTTCTGAGATTAAAACAGAATCCTTTCTCTGGTTTTTTACCAGAATGGTCCCCAAGGTTGGTTTGACGCCTGGTTTGATCATTATCCTCAGAGTAGACACTGCAGCAATGTGTTGCTCTTATTCCTCAAAAATTGCACTTGCTTCGCCGAGTACACGCTATCTGCATAAATTTGCTCGGGGAAAAAGAAGAAAAAAACAGGCCACATACGAACAAACACGTTAATGAAGAAAAATGGTCCCTCCTCCCTTCCTATATCCTAGATCTATAGAGGGAAGAATATGGTCCTAGTCCCTTAGGAAGAAAATCCTTTGAAACAGATTAAATTATTATTATGATGCTTACCTTATATTGAACTACAAAAAGACAGGATTTATATTCTCAGTGTTTAAAGCTGCAGGCAAAAAGAAAGAGGACGAAAGAAAAGAGTGAAAAATTGATGGACTTAGCCGTGCATACAATTTAGTAATAGACACGCTAATAAGAATATAAATGAACTTAGTCGTTCCTAGGCACTAAATGTAGTTTTTTGTTTGTTTACAACCCAAAATAATTAAAGTCAGATATATCTTTCAGATTTTCCGTGGGAATCATAGAGATGGATCGCACCTGATGGAAAGTAAATATGATTTTCTCCCAAAAGAAAGAGAGTAATCACATCGAGAGGTCCTGCTCACTGAAACATGCGGTGATTAAGATCGGATGTAGTTTATTCTACGTCCTGTATTTGTGAGCGTAAAGTGCTTCTGTTGAAGTTATTCTTCAAATGAGCTAGTGGAGCATAACCATAAAGCCTCTTTACCAAAGATGTTCACTCTCACTCCCTCTCTCTGTGCAACAGCTAGAACCTGCTTTTTGATCATCAAGGCTTGTTAATGCATGCTGCCCAATATCGATCCACTCAAACATTCCATCTTATATACATCTCTCCCTCATCTCCTTCCTTGCAACCTTTACCGTAACTACCAGCGTACGGACCCGTCTCTCTGTCCTCGCAACATGGATCGCCACTCCATCTTCTTTCTTTTTGGACTCATGTTTTCATTGTCTCTTGCATCACAAGCCATCAGCGACGGACATTTACAGTTTTTTTCTTTAATGAAGAAGTCTCTCTCAGGGAAATACCCGATAAATTGGGATGTCACAGAAGGAAAACCTATCTGCAACTTCACAGGAGTTGTGTGCAACAACCAAAGGGAAGTGATCAATCTTGACATCTCCGGTTGGTCACTTGCCGGAAACTTCCCTCCAGATATATGCTCCTATCTGCCAGAGTTACGTTTTCTACGTCTCGGCCACAATCGTTTGAGAGGAAAATTCCTTGATAGCATCATCAACTGTTCTCACTTGGAAGAGCTTAACATGAATCATGTGTATCATACAGGAACCCTTCCAGATTTCTCACCTATGAAATCTCTAAGGATCCTGGATTTGTCATACAACTCCTTCACAGGTCAGTTCCCGATGTCGGTATTTAATCTTACCAATCTTGAGGTGCTTAACTTCAATGAGAACGCTGGTTTCAACTTATGGGAGCTGCCGGAGGATATGTATAGGATGAAAAACCTCAAGTCTGTGATCTTGACGACATGCATGGTGCGTGGCCGAATCCCTGCATCCATAGGAAACGTTTCGACTCTGGTTGATCTTGAATTGAGTGGAAATTTTCTCACGGGTCAAATTCCTGCAGAGCTCGGAATGCTGAAAAACTTGCAGCAGCTTGAGCTTTACTACAACCAACTTATTGGCAATATACCGAAGGAGCTAGGCAATCTTACGGAGCTCAGAGACTTGGACATGTCAGTCAATAAGCTGTCGGGAAGTATCCCAGAATCTGTGTGTCGTCTTCCCAAGCTTGAAGTCTTGCAGCTATACAACAATAGTCTCACAGGAGAAATCCCAGGTGTAATAGCAAACTCAAAAACCTTAAGAATATTATCTCTTTATGACAATTTTTTGACCGGAGAAGTCCCAAGAAAGCTGGGTCAGTTCTCAGGAATGGTAGTTCTAGATTTATCCGAGAACAAACTGTCTGGTCCGTTGCCAACAGAGGTTTGCAAGGGAGGTAAACTGATGTACTTCCTTGTTCTGGATAACAAGTTTTCTGGAGAGCTACCTGACAGTTATGCAGAGTGCTGGACAATGTTAAGGTTTCGAGTCAGTAATAACCATTTGGTTGGCTCAATTCCCGAAGGGCTCCTTGGTCTCCCGCACGTTTCCATAATTGATTTGAGTAGCAATAATTTAAGTGGTCCAATTTCCGAGACTATTGGAAATCCTAGAAACTTGTCAGAACTATTCATACAGAAGAATAGGATTTCAGGCGTTATTCCTCCGACCATCTCTCGAGCTACCAATCTGGTCAAAATTGATTTCAGCAACAACCTTTTGTCCGGTCCAATACCTTTCGAAATCGGCAATCTTAAAAGGCTGAATTTGCTGATGTTGCAAGGGAATAGGCTGAATTCTTCCATCCCCAGCTCACTTTCCTTATTGAAGTCCCTCAACGTTCTTGATCTCTCCAACAACCTTTTGACCGGTAGCATCCCTGAAAGCTTCTCTGATCTGCTACCGAACTCGATCAACTTTTCAAATAACTTGCTCTCTGGTCCAATTCCTACATCGTTGATAAAAGGAGGTTTAGTCGAAAGTTTCTCAGGGAATCCTGGTCTGTGTGTACCTGTCTATGCTAACTCATCGGATCAAAATTTTCCCATATGTTCAAGGACTAGCAACAAGAAGAGGCTAAGCACTTTCTGGGTAGCAGGGATTTCAGTGGTTTTGATCATAACTGGAGCAGCCTTGTTTTTGAAACGTAGATGCAGCAAAGAGAGAGCTGCAGTGGAACATGACGAAACACTGTCTTCGTCATTCTTCTCTTATGAAGTGAAGAGCTTTCACAGGATAACAATTGACCAACGGGAGATCGTGGAGGCCATGGTCGAAAAGAATATAGTGGGGCATGGAGGGTCTGGTACAGTGTACAAGATCGAGTTAAAAAGCGGTGAATTTGTTGCTGTGAAGCGGCTATGGGGTCGAAAGTCAAAGAACTCGGTTCCAGATCAGGATAGTTTAGCTTTAGACAAGACATTGAAAACTGAGGTGGAGACCCTGGGAAATATAAGACACAAGAACATAGTGAAGCTGTACTGCTACGTCTCGAGTTTGGATTGCAGATTGTTAGTTTACGAGTACATGCCAAATGGTAATCTTTGGGATGCTCTACACAAAGGTTCGGTCCACTTGGATTGGCCTACTCGCCATAAGATTGCACTGGGGACCGCACAGGGTCTGGCATACCTCCACCATGATTTGCTCCCTCCTATAATTCATAGAGACATCAAGTCAACTAACATCCTTCTCGACGTTGATTACCAACCCAAGGTTGCAGATTTCGGGATTGCCAAGGTATTGCAGGCAAGAGGAGGAAAGGACTCCACATCTACAGTTATTGCAGGCACATATGGTTACTTGGCACCAGGTAATTGTCTGACCCAAGTATGAAGTTGTTATTTTTACATTTCAATCATAGTAATGTTAAATTTAATGGCTATCTTCAGTTTAAAAAGGGGGGGAAAAAAAAACAGAATCCTTTGTGAAGCTAAAGGAGTTTGGATACTATGTTGCTAAATTATGTCTAATAGCACATAAAAAAACTGAACCAGGAAATATGGAACAGAAATTGCTTTAAATCGAGTGATAGTGTGCTTTTCTAATTATATCCTGTACTTTGTTCATTTTTTTTCACTGAATAATTAATTAATTATACTTTTTTGTGCCTGTAACAGAATTTGCTTATTCTACCAGAGCAACTGTCAAGTGCGATGTCTATAGTTTTGGGGTGATTTTAATGGAACTGATAACTGGGAAGAAGCCTGTGGAGGCAGAATTTGGAGAGAACAGAAACATCGTATACTGGGTTTCAAACAAAGTCGACAGCAAGGAAGGGGCTAGCGAGGTATTAGACAAGCGATTAGAAGGGTCTTACAAAGAGGAAATGATTCAGGTGCTCCGAATTGCCATCCGTTGCACCTACAAGGCTCAAGCTCTTCGACCGACCATGAAAGAGGTAGTTCAAGTGCTGATTAAGGCAGACCCATCTAGCAAATTGTCCAATAAGACCAAAGAAACATCAAATGCCACTTTGACAAAGAACTCATCATTTGAACTGTAGCCAAGCGAGGGCCTAAAGGGTTAAAGAGGGAGCTATACTGCAACTAGATAAGCAGTCTCTCTCGTAGTAGTTGAGAGATGCATTAAACATAACGACTTACTTTCATCCTCCCAAGACAAGTAATTTGTAAATTCTATCTCTAACCCGGACACTTTTCTCTCTGCTTCCTTTTATCTATACTATTTTGACCTTGTAAAAACTGAGATTTGATTACTATCCATGCTAGTGTAATACGCATTAGCCATATTTCATACACCCACTTGACATCATTCACCAACTCTCTCTGACGGATTCTGTTTTTTCTACTTTATTGCGGCTTTCTTTTCCTTCATTCTTTTTCCTTTCTTCCCCCAATATATGGTGGATAGAGCTCCAATAAAGGGAGAATATGTTGGTGAGGGCCAGAAGGTTGTCACTTGCTATTTGTAAGTAGCTCTTTATATTTTTCTTTTATAAATTAACAAATGGGTCCTAGATTCTAAATTCAATATTATGACTCTATTTTTATGCGGGGTGGCCCTAATCAAAGCTATCCACTTGAAAAAGATAAATGGGATGATTGATTGAGGAGCATCTTTCTTCATTTTGGCCAAGGTAAGAGATGAAAGTAATCGCATTTAAGCGATCCTTTTTCCTCTTCCTTTCTTATATATGGTTGTTTTGTCAGAATTGATGTTTAGGGGGCGGAGGCACCAATCATGCTTCACCGTAGATAGTGAGCCACGAACCTCCACTTACAAGTTGAACTCGTCTTTATATTATTGAAGGATTTTCCAGCAAGAGACTAGATTATTCCAATGCAAGGACAACACTTATAAAATAGCTCTCGCTACTAGTTTTGTGGGGACTGAATGACGCTCAAACAGTAGAATATCAACATGCAAAGAGTTAAAGCTTTCGATCACAAGGCAGAAGAACTCTGTACAATTTATCACAAATATTCAAGATGTTTGTATCAATAGAACTGAGTAATGCACCAGTAGAACAAGAATTAGTGGGTGAATCGAAGATAAAATTTCATGTATTGAAAGTCTATCATGGTTTAAAAGCAATTTACCACATACACACAAAGCATAAAAAGTAAAAACACGCTTACAACCTAGCACTCGTTGCAAAAATGTTTGCCTAGTCACACGTGCGTGTCCAACTTCAATCTCTAATTGTACATGCATGTGCTTTGCGAGTGGCTGGTGGGGTCACGTTAGAATGAGATTCACAACATAACATTCCTTTTGGATTGGTGGAGAGGCCATTAAAAAATAAAGGCGAGAAGCTTCTACAAGAGAATGGTTCTTAAATAAAAAGGCAAGGGCAAATAGTATCAATGCATGCTTGGCCGTGAGACAGCCATGTCCTCCGTATGTACAAGAAGCAACAGAGAACAGACACAAGGACACCAAGCAAGCAGATCCTATTATAATTTATGCATAGTCCGACAGCATCCGTGACAAAAACAAATTCACAAGTTCTTTTATTCTTTTCTCGTCTAATCAACAAATGACTTACCGCTGAGTAAAACAGAAGCTGCAAATTAGAAATTCTTGATATTCATTTCAAGTTTGAGCAAACTTGTTCGTACAGCGGGACATTGGTAAATACCAATTCAAATCCACTTCCGATAACCGACCAATTCCTTGCTCATACATCAAGGAGTTGTTGAATCTGAATTCAACTCCACTGCCAAAAATACGATCAACGAGTTATAAATTAAAAACCGCAGGCTAGATATAAAACTTAATAAACAAACGAAAATGATGCACTATGAAGACAATAATTGTCAACCTGACTAGTGACACTCAAAAACATTATTTACAGAACTGTAGAAATGAGGAATTATCTACTAATATGATGACTATCGTGAACTGAGCGTACCCCACCCTCAGTCCCAGTTAACGCGGTTTAATTTAGTTGGTAATAATTTCAGGTGACAGTGGGTGATGAATTTGGCAATGTGGACATCACTGGATATGACTTCGACTCTCCAGGCACTTGAAAATTGAATAAGCCGAGTGTGTCATTTTGTTTCAGATGCCATATAAGTGTGTTCACAGAATAAAATATTAGCGGCGCACTCACATCGAGAGAATTTAAAATTGGACTAAAATTTTTCAGATATCTTTTCCCCAGACACGACGCAAAGTGTCAAACATGTGATGTACGAAAAAAATAAATACAAAACTTTAACAGATTCTTAAAGGCAGAGACTGTCCAGTGCTCTAAAGTACAACTAACGAAGAAATTAGTCTATGTAACAGGGAAAATTCATACCAAAGAGCTAAGACGATGGTTGCTATTAAGTTAGGCGACTTGAATCCAGACTCGCATCAATCACAATTGTTAGCACCGAGGAGTTGAGGAACCTACCGAACACAGGCAGAATCACGAGTCACGACGATGTGGAGGGAAAGAGCCTTCCTATCGCGAGGTGAAACGAACACGATGTCCACTTGCCACTTGCGATGGAGCGCGACGCATATTTATACCCAGGAAAAAAACAAAAAGTAAAGGGGAAAGGCGCGAAGGATAAAAATTAAAATGATGGGTTTTTCACCCCAAAAAATGACGGTTTCAGTGACCACGCTCTCATTTTTGGGCCTGTTCAGAAGCAACCCGAACCTTTTTTGTTTTTAGGCCCAAGGAACCCGAGCCCTGTGTTTAGGCTGAACCCATTCGCCTTTTTTTGCCCCCCGGCCAATCCAAAGCCGCATGTTCTGCCATGATGGTTTAGACCTTCTTAATTGCAAATTATGAAGCTTAAAAAAAATTTAAGAAAGTTATAAGGCACACCTCAATATGCTCATAAATATTCTCTTTTTTTTCCTGTAACATGCCAAGTATGCTTATATTATTTTATTTAATAATCATTCCTCTTTTTATCCATTCTTATTCTATTTTTTCCTCCTAAAATGCCTGGGGAGCCACACAAGAGGGGGAGGGATTGACTCATATATGAGCGGGGCACGCTCCGTCTTTATAATAATTTAGCCTAATTAATACAGACAAACTACACGTGGCATCTTATGTATTTCTTTTGGTTCTAATTATATGCTACAGTTTTAAAGTCCTGCTTAGTTTTAAATATTGAGTAAAGGTGCGGTAGTTAAATCTTTTTTGAAAAACATTGATCCTCCATATTACAAAATAAGTTATTTTAATTCTTATATAGCAGTTTATTGTGGTTGTTAATTCTAAGGAGGGACAAAATTAAAAAAAATATTACCTCTAGTTTTTAATATATAAGTTAATTGACTAGTTTAAGCAAATTAAAAAAATAATCTGAGTTAGTTATTTATAATAAATCAGTGTTATTTTTTCTGAAATACTCTTACGAATTATATGTGTCAGTTAGAACTACTACTTGATGAAATATTTAACATATGCAACTATCATAATGACCACATTGAAAAAGAATGAATAAATATGATAGACAATATGAATTTGTGTCTTATATTTAAAATCAAATTGAATGTTAAACCATCTCTTATATTAATGATAGGAGATAGTATTTTTCTATAAGTTTAATAACACCAATTAAGAGCTATTAGTACAAAATTAGTTAGTTTCATCTATAGACTACAGAGGGAGTAGATAGGAAGAGAAAACAAAACGCAAAGATACCGTTCATAAATTAAAAGCCGCCATTACAGTTGAGGTGTTATTTGGCCGGCTTCTCTCCCTGCAATTACTTTCCTCCCCTCCACCTTTTCAGTCCTGTTCATGTTTATTATCTTCAAACACACGAATACAACGTATCACATATTAAATGTTTACCAATGCACATTCATTATTATTCGGCCTTCAATTCAATGCATTTAACAGGCAACACCAACTGTATCCACGGAATTTATGTCCCATTGTCTCTTCCCTTTTCTTTTTCAATTTTTATAGGCAAACTATTTTCTGAAATTATCCTCTAATGCAACCACTAATAAATTTATTAAATTCATTACAAAATTCAAGTGATTCTTGATATTACCCTCGTCAATTGCACTAAAGCACAAAATTACATTTTTGTCGCAAAAAAAAAAACAACATCACATTAATTTATATTCTTTCGCCATCCTCGTCGACTATGGATATATATGAAAAAATTATTTAATACTCATAGAGACTATTAAAATATCTTGTAAAAAAAAGAAAAAAGAAATCTTATGGAAGGGCTTCGATAATAAGCACCAGAGTGAGTATAATACTGGCATTATCAAACAATCCGGACTCAATATTTGGTGTCTATGACTGAAGGATATTTATCCCAGCCTTGGTAATTTTCAATTTACAATCCCCGGGCTTAAAACTGAGCATCGCGGCCCTCGTTTTGGGTATTTTTTTTGGATCTAAAACAGAGCATGAAACGGAAAAGCTTTTCATCCGGGGGAGACATAAATGAAGAACGTCAGGACGGCAATTCCATTTATTTAGCTGTTTCACTAATTACCCTCATCCACCTTCCTGCCTTCCCTTTTAATGCCCCTCTTTCTGCTCTCCCAGCCTCAGCCTCTCGCGAAAATTTCAAAGCAACCATCAATAAGTCGTGTCATTGTACTAATAAACAGTTTATTCTAGAGTAATATGCTACTCTTACTCTCTCTAGCCTGTATTATAAAAGTTATTTTATTACTTACTTAAGTAGATTAAAAAATCTGATAAAAAAATAGATTAAAAATAGATAAATTACTTAATTATAACACAAAATGCCATCTTTAAAACACTCTAATATAATATTATATTACATATTAGTTTACAAATTAGATAAATTAATTTAAAAAATAAAAATATAAAAAATAAAATGAATTGAAGTTTTATATCTGATTGAATCTTTCAACTTTAGGAATTTTTTTTTTTGGGGGAGCTGTCTCCTAAGAGACGTTTGACCATTTCAGCCCTCCCTGTGGAAGCATAATAGTATTGTCACCTCGACTTAAAGATGCTCTTTTTCACTGACTGTGCTCCAGGTGGTGGGATTTTAATTTTAAGCAAATATCTTTTAATTTGGGATTCTTGGGAAGAATTAATGATGGGCTCCGCGCAATTGGAGAAACATGGATCGTGGACTTCGCATGATTTACATCATAATTTAATTTGCCTGGAAGCCAAGCCACAAGGTAGGGCCTTTTCCTGATCCGATACAGTACATCCTGAATAAAAGCTCCATTCATTACGCAGTGTTTTCGACCCGGTAGCAACACATCACAAGCCTCTATTTTCATAATCTCACCTGTATATAATAATTGAATGTAACTGAAGATAAATTTATTTCTAATTCATATTAATCAAATCAAAGCTTTTGAAGAAAATCACTGATCATTATTATAAGAGTTAATTTAACTTGAGGCACCTCATAAGGTTTGGAACTTTGGATGATTTAACGGGGGAGAAAGGACAAAGCAAAAGCAAAACAAAAAGGGGTTGTTGACATCGGGGTTGGGGGAAGGCTTTTTAATGAGAGGGTATGAAACGGGTAAAGTGGAGAGAGGGAAAAGACAAAACGGGGGAGCATTAGGATTTGGGGGGCACAGCAAACAAATATGAGAAGAGTTGAAAAAAGCCTTTCACCCTTCCCCTATTCCCCAAATTCTAAAAACAATTAAAACTGAAATTTGACTCCCCCCCTCTCTCCTCCCACCAATCAGAATATAGCCATTCTGGACAGGCAAGCCACCGCCTCCTCTCCCTCTCTCCAAAACCCTCCGATGAAGACAGACAAGTCTCCTTCTTCCACACTCACTGCGGCAGGGGCCTCCCTTCAGTGCGTCCCCTGTTTCTTCTTGCAATGGCTCCTCTTCAGGACATGCTTCTCTCCTCCATCTCATGCATTGACCTTTTTGCCCTTCTACCCCTTGAGGTATCTCCTATTGTTCCCTTTGTAAATCCATGCTCCTTTTTTTCCATTCATAGATGAGAGCTCTATAATGTAGCTCTCTCTCCCCCTCTCCCCCCCCCCCCCCACCCTTACCTTCTCATTGCGTGGAAAAAGGCAGACAGGATGGAGCCAGGCAAAGTTTCTCTATATATAGTTATATGTCAATATAGTTTTTTTCCCCTTCTGTTCAGAAGCTGCAAAAAACATTTTTGCTTCTTTTCTTTTGGGTATTTCTTTTTCCTTTTCGTTCAACTCTTTTAAAGGAAGATTGAGGAGCATACAACTCGTCATCGATCGTGGGTTCTCCAAATGCCGAGAAGTAGGGAGGGATTTTGATGACTTATTGACTTCCCCTGTATGTACCCTTTAATGCTGTACCAATCCTATGGGCTAATGATCATGATGATGTATGCTTTTCTTCATTTTTTCAATCCACTCATTTCTTTACTTCCCTGTCCTCCCTTTTAAGCTTCCGATTTTCAGTTTCTGGCATTACGCGTTTTTCTGTCTTTTTGCATTGATCGCTGGAGTGTTTATTTATCCTGTGAGGCGTCTTGAATGTGGGTTTTATATTTGAAGCCAATAAGGTGTCAGGGACGTCCTGAATGTAAAACGATTCCGTTGGGCTGTTGGTAGGATACGGACCTGTGAAAAGTTAGGTGCTTTCCGCTTCTCTTTGGAAATAGTGGCCAGAAAGGGGGAACAAAATCATCACAAGATTCAAATGTGGTCCAAAATCTCACGGACCTATGAAATTGAAATTCTGATCATTCCCCTTTTATGCACCAGTGGAGCGGTTTCAGTATGATTTGACATTAGTGGGACTCGCATAATCTTATTCTTTGTTTGTGAGCTGTGACTTGGATGGTTTGGTTGTGTACCTTTTATCATTTCATGAAGTTTATAAGCTTCTGATTCTTACAAGTATTAGGATTGGAGTTAGAATCCTGGGGTTAAACTTTGGATTCCTCACCCCTTCAGAGGAAAAGTAAACAAACTAAAGCACAGAAACAAAGAAGGGTATGTCATCAATCAAGCCGAATTTAGCTGTATCGTTGGATAGAACTTCATCTAATCAACTGAGCCAATCCTCGTGGCTGATCATTATTCTTAAACCTCTGTTTTGCATTTGCTTAGTTCAAATGATAAAAATTATAGTCCTTCCATTCTCTACAGTGGCCGACTGACTCGTGACTCATTGCATAATTTTGCTGCTTCAGCAAAGCAACTTCCATAGTTTGCTAGTTACAGGGGTTGGAATCGGCTCTCTTTAATACCTGAACTCAACTCCGTAATGACTGCTGTCTTTTCACTGGGCTGTAATACATGCATACTGTCAAATGCTTCAATCATATTTGAGGTTTCAAGTAATTTTCTTTGCACGGCAAGCAATTTAACTTTCATGGATTACAGACTTGGGTGAATTTCCCCGCAATAAATCATATTCATGCGTTTCAAAAGAAATATATTGTCTTTTGTCTTCCTCCAATGCACAGGATTATAAACTAAGTGGGCCATTTGCATTTACATAAGGCTAGGATAGATTGAGTGCAGTTGTGAATAGTGCCGCTTCCATATTAGCATAGATATTATTCATGGTGATACGGCACTGTGTACTTATTTCCTTGATCTGATGATTTTCCTTGCCAATTACTGTTTCACCTCATGTTAGTTCTTTCTGTAGATAGAGGCTAGATGAATCATATAGTTTTTTCTTATCACACTGGACCCGAGGAATCAGCTATTTCCTTGGACAAATAATTCTCTTCACTTTTTCGAATGAATCTTCCACAGTATATTCTCAATACATTCATCATCCCTTTTATCGTGATGTCTATGAGCTGCTGGACAGGTAATAATTCGTACATAGATCACTCATTAGTGTGCCGAATTGAATCGAAAATGTTCTGTGAAATTCATCCTGGGTGCCTGTCTTCTTGTTTTGTGCTGACATCACTTCTTGGTCGCTGCTGAATTCAGCAGTGTCATATTGATCTGTGGTTTGCATTTTACAGACCATATGGAATAAAATGAATCTGTGAGCTATAAATTAATAAGTCGACTTCGCATGGAGATTGATCTGTTACATTTATGACGTATGGATGAATTATTTCCTCAACTCTGTGGTGACATCGCCTACTCGCTAGTGTTGGTAATGATGTCAAAATTTACTGTGTTGCTCCCTTGTTCTTATCATATGCGATGGGAAACAAGGAGGGGGAAGGAGAGAGAAAGAGGGAGAAGCCTGAAAATTGGAAAATATGAAAACTTTATTCAACCTCTGCAATATTCTTATTCAAATAGCCTAGTTATATTTTAACTCATATTATTTCTTTCATCATTTTACCTTGAAATTCATCATGGCCGTGAATTTTAGTTACTTTCCCTTTGTCCAGTTTTTTAGGGTTTTACTGTATGTGTGTTTGGCACGGCGTTTGAAGATGTGGCCTTGTGACGTTAACATCAATTCATGTTTTCAATCCCGTGGCGGCAAGGGAAATAGAATTTGTTGATTGTCAAGCACACAGTATTAAGCAAATCGTTGATTTTTATTTTATAATTATATGTAGGAGAAATCTTAGCCGTTCCAATACCGAGAAAAAAACAAAAGAAACTTTAATTGTTGTTGGCTATTAAATATTTAGCTAATTGTTCCTTTTTTTGCCCCCATGACAAACTATTCTCTCAGTTGAATTGACCCTCTGAATTGCGTCACGTCTAATTCCATGAGATAACCATTTTGAAAATCAAGACCCGACTGACTTTTCTTTTGGTTACAATCCGACTGACTTTTTTTTTGGGTACAGACGAGGGCAAGAAGCCCAAGAAAGAAAACTAAGCTAATAGGGGAATAAATCCCAAAGCATCTTTGTCACACAAAGCCCTTAGATGATTGGGGCAGCTGGCCAACATAGAGGTATCAGATAGTCCCTCTTTAGCAAGTGCATCCGCAAGGTGATTTTGCTGTCTAGGAATATGAGAAATAGAGAGGTCCCATAATTTGAAACCCATATCATCCGACGGATTTCCAAGAAAATCGAACTGCATGTGTTGTCAACTGTACAATCAGACTGACTTTTTATTTAGGACGAGTCGGAATAGGGAATGAGTACGAGTTATCTTAGGCGAGCTATCTGAAATTGGGCCTTATAAATGAATTCAGCGTTATATGGCCTACCAACTCGACAGCCCATATGACCAGAAGCGGGCTCATGTTTGGTTTACCCTAAGATGGATTGTGCTCAAAGGAACGAAAAATCCTCTTGAACAAGAGCTAACTTGGCTAGAGAGTGAGCTTCCTCATTCTCCGCTTTATAAATGGCATGGTCAACTAAATCATTAAGTGACCGATGGTTTGGAAACATCTGATAAAAACCGCATATAAGCAAAAAGTAATTTAAATTTAATACAAAATGAAACTAAACTGGCCCTCAAAAGCAAACACAATTATTTAAAAAATAATAATGTTAACAAAAAAGATGAGTTGACTCATGAACTCTGGCTTCGCATAAATGTGAAAAATTTTACCATCGTTCCAACAGATTAAAATGTTCCATTTAAATATTTTTACATTTACGAGTGCAGACTAGAAAACTTGATTTTGGAGGGTCTTTCAAACACACTCCCACAATTGATCCACCAAAAATATTTTCAAAGTAAAAACAATAAAATTCAGTTCAATAGAAAACCAAACCATAAAAACCTCGTGTTTCTCAAATTGAAAGACAGCTGATTCCCAAAAAGGATGGAGAGAAAGAAAGAACTCATTCAAGCAAATCATTGTGATATACAACTTATTCTATTGACAGCCACCTAGATCACATTGTGATACCCACCTTATTCTATTGACAGCCATCTTGATCACATCTTCGTCCTTCTCAACATGATAGAGAAAGATAGCAAATTTCGACTCAGACGCGTCCAAGCTTTTGCACCAGACGATTCTCTATCTCAATTCTCTTTTTCATGAACAAGGCATACTTGGAGACCAGCTTCTCATCTCCAGCCTTGACTGAAAGCTTGCAGCTCAGGGACGTTTTCTCCAATTTGTGCATGTACAAGTTAGAAATGGGAATGAAACTTCCCTTCTCGCTGCAAACAAAGCCATGGGCAGCCCTCAATGCAGCTCCAAGAGATGCAGAATCTGTTCATGTTGAAAAATATCAGTTAAGTTCATCACTTACACTACCAAATGACAAAGAAAACACCTTAGTGAATAAAAATCTTTGAAAAAGAAAAATAATATCTGAATTTTATTAAAAAGAACTAGATGATTTTCATAGCTTACCAGGTCTTTCCACTGTATAAACATCACAGCCGAAAATTGATGCAATTGAGCTAAGGATGGAATGATTTGCAGATGCTCCACCTGTGGCTATTATTCGTTGGGGAGGAGAAGGCATGCCAAATCTTTCTGCGTGAGCTCTCATTGAGAGAAATTGACCCTCAATTATTGCTCGCACCTGTAATTTAGAATGCCGTTCAATAAAGAAGTTCAAATAGGATTTCAATTACTAGATGGTTTGCCATGTATGTAATCTAACCTCAGAAGGAGCATCAAATTCCTGCACTTCACGTTCTGTGAGTCCATCCAGTGTATCACCCGTGAAATTTTCTATCACATACCGGTGAAAACCAACTGGTAGAATGGAAAAGAAAAGGTAAGTAACATAATGATCTGAGGAAGTTTATTTATCACTGCCATCCAAGTAATTTATTACGAAAATAAAAAGCCACCTGGGAGAGGAGGGAGGATTTCATTTTCCTTGTAGTAGAAACCTAACTTTCCACCTATTAACAAAGTGATGTTAGAATCAAAACCACGTAACAGTCACAAAATCTCAGAGAACGATACATACCATTCAGTGGTGGTGTTTGCAGCAGAAATTTATTAAAAGTATCCCAAGATTTCTCAGCAAAGCAGTTGCGTACATCTGATTATTGAGAGAAGTCCAGGAGTGAGAAATTGCGTATGGCAAATGGACTATGCGCACAGCAATATATATCAGTTAACAACAATACCTTCTCGGGTAAGGGACCCATTTTGGTAAACCAACATTACCATGTAACCTTCAGAATCAACTGGACTAGGAAAAACATGTCCTTCTAGTCCTGGATTAGGATCTTTAGTGATCATAAACACCTGATAGGTGAGTAAGAATACGTTATAATTCAAAGTCAAGGTGAGAATGAACCATATTGCAATTTTCCTCTATAGGGATAATGATATTAGATATTCAGAAATAAGCCTTGAAACAAGCCATAGATCTAGAAGTTTTGTAGCAGTTATCATTCATTAAATTGAAAGAGCAGGGCAGGAGTAAGATAATTAAGACGACACAATATCTTAACCTACTGTGTCACTAGTGCCGAGGCTAATCCCCAGATCTCCGGGAACATTCAGGGTTAAACCTGCAGATTCAAAGAGGTTTAAAGTTTTCGTAAATATAGCAGGAAATAGAATAGTGCGTGCGTGCGTGGGTGGCAGCAGATGTTAGGAGTGAAGAAATGGAGTCACCTGCAACACTGTTAGGATTGTCTCCTGACCAATTAATGACCAAGCAGTTCTTGTTGAAGTGGTACCTTATCAGAGATAAATAAATTTAAGGGTCAATCTTAGCATTCCAAACATAAGATAATTTAGGACATTTCAGCCAGCAAATGAATGCACAAAGTTCTATTGCATACAGTCTATATATTATTGCAACATAAACCTATGCAAAACAAGCAACAGAAAACATTGACCACATAGGAATATAATTTAACTTGAAATATATCTCAGTCACACATTCTACAGGACAACTAGGTTACTTGTATGCTGATTTGGTCGTCAAATTTAATTGTGACAAATATTGAAGAGAAAATAATATTAGCAATGAAAACCAACGCTATAGTTTCCATCAAACTAAAATTTTGATTAGTTGTGATTCTTTTGTTGGCATGCTATCAAGCTACAAGAAATTGCAAACAAGACATTGGAATTGACCAATTTCTAAATAAATTTTGTCTGCATTTGCACTCATTTAGAGCATATAGTTGCAGTAATCCGTCATTCTGATGTTCAGCCTGTATAAAAGGAGCTGGAAGAAAAAACTCGCACCTCAGCCAGTTGACTTCCACTTCAAGATTCAAAACTATGCGCAACATACCTCTCTACAAAATATGAAGCAATATTTCCAGCAACAGCGTACGCTGGGGCTAATTTCCCAAGTTTTGACTCCAAATTAGGGGCAGTTGCCTGCAATAACCATGAGAATTAGATCAAGTTGGTTTGATAGAAAAATCTAAATTTGGTATCACTAAAACCTCCATCTATGGTGAAAGACAGGTTCATGAACTATATGGATGATACTAGCATTACGAACCTCAAGTGCTAATTTGGACCAGTCCTTTTCCCTTATGTCCATCAAATTCATGCCTGCACCATCAGAGTGATCAATAGCAGCATAAGCGCCAAGAAGAAGAGACGCCATGAAAGAGCTAACAAGGGAGATTCTCTCAGTGTTATTATAAACTTCTGGCTGCTTATTGAATATTTTCTTGATTTGGGGACCAGTGAATCTTTCATATGCTCGTGATCCTGTCACTTGAGCCAACTCCATTGCTCCCCCGCAAGCTTCCTCAATCTTCCTACACTCAGCAGTGGTGTTACTGTCCATCCATATTGGGGATTCCTTGATGGTAAAAGCATTTTCGAGCTGATCAAGTAGGGATTTCTTAGGATCTAATGATGATAATATCTGAGAACTACCAGTTTTCCAATAGACACTACCATGTTGCTGTCCACTACCAGAAACAGCAGCAATTTTACCCAAGTCTAGTTCTGATTTTGCGAGCTTCTGAAGCATAAGGTCCAGAGCTTCAACCCACATCAAAGTGGGTGAAACGATTCTTCCATTCACAGAAGAGTCTCGGTATACTCCATCCTTAGTTTTGTAGTGTGGCAAATCAGAATCGAAACGTATCAGCTCTGATAGAACAATGTTCAAATTTGAGTCCAGTACACTCGCCTTCAATGACCTTCCAACGCCATAAAAGCAAATTTTTTTATTATTCTATTCATATTACAATGCAGAATTTAAGGCAGATAATTGCAGCCATAAAACAGCAATGCAGGAGAAACAAAATAGATGAAAGATTACGGTTTCTGAATAAAATAAAACTATTCGAACTCAATTGATTTCATGAAAATTGGAGAAAACCAATTCTGAGAAATATTGACGCGATTCGGGGAAATCAAAGACTTACTGGGTGGAACTATCAAATCCAAGATAATAAGAGTCGTGAGGAAGAGAAAATTCCGCCATTAGAGCGAAACACACCACAGCAATGTATGATACGGATGAAATAAAATTAGAATTAGAATTAGAAATACTAGGAGATCACAGTATTACTATCTCTCTGGCTTTTTATAATAAGGAGATGAAGGAGGTTACGTCAGCCAACTCATCTAGCGGGGTTTTTGGATGAACAGACAAGATGCGGATAAGATAATCAAAAATTAAGATTAGGATTTGTCACCAAAAAAGAAAAAAAATTTAAGATTGTCTCCCTTCCTAACAGTACTATATTTGTTTTCCGGTGGCCCGGAACGGGAAACCTCGTATTGCTTGTTAGGGTAAAACGGTAAAAGTGCGTGACGATTTGGGGTTTATTTTGGCGATAACGATCCTGGGCCCCCAAAAAATAACAAGTGAAATCTAGTGATATTGTGATAGCGATTCTGCGATTCAGGCCCCCTGGGCAAAAACCAAAAAAACAAAAGGGAAAAATGAAACCTAAAGCTGACCATAAAATAGGAAGTAAACCGCCGAAAAAGAGCACAAATTTACACTTTCAGTCTAAAAAAACATTTAAAATCATCCTCCAAAGTTAATTTAACTATGTGGTGTCCTATCTAAAATTATATTTTTATTAATATTTTAGATTTGTTTGATACACTAATACTTTAGAGATTATATGCAATATATAGTGAATTTTCTGGTATTATGGATAATGAGTCAAATTTTAAATATTTTTTAAAAAAGTAATTGTTTTTTCACAATAATATATTGGAACATTTTTTATTCAGAAATGCAAATCATAAAAAAAGTAGATTCTGGAAAGACTTTCACACAGCACAATTTTTTTGCACTTGTTTTAGCCCGACCAAAAATTTGGAAGCAATAAAAAAGAAAGAAAGAAAGAAAGAGGATAATACATGCAATTAGCTTAATTAAAAACCATCTAGCTCTAAAATCTTCATGTTTATCAAATCCGAAGCCAACAGATTTTATTTTAGCAATAATGACCCAGAAGAGGGGAAAGAAGTGGGGATGAACTGGTTATTCTATTGACAACAACCTCGGTGACATATTTGCTCTCAACAAGAAAATAAAGAGCGAAATAGCGAATTTCAACTCAGCAAGACTCAGCTGTCTGCTTTATTATGTGAAGTATGAATCCTTATATACAGTGATTTTGTCTTCTGATCTGATTCCCTTAACAGATATAACTACCAATCAACATACATAGCTGTGTACAAATAAATTACAGTTGAATATGTCATCATACAATATCATATGCGTCCATATTTTTCGATCAGACGATTCTCTATCTCAATTCTCTTTTTCATGAACAAGCCATACTTGGAGACCAGCTTCTCATCTCCAGCCTTCACTGAAAGTTTGCAGCTCAGAGATGTTTCCTTCAGTTTGTGCATGTACAAGTCAGAAATGGGTATGAAACTTCCCTTCTCGCTGCAAAGAAAGCCATGAGCAGCTCTTAATGCAGCTCCAAGAGATGCAGAATCAGTTCCTGTTGAAAAATATCAATTACTCAAGTTCGTCGTTTACACTACCAAATGATAAAGAAAACAGCTTAGAGAATAAAAATTTCAGTGAGAAACTTCGAAAAAGAAAAATAATAGCTTATTTTTATTAACAAGAACTAGATAGTTTTCATAGCTCACCAGGCCTTTCCACGGTATAAACATCACAGCCGAAAATTGATGCGATTGTGCTAAGGATGGAATGATTTGCAGACGCTCCACCTGTGGCTATTATTCGTTGGGGAGGAAAAGGCATGCCAAATCTTTCTGCATGAGCTCTCATTGAGAGAAATTGACCCTCAATTATTGCTCTTACCTGTAGTTTAGAATATTTCTCAATGGTTAAGTTCAAATCGGACGAGTTACTACAAGGTTTGTTATGTATGTATTCTAACCTCAGAAGGAGCATCAAATTCCTGCACTTCATGTTCAGCGAGTCCATCCAATGAATCACCGGTGAAATTTTCTATGACATAGCGGTGGAAACCAACTGGAAACAAAAAAATTGTTAGAAACCTTTTGATTAACGAAAGTTCATTCATCCTTGCTATAGGGGTAATTTAGAGATAAAATAAAAATCCACCTGGGAGAGGAGGGAGGATTTCATGGTCCTTGTAGTAGAAACCTAACTTTCCACCTATCAACAAAGCGATGAGAAAATGGAGTGCATGTAACAACAGCCACAAAATCACAAAGAATAATATGTACCATTCAGAGGCGGGGTTTCTTGCAGAAATTTGTTGAAAGTGGCCCAAGATTTCTCAGCAAAGCGGTTGCGTATGTCTGATAATTGAGACGGGCATAGAAGTGAGAAATTATGGCAACTGTAAAGTGGGATCAACTATGCACACAGTGACACGTGTATCAGTTAACAGCACTACCTTCACGGGTAAGGGACCCATTTTTGTACACCAACATTATCATGTAACCTTCTGAATCAACTGGACTAGGTAAAACAGGTCCTTCTAACCTTGGATTAGGATCTTTAGTGATCATAAATACCTAAGAGATAAGTAAGAATGTGTTATAACTCAAAGTCGAGGTGTGACTGAATCTATTTTGTTACATATAAATATAACAAAATATAAATCTATTGAAATTTGCCTCTTCAAACGTACTGAAATTATTAACTAAGATATAAACATTGAAGGTCGCATTATATAGTCCTAACTTACAGTGTCACTAGTGCCAAGGCTGATCCCCACGTCTCCAGGAACATTCAAGGTTAGTCCTGCAGACCCAAAAAGGCTGACTTTTCATAACTTTAGCAGGAAACATAACAGAGAATTTGTGCACAGGCGCAATTCTATGTATGACAGCAAATGTTAGAAGTGAAGAAATGAAGGCACCTGCCACACTGTTAGGGTTGTCCCCTGACCAGTTAATAATCAAGCAGTTCTTGTTGAAATGGTACCTAAGAGGAGATAGATAAATTTCAGCGGTCAATCGTAGCATTTTAGACATTTTGTTTTCCATAAGATGACTCAGACCATTCCAGCCAGCAAGTTGATGTTTGAGATTCTATTGAACATTCTTATAGGCACAGTAGCCAGTCATTTCGATATTCAGCCTACCTAAGAGAGCTGGAAGAAAAAACTCAGCCAGTTAAGTTCCACTTCAAGTTTCAAAACTACGCGCAACAGACCTCTCTACAAAATACGGAGCAATGCTTCCAGCAACAGCATATGCAGGGGCTAACTCTCCAAGTTTTGATTGCAAATTAGGGGCAGTTGCCTGCAACAACCATGAGAATTAAACTACGTTGGTTTAATAGAAAATTCTAATTTAGAATAAATACTCCATGAACATTGAAGATGAGTGCAGCATGAATTATATGGATGATCCTAGCATTACTAACCTCAAGGGCTAATTTAGACCATTCCTTTTTCCTTATGTCCATCAAATTCATGCCTGAACCATCAGAGTGATCAATAGCAGCATAAGCGCCAATAAAAAGAGAGGCCATGAAGGAGCTAACAAGGGAGATCCTCTCAGTGTTATTGTAAACTTCTGGCTGCGTATTGAATATTTTCTTGATTTGGGGACCGGTGCATCTTTCATATGCTCGCGATCCTGTCAATTTAGCCAACTCCATTGCTCCCCCACAAGCTTCCTCAATCTTCCTACACTCTGAAGTGGTGCTACAGTCCATCCACACTGGGGATTTCTTTGTGCTAAAAGCATTTTCGAGCTGGTTAAGTAGTGATTTCTCGGGGTCCAATGATGATAGTATCTGAGAACTACCAGTTTTCCAATAGACACTACCATGTTGCTGTCCACTACCAGAAATAGCAGCAATTCTCCCCAAGTCCAATTCTGATTGTGAGAGCTTTTGAAGCATAAGATCCAGAGCTTCAACCCACATCAAAGTGGGTGAGACAATTCTTCCATTTCCAGAGGGTTCTCGGTATACTCCATCCTCGGTTTGGTAATGGGGCAGGTCAGAAGCAAAACGAATCAACTCTGACTGAACAATGTTCAAATTTGAGTCCAGTACAGTTGCCTTCAGTGACCTTCGAACCCGAGAAGTGTTAATTTTTATTCTATTCACATTAGAATACAGAATTGAAGGGGGCAATTGTAGCCGGAAAACAAACACGCAGGGGAAACAAAATAGAAGAACTATCTTAGTTGCCGATTAAAACAAAACCATTCGAACTCTAAATTGATTTCATGAAAATTAAAAGGAGAAACCCAGGTCTACTGATGTAGCTTGGAGAAATCAGAGACTTACTGTGTAGAACTGTCAAATCCAAGAAAGTAAGCGTCTTGAGGAAGAGCGACGCCCGCCATTACAGCGCCGCGTCTCAACATGTACATCCACTCCGTACTTGTTACAAGTCAATGTCTTTTTTTTTTTTTATAAAATAAGTCAAGATTTTTTATGGGAAAAAGACACTAAAATACCCTCAAAATTACTAAATAACAAAAGAGGGTAGGTAAATTTCAAAATCTCAATTTAGACCCCAGGTACTATTTTGGAATTTTCAAATCTTGTAAAATTACACAAATGCCCTTTACTTTTTTTTTAATACTTTTTTTAAATACTGCTACATCAGCAATTCCGGCTACCGGAGCTCCGATGCTGGCAATCCTGCCGGCGACCAACCACCGCAGCTTTGGCGACTGGTTACCGGAGTTCCGGTGACCGGTTGTCGGAGTTCCGATGACTACTCTTTCTTATATATTGACTACTCTTTTTTAGCTATTAACTTTGTTTATTTTTAAACTCTGATAACACGTTACTGGAACTCCGGTGACTGGTTAGGGGAGCTCTAGTGACTACCATTTCTTATGTATTGACTACTCTTTTTTAGCTATTGACTACATTTATTTTTAAATTCTGATGACTACTCTTATTAGGCTATTAACTACTCCAGTAATGCGATTTACTACTCTTGTGTAGTCAATAGCTACATAAATATTCATCGGAACTTTGAAAACAAAAGTTGTCAATAGTTAAAATAGAATAGTCAATAGCTATATGGAAGTAGTCACCAACAGTAAGGATAATGTTGTCATTTTACAAGATTTGAAAATTCTAAAATGGTACCCGGGGTCTGAATTGGGATTTTGAAATTTACCTACCCTAATTTGTCATTTAGTAATTTTGAGGGTATTTTACTGTTTTTTTTCATTTTTTATCCTGAATATATGTTACATATTTTCAATTCAATTTTCTCTAAAAAGGAAGAAAAAAGAAAGAGAAATGAGAATAATTTGTAAAATATAGAATGACGTATAATAGTAACTCATAAATACATATTGATCTTAATATTATCATCTCCTTGACTTTTATAAACGAGGAGGTAGGCTGGTTTTAGAATGAACAAACAAGATTTGGATGAGGTCCCGTGATGCTGAGGAGATAAGGAAGAATCCGACAGATACACTTTTGCACTGTTTTATCACTCTTTATTGACTTAGATTCTTTCCCCTTCAAAAACTCTTTTTTTGGGAGGCAGGTACTCGTGAGGAAAATTCACGAGTTATGACTTAACATCGTCTCGGCTTTTTACTAGTTATTTTTTTCTCTATCAATTTTGACTCCAGGAGATTAGAATAACAAATAGTACAATCACCAACCTCAAATTGGATCATCTAAATTTTAGTATTTAAAAGTTTTGATGAGGTTGTGCTTAGCTTACCCCTTAATTTTTCTTCTTATATGAAGACCTCTTCCTTCATGTGATGAACTTCATAGAAATTCAAAGCCACAAAATCAAGAGGATCGATACTTTTTTATATTACCCATAATGCAATCGGCTTCTCGTTTTGATTGAAAAAGAAAAGGCAATAAGATGAGCCCAGGAAACGGAAAAGAGGGGGTAAAAAAAAAAAAACAGATAATCGCAACGATGTGACTGCATGCCAACTTCCAAATGTGGATTCTCTCCCATGTATTTCTTAAAACCATTTCTAACCTACATCTGGTGGAGATGTACCTAAGCCTACAATAATTACATCATTATATATGGATCCTCCCTAAAGCTGCGTATACAAGTAGATGTCCGAAACTAACAAGCTGAGGCCCAAGATTATATAGTTCAGACGTCCATCTTGAGAGACCCCGAACAAACCATTCCTTGGCAATCATTGGAGATCCTCTTACTGAGAATTGTTCATGCCTGTGGGGAGTGCAAAAGGGGGCGCTTCAAGCAGCTGCTATCGAAAAAGCTGGGGAAAAGACCACATTATGAACTTTGCAAAAATGTCAGATTCTAGAAAGTCAATATGAGCGGCCCGCCCTATGAAGGAGTTCAGATTCTTGCCATAGGCAGTGGTATCAAAATTAACATCAAAGCGCATGAACACTCGACGTTCAGAGGGATTGGCACGGATTTGGTCCAAGCAACTATTGAGCATCTCCATGAACGCTCTTCCCTTCTTTGAATTATCATTTGAAGCGGCTTGGCATGATTGAATTCGAGCAGAGTGGTAGGGTACATAACCATCCTGAGGAAGCATCAATTAAGCAAGCCAGAAGAAACTCTAAACTAAAAACAAGCATGCCATAAGAAAAGGTAACATGGAGAGAATTAAAGGTGAAAAAAGGTACATAGACTCAACTAACTTTAAAGCATTGCCTTACCCTTCACTTGAGATTTTAGTATTTATTAGACCTTAATTAGGAAAAAAGATTATACCGCTACTATCATGCAAAAACTTTATTGAGTTCCTTGTCTATGAAGATAACTAATTCATATCCAGCATAACGAAACGCTTGCAGAATTTAAAACATTAAAATCCCTATTGTATGCTCTCTGGAGTTAGAAGCATCGAGACCATCATGTAGTTCACATTATTATTTCAACGAGAGAATATTCTTCTTCTGGGTCGATTGACCCTGATATCTTTGTCCCAAACGAGAGAAGCATGCCCTACTTGCATTGATATATGTGATGGAACCCATTGAAGAAGTTCCAATTCTGCTTACACACATGCTTAAGCTCAACCATGATACTGATGAATAATAACCCAATTTCTAACAAAATATCAGCATAAATGTTCAATTTACATGTGACCAACGGGAAATAAATACCTGAGGAGAAGATAGCAAGATAATATGTTTGAAGTGGCCCAATGTCTTCTGCTGAAATTAGAAAGAAATAAAAGGAAAGAACAATATTAAAACCTCCACCAATAGTATATGTCATTCGTCTCTCTATCACGGCAAATATTTTTTTTCGGTCATACATCACAGCAAATATTAAATTAAAGGGAAAATGCATAGAACCTCCTTAATTTTCAGGCTAAAGCATTTAGATTTCTAAACCTCAGTAAATGTCCTAATAGTCATTTCTATCCCTTTTTCTCGGGTGTCAATCTATTCTCACTACTTCCTGAACTTTACAAGCTAAAAGTCACGGACATTAATAATTTCACACGAACACAATGTAGCTGTTGAAACAATTTTTGAAGGGACCAGAAGCTGATCAACAAAATTAAAACTTGAGGGGCTCTGCAGCCTTCTTAAAAATAAGTCAGTCAGTAGAGTAAGACTAAACTGATGCCAAAGACATTAGACCCTAACTTTCATAGGACCTTCCTACCTTACACAGTTTATAGAGGAAGGTATTTTGGATATCTGAATCATCGGTGAAAGTCAACTGATGAATGCATTGTGTGCCTTTCAGAGTCTTCAAAAGCCACAATCCAGAATTAAACAAAGAGTTCGAACTATAGAGATAACCCAAGTGCGGACCAGATACAGAAACATATGTATGAAGATGTCTTAGGAAAGGTTCCATCATGCTATCTGCAAACATAAAACATATTTTAGCACCAAAAGTCAAACTGACGAGCTGCATTACATCTTAAATGCGTGACTAACCTGCAATAGCTGTTCTTATAATGAGATTACCAATCGAGTGTCCGACAAAACTTATCCTAATATCTTCTAAATTCCCACATTTTGATGCCTTGTCCATTTTTCTTTTAACAAAAGATATGACTTCTTGAGCCAGCCTGTGTCCCATTTCTCTAAAATCTCCAGATGTTTTATCCTCATTAACCTCGGACATAAGAACTTCAGCCACGGGATCTATCAAAAGCCATTGATTCCGGATAAGCCGTAGATCTAGATGATGCCCCTATAAAATTTTGAGTGATGGAGTATTGAGTAATTCACATACATTCCCAACCAATTAAAATACTAAAAGAAAAGATAGATGAATTGTAATTCACGTACTTAATGTTGCTCTGAATAAGATGTAACTGAAAGTGATACACCATGATGTCTATGATATATAAAGTTATAAAAATCCTATATTAACCAAATGTACCAAGATTACAATAGGAGAATAAATGCCCTCACTACTCCAAACAGCACATACATAGCTACTACAATAGGCTCAGCCAGGGTCAGCTCAACTCTGTCACAAAACAAGTTCATCAGCAACTTCATTAGGCTCGGGCAAACTTTTCCATTAAACAATATTTTGTATTTTCAAATGAAATATATTTATATGTAACTAAAAAAATGATGGCTCTTGACTTGTACTTTTATTAATTTTTCCCTTAAATTTATATAATAAATTAGGGAAAATGCACAGACACCCCTCTACTTTGACCACTTTGCAGACAACAACCATATAATTTCAAAATCCATAGAATATACCCATGTATTGTAGCACTCATGGAAATATAAACCATACACGTACAGAAGAAAAGGGCCCCTAGTATGTTATGGTAGGTCAATGCTTCCAGCAAGTTATTTCAACAGATTCCAGTACGTCACATATAATTTATCATTGATCGTATGCCATGTGTCCTTTCACACAATTTCATATGGGGCTTTAGTTAAGTTCCAATCGAAAGTAGATGGAAAGATCTGCTTTCAACTTTCGAGAAAGCTAAAGTACAGTGGTTCATTATGTGGATTTCTAAGTAAATAGTGGCTATTGATAAACGAGTCAGAGGATAAGGAGTGCTGGTGCATTTTCCTTAATAAATTAAGATAACACGACTAATCTAAGTTGGGCTTACCTAACTCAAGCTTAGGCTAAAGAACAATCAAGAAAGTTAGCTTCGGCCCTCAGCTTCTTCAGCTTTGCTCATTCACTCCCACATTAGAAAGTTGAAAAGCACGACTTAAATTAGTAATAGTGTAGAAAAACTTCAGTTGATTCATCAAGAAGTGACTCTGAACCAAATTCCAAAATTCTTGGGCATAGTTAACAAGCTCAATTTCCACACGAAGGCAAGGTACTGATTTTGCAATAAATTCCCCATGACCATACTTGCCTGAAATCCATGCACAAAGACAACAATCTTCAACACACGAGCATTACTTTGTGGCGCGGATTTCTTGTGTACAGTGCCAGAGCTGTCAGTTCGTAAGGTGAGTGATTCTACAAGTTCAACATGTCTTAGGTATGAATTTTCACTATTAGTACGGCGTGTTGTGCTCATCATACGTTCTACAATCACAATTGGTACTCGTGAAGGATCTCCAAATATATACATATCTTGAATTGACCGGTTGTTGATCTGCAATGAAGCAGTAATAAATTAATAGCCCACATGAAAATCTAAAAGGAAGCTAGGGGTCCAAACTCGACATTAATCAAGGAGACAAACTTACCCTCATCTGTGCAATGCTCTTTCGATGGAGATCAGCACGTGTAGCTGCGGTCTGAGGAGGCTGTGCCAATCACAAGACAAAACTAAACTACATGTAACCTTTTACATTAAAAATTATTATTTCCCATTCATAAGGAACAGGAAAGCACTTACATTATCAGGTAACTGCCATGAACTGGCAGTTCTTCTATGTACACCACGGCGGGAAGATTCATCACTGCCACTATTTATATGATGATGAGGCATCTCAAACTTAGAGTACACCATCCATACTGACCACTCAGCTTTCCGATCCTTAGCCCATGCATCACGTAAAAACTCAAGAATCTTTGTTTTGTTATCCCTAAGCATTTAATATGAGCTAAGTAAACAAGCCAAGCAAAAGTTCCATGATACTTGTCCTATCATTATAGAGTCAGAATTATAATTTCAGGCAGTTACACCGGACCAATCTCATGATACATTCATGTAAGTATGTGCATAGTTGGATCTGGAGCTGGTCCATAATTAAGAAACAGTGCCCTGATTTCAGTTTAACAAAATTAAGTAAAATAAAATCCTACAAGATTTGGTGGAAAGCATACCGGTGGAACTTAAGAAATAAACTCCATAAATACATGGACTGATCTCCCAATGAATGATAACAGCCCATCAGTTCGTTCTTGGATAAGGAACAAAGAACTTCAGCATTATGAAGATCCAGAGCACCATTTCCTCTCTGTGCAAGGAAGAGAAAAAGAAGTAAGAACTAATCAAGAAGGAATAATTGAAATGGTATAAATGGCCCAACAAAATAAGAAATACTATCTGAATCGAAGTAAGGACCTCAAGACCATTTTGTGGTTTGCCTTCTCCTGAAACTTCAACATCTGCACCAAGCTGCTTTGCTTGCAGAATAGAAGTTAATAACGTTGGATTGTTCATTTTTGCCTCAGAAAAATCAATAGCTCGACCAACTGCTTTGCTGAACTTTTGCAGTTCTTCAAGCAATATATCACAAGCAGTTAGTAAAGCTTTAACGACTGCAACATTCTTTGCAACTTCAGAAGTAACGCCACTTGCTTCCTGATCAGTCACACAAAACATTATCATTACATGAAGAAGAATGCAAGGAGGACTAAAACAGTAGAATATGAAAGTTAAAATAGTGACTTTCATTGTCGTTGACTCCCTGATCATTTAGGAAAACGAAATGAATGTTATTAAACTCCCTATCTTACGCTTCTCAATGATTTTTACCCCATTCTCAGTGCAAGACACAAATTTGAAGTAGTGCCTGGAAGCCCGACATTTCAAAATGGTCTTTAGTTCCATTGATGCAAAGAAAAATTGCTATAAATACGTCACCATCTTCTTGGAAAGCAGGTTCAAATAATAATCAACACAACGGAAAGTATCAAAATAGGAAAAGGCATTCCAAGCACGACATATAATGTGTGCACGTAGGTAACTAAATATGTGCAGGCATGAACTTCCCTGTTTCCGATCATGTGTAAATAAAAATATAAACAAACAGGTGCAAAATCATAGATGTGAACCCCACAAACTACTAGTACGGACAATATAAAAGCAGACACACACTCATAGGAAATGATGTAGAAGAATGGGAAGTGCCGCTTGAACAAATACTAAAATGACTCACATTCATATTAATGAAAACTGAAAACATTCCCCGTGCATTGCATGAGGATGTTTATTATTTCCCCCCTAAAAAGTAGAACATAATTTGAAAAAAAAATTGCACAGTATTTGGGTATTTAAAAAACCACGTTAATTAATTGTACATGTATAATGATGGATTCTATACTCCCAGGTTGCCAACTAATATGTCCTTAATCCTGAAGGGAGAAAAGGCAAAATAAATTGATACAATAATTATAACTGTCATCTCCCCATAGCATTACGCACAAAGCCACCATGATCAGCAATGTTTAACAGAAAGAAACATCCAATCCAATGTTAACAGCATACTGGATTTGATGTGCCGCAACTTTCATCAGCAATCACTCCGGGACTGCCAGAATTGCTGAAATGGTACAAAGTGAAGGTTATTCTATGAAAAGAAGAATACATACTTTCCAGAAAAAAGAAAAAAGAACAAAAAAAGAAGAAGAATAAGAAGATGGATCCGTAACATGAAGTTTGCAATCAAAGCAGATTAAAATGATCTTCTGAGAAAAATTACAAATTCTAAAGATTCTATCCCAATCATATGCAAGTAAGACTATGCAACAAACCTGGGTACCTTCGAAGCAGACCTGTAAGAAGCAGCTTTCAGTAGACTGACATGTACACTTACATCAACAAGCACTGCATGTAAGGCATCAAAATGGACAGGACAATATGAATGCAATCCTGAAAGGGCTTTGGGAGGAATCCGAAATTCATGAACAGCAGCAGGGGAAGCATCCAGAAAAGCTTGCAATCCAACACTGTAGATGGTGCCCTCAGGTCAGTATATGAATTTCAGCAAGGACGTATCTACCAAAAAGGAAACAAACAAGACTTTTGCCTCAAACTAAAGGGCCAATCAATATACAGCTCCTATTTCTCACCCATCCTCCAAATTGGGAGAAAACATAAGTTCAAACTTCAAAATAGCAGCAGCTGTCGATAAACCCTGCATGCAGATTCCATACAAAAAAAGTTCGATGTGACAAGAATAATAAACTCTACAAGGGAAGAATAGTGAAAAATACTAGTATTCTACTTCATCTTTAAAGAAAAGTTAAAGTTATATTCAATATTAGCTATTCTAGTGCTCATCTTCACTATAGAAGCCAAGTTCTGTACATTAGTCCAAAACTAAGTATTAATCTAGCGTCAAGATAAAGTATATTCCTCAACCTGACAAGCACTTGATACCTAAAAATTACAAATTAGTTCCTACTTCAGTTTTTTTCTTTTCAACAACCGTCTGTACATGTGCATGTGTATGAAGGGGCATGTGCAAGTGTGTATAAAGAATGTACAACCCTATGGCAATTAGAATGTCAACCTTGTCGATGGGGAGGTGTATGACCCAGGGATCTCCCTGACGGATAACTTCGTAACCAAAAAGCAGTTGTCATCTCAAGAGGTTTCTTTTCCAATTGATAACCCTTGAAAATAATGAAAACGAGAAAGAAATTGCTACCTCAAATTTACCAGGGGATAAGATGAACGAGATCATCATACATAAATGAATGTCCTGTCTAGCATATTTTATCTGAAAGGGATGTGTTGAGAAACTGTGGTCCGCATCATCAATTCTCCATATACCATATAAATTACCAGAACCTAGATCAGGAGCTGCAAAATAGGAACTCTGCCTCAGTTATTAATTCAGCATATAAAAAATAAACTTTCTGATGGCTTTCATATGAAGGAAAATGAAGTAAGCAAAATAAAATCAGACAAACTTAAAGAGGATTAAGGATCCACAATCTCATGCATAGCAATGAAACATCCCAGGCATGACGGACATGTAATTCAGATTTCCAGCATGCTTGATCATTTTCACTTTTTCTCTTTTTGGCTACATTGTACCATGACTTTCTTTGTTCCTTACATCAAAATTCAATAAAAGGTTATAAGCCTAGTTAAGCTCTAAGCTTCTTTTGAATTGATACATAAACGTGCTTCTCCAAATTGAATAGATAGGAGAAGGTTATAAGCCTAGTTCAGCTCTAAGCTTCTTTTGAATTGATACGTAAACCTGCTTCCCCAAATTGAACAGATAGGAGAAGGGTCTGCTTCATATTATGTTCCGAAAGTCCAACAGGCTGATGAAATATAAAATAGATGCATAATAACGCTTCATTTCTTCTCTCAAAATTCAAATTACACTCAGGAACGAATATCACCAGAAACTGATCTTTAACAGAAATTCATATATGGGAGTTATGCATTATTCCAGAAATCTATGGTCTTCAACCCAAAATATTACTCATCACTGTAGAGTCTATTAAAAAAAATGACCGTATGAAAAATAATGACAAAAAGTTCAATATGGACTAGTACTTGGCAGAAGGGAGCAGGAACCCCAGGCCAAAATGTACAGCCCGGTTTCCTCAAACGCTCATTCAAAACGATGCTCAGTGTCAAAGAGATACAAGTCATAATTATCATGATCATACTAGCAGGTATTTTTTGCTACCTTGTTATGTACACCCTCATTTCACTCTTGACAAGACTAAACCATAAAACTTTCAAATTTTCACTCTTTATAAAATAATATGTAACAAACAAGAGGGTATAGAGACAGACGTGAGAAAAGTAGACTATGATTTAACAAATTACCTTCGTATTGAACAACTCTAGCTGGAGTCCCAAAAGAGATTTTTTCATTGTCCTCCCATCTACTAGTAATCTTAATTTGATACCATCTACGAAAAAATATATAGTTTAAATTATCAGGTAACAGATTCATAAAGAAAATTAAAGGGAGAAAGTACAATGTACGAGTACCCCTGCCGAAAAAGGTCAAGATTATGAAATCTATGAATGTAGATGGCAATCTCCTGAACAGTTTCCAACATCGCCACTGGCCTGATTCTGCCTGAATGTGACGTCACATTAGGACGCTTCAATATTGGCCGACTTCTATATTTCGGACTATAAGAACCATCCTAGTAACTGGAGCAACCAATATCACCATCATCACAGCACATGCCTATCATTTTTTAAGTCAATACTAGCAGGAGCTCCATCTGCCACCTTGAGATACTGACATGTCTCTCATCGACCCCTGGTTCTTGAGCAAGTGAATTAGCTATTGAAAATGAACAGTTGAATAAGTAACATTGTAAAAGGAAAAGGCCTAATGAGAAACACTGGAGGGGAGTTCTTCCTAAAAAGCAACTGTAAAACACACCCGCACCCACTCACTTACTGAATATGCACCAAAAAATGTGGAAGCCTATATTCGGTAAACTAATTTGTTAAATCATGCGAATCCTTGTCCAAGAATGCTTGACTGTAGATTGTGAATACAATATTATGGTCCAGTAACACTTTAAATAATTGCTTGATTCTCAAGTGGAATGCAATTTTTTTCCCAAGGGAAGTCTAGATAGGTGGTGGAAGTGCCTGCATTAACTCAAGCAAACCAAAAACTCGAAAGCACTAGCAATTTGTAGTACATGAGGACCAAATGAGGCAATACTTAGACGTTGGATTCAAGCAAAAGTTTCAGCAATCATAGTAGCATTAAAAACTCGAGATTACCATATTAAGCCGGTAAAAAGAAGCATAATGCTTGCAAAATCCTCGAAAGGTATACTCATCAATTGCACGTAATCAAGCACGAATGGCGTCACCAAAGAGGTGCAAAATTTTCGACATGTAGCACCTAACTCTGTTCTGATTGGCTAAAATAATTCAGAGGATATGAAGGTCTCAAAATAGAAATTTAAAAAAACAAAACAAAAAAGGAGATGAGGAAGAGAATGATAGCGAGTGGGAGGAGAGAAAACGAACCGGAAACATGGAGATCAGAGTGTGAAATGGGGAGGAGATTGTGGAGTGAAAGCCAGGGTTCGTAGCTGTGAGAAATCTGGTCGGGGAAAAAAGAACGAGGCATACATGCGCTGATTGCTAATGCCTATGTCATGATTCGCGTATCACAAAATACGACGTGAGGAGGGGGGACCACATTGGTTTCCCCATTTGCCATGTTTGTTCTTCTGACCACATGGCGCGCACCTTGTGTCTGCACGCCAGCATAACGGCCATCAGCAAAATCAATCAAGCCCCTCCCTGAAATCATCAATATGGTAATATTTTACATCAACGCATGGTAATTCTCTACTGTAAGTCATTTTCAAATATATTTCACATAGATTTTTTAAAAAAAAAAAAAAAATTCAATAACTTTTTAACTTTATTTCTATTTAATATGTATATTTCGTATAAACAAAGTCAATACAATAATAAACGAGTGATAAAATTGTATATCCATATAAAAAATTTCTGTCAGTACCCTGAGGCCAAGAATGTTTTTTTTACCTGATCTATAAATAAGACTAAGGAGTAGTAATAAGCAGCCTGATCAAAAGAAAAAAAAAGATACTAATAAGCGGCTAACACGCTGGCCAAAAAACCAAAAAAGCTGCTGCTACTAACTTTAACTGATTTCTTTTTTAATTTGGTGAAAGTTTAAATCTTTCTTACAAAAAGCATGTAGAGAGTAATTTCAAAATTACATGTGAAAAATAGCATATAAGGTTACGTTGTGGAATGAACAAAAATAACTTTTCATATTTTCTGCTGTTTTTTCAAAGCATAAAATTAATCATACTTCTGACAGTGTTTTCCCCCTCTAATCCATAAAATTAAGCTGAGCAGATATCATCCTCATTCTCAAACAATCTCTTTTAAATCTAGATTTATTACTTCAGTCCAAAAAACTAGATTTATTACTTGCTAGGATTTTTTGGTCAAAAAAAAAATTACTTGCTAGGATTTTCATCGGGGCGGGAAACCATGGTAGATCGATCTAATTGGGTCACACATTTAGGCCCAACACGAATCATCCTGGCAATGAAAGCCCATTCAGGCCTGCATCCCTTCTAATATCCTTTTCCGGTGCTTAATATAAGACCTCTTTAACTAAATTGATTAGATTAAAAAATTTAGATAAGTTAGTGAATTATAAAAAATATGACATGTTTTTCCTAAAACACCATAATCATCTTTCTTGATATCCTTCCTTCCTTTCTTACTTGATTATGGTTAAAGAAGTATTCATAGAGATAATTTAGGAAAAATTGATAAATATAAGAAATAAACCTTATATTTAGGACCAAAATTAACTTAATAACTAGATCTATATTAAGAACCGGGAGAGCATTAATAGGCGGTGAGGTTCCACGCATAGTTAAAAGGTCTATTGGCTTAACACGTATTTTCAGGCACAAAGTAGAAGAGCAGGAAAAAAAATATATCTAAATTTTTATATCACACTATTGATTTATTTAGTTAAGTATAAAAATAAAGTAAAATATATTATAGCCGAACAAATTAAAAACTACTAAACGACACAGAATTGAACCTCAAGCTGCGCTAGCTTCCCCTATTATAGAATCACACTATTGCAACTAATTCCAATGTCAGGACGTGGAATAAAGGGGGCAGGTTCTTTCACAATCCAAGTCAGTGGTCGTGTGAGAAATAATAATCAGCACATTAATTTCCTGTTGAGTTATAAGGGAATCTTTGTTTTGTATCACCCAAAAGTAAGAAGTGATCTTTATGAGTACGAAAAGCCATTTTAATGATTCCCAACAACTCAATATATTTGGTGGCAATAGTTTATTTTTGACCGACGTGGCCAACTGTTCATGATACCGCTCAATCGATAATTCAAATTAAACTGAGATTGATTCTCTTCTCAATCTGAGCATAAACAGAACTCAGTTCTCGTTAGCTCGTTGACAGAATTGATTTTGCAATGATAGTTTTGCATGTTTGGAAAACTCACAAAATCACGTTTCGTGAGATGGTGGACCTTCTATCTATTAGTCAATACTACCTCCAGTAATATCGTTTGACTTTTATTTTGGTCCTAAATATAAGATTCAAATCTATTTTGTCTCTAATATTTGTGCATTTTTTTCAAGATAGTCTTTCTAACAATAGTAGTTATAGTTAATACACTTGATTAGCAATGATATTTTAGGAAAGACAACATCTATTTATGACAAATAACTAACTTAATTTCTTTCTTTAATTTTTTCAAATTAGTCAACTGGCTCTTATAATTAGGACCGAAGGTAGTACTAAAAAGTAAAAATGAAATAAATAACACTATTAATCGCAATGAATATTATTAGTGATGGCCAGATAATAAAGAAATTAAAGGGAGGGGAAAGAAAGCAGAAAATAGCAAAAATGCTGCTAGATTGTGCTTTTGGAAAAGGTATAATCGATGCATCGCGTCGGAGCTATGCATGAAGTAGATGGGCATTACGGGTGACATAAAGAGGATGTGAAGTGTGAAAGCTTTGATTTCATATATATACACAGCTTTTTATTAATAATATTTTATTTATTATATTTGAGATATTTAAATTGTTGCACTAGATATTCTGATACTTCCATTACCATGATTAAGTAATAAAATATCCTATTAATATGACTCACTAGTTAATTCGATTGAGTTTAGGACGTGACTTTAATTTAAACTATCTGTCCTGCGTATAGGACTTAGACCAGTGGCGGTAAGACAAATTACAATTACACAACTTAGAAATAACAATAGCAGTGTTAGTTGCAGCAGCAGCAATAATAATAGTAATAGTAGTAGTAATAATAATAATAATAATAATAATAATAATAATAATTAATGCACGCCCTGTGGAATTTGTGGTTTGACGTGATCACTCTAGAATCGGTGGAGGGGAGAAAGATGACCATGACTCAAGGGAGACATCACTCGTGAGATCATTCATAGCGTTAGAGGCGAAAATGAAATAAGGCACTTCCACTTGCTTTTTATTCATATCTCTCCATCTAAGCTATATTTTCTACCATTAATTTTCGTATCTAAAAAAACCACTAATTTTGCTTTCTTTTTACTGTTTTTTATTGTATATTCTTTAGCAATCTTTGTTTTTTTTTCTTTGCATGCATATTATTAATTCACAACCACGTTATTACCCTTTAGAATTTTTTAATGCTTTCCCTTAATTAACTTAAATTGCATCGGGAATTCAGCAACCAACAATATTAAATTCTCTCTCTCACACACATGACACATAATGGAGATCGATCGACTTAGTTGAAGTTTAGAGTTGCCAAGATTGAACGGCTATATTTAATTATGTTTCTTGAAAAATATAGAAAAACACACATTTAATAATGGAAATGTATCATATAATCATTTAACGAATACAGTTAACTAGAAGTAATGTTTTAAACAAATTAAATTAAATAAAAGTCTTGTCACCTGGATCCCACTTGATTGTTGTCTCACATAAACCAGCGTAACCCTTATCACAAAGCAATGGCTAATCACACGGATATTTGTATCATACACAGTGCCTAACAATTATTGCCAATAAGATATGTATATATATATATATATATCTTTGCCTGTTTGGATTTTAGACTGTTGGTGCTATAGTAACTTGTTCTACATATGTAGATATATAGTCCTTTTCTTCGTCCAGTTCTATGTAAGTCAGCCGCCTGTGTCTTTGCCTGGGTGGGACACATTAACCCTTGACAGTTTCAAAAGGTGTCTCCCACGATTGAAAGGAAACAGATACTAAACTTTACACTACGTGCTTCACATGACCAATTATAATTCATAGCACGCATTATCTCCTCAATTAATCTATGATCAAGAACCTGAGACAACGAGCTAGCCTAAAAATCTGCACTGGGAGGCACGTATCCAGTATATACGTACATTAAAATGCCATATATTTAAGGCCACTCCGATATATGCATGAATCCATTTCAGAGACAGTTGACGGTCAACACACAAATTTCTCATCATCAAGGAATAGTTTATAATAATACACAATAAATAAATAAGAGAGGAAATATAATATGTCGAGTGGTTCATCAGTACTCCTAAACAGAAGAAAAAAGGGGGGGGGTCGGGGGTCGGGGGTCAAGGGGAAGCTTCTGACGTTAACAAGAGTGATATTGAAGTCTGTCTATATATATATATATATATATATAGAGGATTCGTTTCAAGGATATATATATATATATATATTCATGCCATTATTTTTTATTTGGAATTATTTCAAGCACGCAACTGGTGATTAAATATATATTCGGCGGAATCAGGTTTTCACAGAAAGCGATGATGATGAAGCAGAATATATACACAGACACAGACAGACACACACACCTTATGATCTTTCATGACTGAAATATTGACACTTCTAATATGGTCCTTTCATTAATGGGAAAAAGCTGGCCAACTGGTTCACAAGCTTATCACTATTCATTGGATTTATTCATCATTCGTCGCCGCGTGATAATATTAGCATATTCTTGGGCCTTGACTTGTGCGGTCACTAAATAGTAAACCAGTCAAACCGCCAAGGTATTATATTCTTCTTGGTATGTCCAGTTGCTGTTTTGAATTTTCTCCTTCACTGATTAGAAAGGACAAAAGAATATGTTTAGATCAGTCGGGGAGAATTAGTACAGGAAAAATCAGAGGCAAAGACAAGTTTTGATTTTTCATGCCCCTGAAGAAAAAAGAGTTTGATGTTTTTTTTGTTTAAATATAAATTAAAGTTTGGAATTTTACTACTTGTCATCAAATTATTCTCTCTCTCTTCATGCACTTTTTTCTTCGATTCAAACACGCATGTGAAAATTATTGTGAGTACATAACCTTTATTTTTTTTAAAAAAAAAAGGAAAAGCAGATCTTTGATCTTGTATGCATGGATTTAAGTTAATTAAATTGGAAGGACAACTTTTAACTTAAATATAAGGATTTGTGAGAAGATATTATGCTCAAACCCTTTAATTTTGAGGGATTTTTGTTTGGTATTACTTTTGCAGTTGGCTAGCTCTTATTGGACCAGGATTCCTTTCCTATTTCTACGAAAGAACCTAGTTAATTAAAAGTTTGCTTTTTTACAACTTTAATGCATTTGTCTCTTATTTCATTTTTTTTTAAAAGTATATCTACCTCTTTTTTCTACTGCACTTCACGTAATTTCATACAGATCCATAATCTTTACCGTGGTCTCATTCTCGTGCATGGCGTCCCTGCAACAATAATAACTCTTCTGTTACATCGGTGGCATGAGAAATATATCATTTTCCCTTGCCATTTTCTTGGAGAAAAAGAAAAACAATAGTATAAAAAATGACGAAAGAGATTACGCGAGGGTAACGTGGGAGAGAATAACTAGGCAGAATACACAGAGACAGGTCAGGCAATTCGTCAAATATTTCAGATGAACATGAACCGAACGACATATATATACCTAGATAATGATAGATCGGTCACCGTATACACGCACACACATATAAAATAAATGCTAATTAATCAGAATCATTTACTGCAGAATTATCAGTCAAGCTAAGGTGTCGACGGAGAGATCGCCCACTTGGGGCTGGCCAAACTACGTAAGTTGAAAAAAGAAAGCAATCTAGTGAAGTACCAAAGTTGTAATCTATATAGAAAGACTATATGAAGAAATTAAGAAAAGAAATTTTTAAGTGCTGAATTATTGAAACCTGATTGCTTGATCGGCGTGAGGTATTATAATCATAGGGCACAGTAACGCGCATCTGGTTTTCATCATCTTAACACCTAAGGTCAACGTTTACGACTGACAAGAAATTTGCTTGTGGACTTTTGTAGTGTGAAATAAAATTAATACAATATTAAAATCCCGTAAACACAAGGGAGGACAATAGTATTGATCATAGCTAATCAATTATCTATGTGACGTTTTTTAAGAAGCAATAATTGAAGAAACTGATATAGGAATCTTAAGTTACATGAATGTTTGATGCGTATCTACGTTTAAGTTGTTTAATATTTGTAAAATTACTTGTGAGTGCGTGTTTGTGAGAGAGATTATTTGATTTGTGGCAATTTGAATACGCATAATAATGAGTGGGTGCCATAAAAATCAGGAAATGGATGGACCAAAACTCAAAATGAGGAAGGATGTGGGGACAGAAGCCAGAAGAGAAAATGCCACCTTCAATGGTTCATATTACAGCCCTGTCAAAAATTCCACCATGTCGTCTCATAACATCCTGATACAAGCTAAGAGAGTCCTATATCTACCACATATGTTAATAATATATAGATTCCATATAAGTCGAAGCTTTTGAATTTTCCTCAACCTCGCTGCCTTAATTTCAATAAAGCGAACCCCTTGTTTGTGCGTAAAAAGAATTCCTGATCACCTGTTGTCGCCCCCTTTGACTTGGACTCATTTTGCGCCCTCTGATCTCTATTTAACTTCCTAAGTAGCTGTGCTTTTTCTCTCACAGCTTCTGGCTTGTTCTTCTCTCTCACTCTGATTCAACCATCTCATCAGACACAGACGCCAGAGAGTATACTGATAATTAACAAACATGGCCGGAGTTAATCAGTACCAGACGAACAGCATGTACATAGAAACCCCAGAAGGATTTGGCGATGCAAGTAAGAATAACATGCTGGACGATGACGGAAGAACCAAAAGAACAGGTGGGTGCGCGTGTGAGTGTTGGTTATGATGAAGAAGCTTAATTATATATATTAATGGAGGTGTGAGTATATGTATATATATTGGCAGGGACGTGGGTGACGGCGAGTGCTCACATAATAACGGCGGTGATAGGGTCGGGAGTGCTGTCGCTGGCGTGGGCGATAGCGCAGATGGGATGGGTGGCGGGGCCGGCGGTGCTGATGGCATTCTCATTCATAACATATTTCACTTCCACTCTCCTCGCCGACTGTTATCGCTCCCCTGATCCTGTTCATGGCAAGCGTAACTACACCTATTCCATGGTTGTTCGCTCTGCCCTAGGTATTTCATTTTCATTCTACTTCGTATATTATTTGTGTGTGGACTAGCTACTTAAGTTTTAATTGGTTATTGTTATTACTTACTGGCAGATAATGAAAATTTGAGTGTGGGTTAGAGGTTTGAAACCTATTGATGTAAATGAACAAAATGATAAAGATTGGCGTGACAACTGCATGCAATTTTTAAAATTTATTTTCAAAAAGGATGTTTTAATATAATAGCTGAGTTACAGTATTTTGGTTGTTATTTGTTAACAAAATGATAACATTCTTTCTTATCTTTTATTCGCTCCCTTTATGGTTTATATCTTCAGTAGATGTGTGTGTGTAGTTTTGGGATCCATGGCCAAAAGGACATGAAAGGATAATTTAACAATGAAGTCATATGCTAGGAGCTGAAACTTAAGCGAACTTTTAAATGATTATTCTTCAATATAAATAGAACTTTTCAAAATTAAGATTCTTAAAACTAAATTGCAAACAAAAGAAAAACACTAATTTTTCAGTTATAAATAATGCAGAACCTTAATTTAATGTTATACGTTTTGTAGGAGGGAGGAAGTTTCAGCTATGTGGATTGGCTCAATATATAAATCTAGTAGGTGTGACCATCGGCTACACAATAACTGCCTCAATTAGTATCGTGTAAGTAAACCATTTACGAAACATTCTATATATTTATATGTTCTCTTAATCGGTCTTACATAAATCGATCAAACTCATGCGACAAATAATAATAATAAACAGGGCGGTGAAAAGGTCAAACTGTTTCCACAAGCACGGACACCAAGACAAGTGCAACATATCAAACTATCCATATATGATAATATTTGCATGCATCCAAACAGTTCTTAGCCAAATCCCAAACTTCCACAAGCTTTCATGGCTCTCCATTCTTGCTGCTATCATGTCTTTTGCTTATTCTTCCATTGGCCTTGGACTCTCCATAGCTAAAATCGCAGGTAAATTCCAACAGTCACTGTAAACTTGTCTTTATTTCTTTTCTACTTTATGTCTTTTAGCATGTATCAGCTTTTTTTTCCCCAAGCGTTACTATATATATTGGTCCTCGTTTACTTTCACTTTTCTGATAAAAAAAAGTTGTTTTTGTGGATACCATGAAGAGGGCAACCATGTGCAAACATCCTTAACAGGAGTGCAAGTTGGTGTTGACGTGTCGGCATCTGAGAAGGTCTGGAGAACCTTCCAAGCCATTGGTGATATTGCCTTCGCTTATGCTTTTTCTAATGTCCTCATCGAAATTCAGGCAAGTTACCTTCTTCCTTTCTATAAGTATCGTTTTTTTGTTTCTCGATACTTATAATGCACTTAGCCCTTGAATTACGCAAAATATAATAGGTACCGCGTGCTATAGCCTAGCTTTATTCTTTTGTGTGTGTGTGTGTCTACATATCTCTATTATTGGTGTGATTAGGTGAAGATATTTGGACGTATTTCTATTTCGTGCAAGACTGTTTTTGGATGAAAGAAAGACAATTATAATAGTAGCATTTTAAAAGTTTCGGTCATAAACCGCGTCTGGTTCTTTCACACGTGTAGCTTTCATTTACAAGCCAAAATTTGGACGGAATAAAACAACCAAACATCACAAGTCTTGCTCATCACAAATTACTTCGTCCGGTCCTAATAAAATAGGCCTTATATTTAGAACCGGTGGAATACAATTTATCTTTGGATTTAATACTTACATGCACGTGTCTGTAACTAAGATGATGATAGTAAATGCATATTAACCAAAAATGTATCCATTCGTCTGTCTATGTTTGCCGAATGATTTTGATATACAGAAAATCTGTGTCATTTTCATTGAACCACACTCTGCATCCTCTGCAACACTAGGCTAACTTGCTCTACCTTCTTTACGCGTTGTCACGACAAAGATACACACGCGCACGCACACAGAGAGATATATATATATATATATATACTCCTCCGGTCCTAATTATAAGACCCAATTGACTTATTTGAGGAGATTAAGGAAGTAAGTTAAGTTGGTTATTTATAATAAATAAGTGTTGTTATTCCTAAAATATCTTTGCTAATTAAGTATATTAGCTAAAACTATCATTATTAAAAGGATTATCTTGGAAAAAAATGCATAAATATAAAAGAAAAAATGGATTGGGTCTTATAATTAGGACCAAATAAAAAGTCAAATTGGGTCTTATAATAAGGATCGAAGGAGTATATATATATTCGGAAGTTATGGCCTGGGACGTGCCATAAGAAGCAAGTGGCTCTAAAAAGTATTGCAAGAATGCTTGTGATAAATAGGCTAGTGAACAATCCAGCAAAAAAAGAAAAAGTTAGGCTAGTGAACGAATACAAAACCATCTTAGCTGGGAAAAAGTTAAAAAAAAAAAAAAAAGGGGAAAAAACAACAGAGGTTTGATGCCATCCTTAGTCATATTGCAACCTAAAGAAGAGCAAATTAGCTCTCTTTTTGGGTCATTTTAATAGTCCTAATTAACCCAGTCTTTTTTGCTGATTCACTGTTTTTCCCCCTCTTTGAAACCAAGCAGATACATATAATTCGATCATTGTAAAAATAAGACATTCAATTTCAAGGATGGTGATTAGAGAATAAGAGATTTAGTATAGACAAGGTTCTGCCAAATGCAATTCATTTCCCCCTCATAAAGATAAAGAATCTATTCTTATCAGAATCAAAAGATTCTCCATCCTTCTTTTTCCTCCCACTTTCCCATAACTTTTCTACCAATAAATATCATTAATAGATGCCAAAAGTAATTCTACTTCCATTATAGGAAGACATGTAGCATTTTTTTAATTAAACAAATAACTATAACTACTGTGTCAGTAAGATTCCTTTTATATACGAATTATCAAATTGATGGACCGCGTCCGCTAGCTCCAATAACACCTTTTTCTGATGGCAAAATTTTTTTTTTTTAAAAAAAAAAACTTTTTCTAAAAGAAATGTAAAAGAAAAAGAAAAAGAAGATTGATCTGGAAATGTAGGGCCTTTCCTCAACTAGCTTTATGTTCCATCCAACACTCCCAATTGTTTGGTCGACCATCCTTTTTGGGTTTATTTCCATCATTAAATTGTATCTGGCTGCTACTCATCATGAATTGTCTAAAGCACCTTGTTGCCTGGAAGAGTTAGGTAGGTTGGTAAGTTTAAGTGGCAAGGATCAATTCCTTCCACCCTGCTTACCATTTATATTAATCACAATAAAAAATCTGTGAACTTGCACCAAAAAAAAAATTCACATAGATTATGTAAACCATCTATATTAATCATACACAAGCAGTTGCTTATTCAGCGCAAAATTAACTTTCCTAATGAATGAAATAAATAACAAAACACCCACATAAATTTCTTAGAAGTTGGATCTATTTGTAGAAAGTGTTTTTATTGGAGCATGGCTCTCAAATGAAACGTAGAAGTGGGGACCATATGATTATTGCAGGACACCCTGAAATCAAGCCCTCCAGAGAACAGAGTGATGAAGAGAGCAAGTTTGATTGGCATTATGACCACTACCCTGTTCTACGTCCTATGTGGATGCCTAGGTTATGCAGCTTTCGGAAATGATGCCCCTGGAAATTTCCTCACAGGATTTGGCTTCTACGAGCCCTTTTGGCTCATCGACTTTGCCAACGTCTGCATAGCCGTTCATTTGATTGGAGCATATCAGGTAAATTAAAAGATGCATGAACATTCCAAGTCTTTAAACCCAGTTGGATTTATGCAGTTTAAAATATTATAACTCATGCATGGGATTTCATTGGAGCAGGTATTCTGTCAGCCCATATTCGGCTTCGTAGAGAACTTGAGCAAAGAAAAGTGGTCCGAGAGCAAATTTATAACAGGGGAGCACGCAGTGAAGATTCCTCTATGTGAAGGAACATATTACCTGAACTTCTTCAGGCTCGTGTGGAGGACTGCATATGTTATTGTGACAGCCGTGATAGCTATGATATTCCCATTCTTCAATGACTTCTTGGGTCTCATTGGCTCACTCTCCTTCTGGCCTTTGACCGTTTATTTCCCCATAGAGATGTACATTAAGCAGTCCAAAATACAAAGGGGCTCCTTCACATGGACTTGGCTCAAGATATTGAGTTGGGTCTGCTTGGTCGTTTCCATCATTTCTGCTGCTGGATCCATCCAAGGCCTTGCTCAAGATCTCAAGAAGTATCAGCCCTTCAAAGCTCAACAATAATCATGGCTCGTTAAGCTAGATCCCTGTGACATTGTCTTCAATACTCTCTCACTTTCTTTTTCTTTCTCTTTGAAATTAAAAATAAACTGCAACCAAGTCCACGGATAATGTAGGGTTATCGACTGCTCATGGGAAGGAACAACAAACCTAGGGTAGAGCGTGCAGTGAAAACTAACCCCAAGATGGTTAGAAGGTCGGAGCACTATCATTTCAAAATACGGATTCAGTCCGGTAGGAACCAACTTTCAGCCTGGGTCTACATGAAAATGTATATCAATAGCACTGAAAATTCTGGACAGTGTCAATAACCGAATTCACTGTGATTTATAAATGATTTTGCTACAAACCTAGTTTATCCTAAAACTATCGCATTAAAATCAGGAACCAAAGAAGAATTTCGTGACTGACTTGCCTTTGGCTATGGGAGACATAACAAATGCACTACTAAGTCCTGATGGAATCTGATTAACAAGGACGAGACTTGAAAAGTCTAGCTATCTTATACTCAAGTGCCAAAATTTGTCCCCAGTAACATGTCATGAAATCCTGTAAGGGAAGGAGAAAGGTTACGGAATCAGAAACTGAACCAATTGCTCTCCCTGCCCATTTCTGCTTCTCAAGTAATATCAGCTCTTACGATGGAATTGACAATACCAAACCTAGCATAAATATTTACTTAAAATCAATAGACATACTGCCCCACCGCACTCGCACATTGCCGCATTGCCCATAGCATCGTGGAAAATGTCAAGAGGTGAGAGTAAGTTTGAGTCCTTCAATAAATGATTATTGTGAACAGAAAAAAAAATCAATCAATCACAGCTCCTAATACGTATAAAGTTTACAAGTAGTTAATTTCTCTAAAGTCAAGCTTATACCTTAATGGTTACTGAACTGGAATAGGCACAGCAGATCAAATGCTCTACTATTATCTCTCCTTTCTTTTGTTCCTTCCTTTCGGGATGAGTGGGAAGCGAGGAATGCTAATTTAGATTCAATTGGAAAAACATACAAAACGTGGAAGAATCTGACAAGTAGTGCACATGTTAACTCATCACAGAAAAGGCATTAATAAACCAATTTGTGTGCTCAGATACCAAAAGATGTAGCCGTTTATAATTTACTGGGTTTATTTTGATCTTTTAAAGCATCATAACACTCAATATAGGTTATCAAAAAGATTGGAAACTCATGTCTAATGAACATATTTCTTTTTTGGCAAAATTATAAAGATTTTCAACTCCATAGAAGCCCCACTAAGCATATAAACTAGCACAAGTACAGCAACAACAAAGCCTTATCCCACTAGGTGGTAACAACATTCCCGTCAGAGATTTTAACTCAACATAAGTACCGCTAAGAATATCAACTAGCGCAATTACAACTGCCAGTTTTTTTCATTAAAAAAAAAAAAAAAAAACTGAATGTGTTACCCAGAGAGATGGCTTAGCCAGATTCACTCTCACTCATGACAAATGCTTGAATAAGACTCTGTGCAGCATGGGTTTGTTCTGGAGTTCCGGATATTATAATTGCAGTCTCCACTGCTCCAGGCTTTGGATCAGTGATGGTGATCTTTGCATCAGAGAACTGGAAGCACAGATTATATTGCAGATCAGATCATCAACTAACATTAAGTAGTCTAAAGACAACGGGAAACGACCTAGATTTCCAGTCTTTAACAGGTGGGAACTTTTATTTGTAATTCCTTTCCGTTTTCTTTTTTTGTCGCCCACGGGGGCTAACCATGATGTTGGAAAATAGGTTCGTTATATGCATAGACATCGACAGACATGGACATGTGAGTGAAAGCATAGTAATGCAGGTGTGGATTGTGTTGTACCTTCCAACTCCGGCCAATTAAGGAGAGTAGAAAAAACATCTCATAGAAAAACACCCGAAACTAATATCATATTAGCAATACACTGGATTCACTAGGCAATGGTTCTTTGGCATCCATCAACATAAGACATCAGGATATCAATTAGAAAAACTTACCTGACGAATTTGTTTCAGACATTCCCCATCTTCCCCGTATATTACAGGCACTAGAGCACGAGGAACAACTACTTCAACTGTGGTGCTAGTGATGATTGGTTGTTGGCTTACTCTACACAATAAATTACCAGTTCTTGTTGAAAAACTAGTATTACGAGAAAAAGATTTGAAAAGTAGTGATAAGGATAATATTCGCAATGATGGACTAACCCTGAAAATCCTGAAATTCTTCTGGGTGGGCCTCCTACAAAATCTGGCATGCCCATGGGTCTGCTACTTTCATGTAGCCCCTAGAAACCAGTTATATAATATGATCAAATCAAAGGGTTATGCTAACATATCATTGTTAGGAAACATAAGATGCAAAACATAACGAATTCTCTCAACCAAAGCACAGTATGCCTTTTTTCCCCTTCTAAATTCCGTATGTTGGATAGTAGGCCAACTTGACTAAAGTAAATAATTTGTCCACATATTAGTCCAGCCCTTTTGTAGACTTTTAATAAGATAGGTTTATTCTAACCAGTTAAATTTCCTTAAATCGACCATTAAAAGGCAAGGATTGATCCAAAGTTCAAGGAATACGAACTAGGTGAATAGCTTTTCTTTTCTCAGACTCACACTGAGGCATACTGCTCTGTTTAAAAAAGAAAAAGGTTTCTAATGGAGATTGAACGAGGCTTTCTCAGACTCTCAATAGTGAAAATGATTTCCATTATTTTTCTGGGGTACGTGTGTATAAGTAAATGATAACAAAAGAAAGAAAAAAGTTTGGAACAGGTTCTAGTTGTTTGTCGTGGGGTTATCCAGTAAAGTTTTGAGAGTTTTCATGTTAGTACTACATAATTGGATCATGCATAAAAGTTCCGTCACACGCTAAATCTTTATTAGAAATCTAACAACAATAACTAAACGCTCTTTAAACAATCAATAATTTCAAAAGCAAGAGAATACATCACCAAACAAATACATTCATATTTTCACTAAAATCATTATCATATAAATATAAAATTATTCTGATCCCTACATCACTCATGTTAGACTGCTGCTCCTCCGACTCTTTCCAAGTTTAGTTTTCAGAAACTGGTTTCCATATGCTGCCCCAAGTATCAGAGAAGACAGCCCGAATGCAAAGACGGATAAACTAGAAAAGGAAGCAGAAAGCCACAATAAGAACAGAACAAAGCAAACAATCTATACCTGAGGACCCCAAGGTCTCCTTTCAGATAAGTAGGGAGGAACACCAGGTCTTGGCAAATTATGCATAAAAGGAGGGCGATCATCATGGGGAAAACCACCATGAGGAGGTGGAGCACCAATAGCATCAAACTTGTGAAATGGAGGACCTAAGTTAGAATACATTCCAGGAGGTGAAAGTTCCCTCCTTCCCATGTACGGTGGGAAGGGAGGAAGTTGATCGAGAAATGCAGGATTTGAGGGATAGTTGATCGACGGATATGCATCACGAAAGAAATGATGCCGTAATCTAGTGGTTATTTGCAAAAGACCATCCTGCACTGCCTCAGCTTCCCCACTTATCTGGCAGAGAAAGAAGAAGGATAAGTACCTAAATGAAGTAAGCATAAAGCATAACTTAAATAGCATTGACAACATATTTAAACATAATTTTTTGTAGAAAGAAAGAACAAAATATCTAAATTAATTATGAGTGCATTATTTTGACAACCCAGATGACCTACAAAGAACAGTTCCTCATCCCAATGAATCCATACAAGTAAAAATTCCTGCATTACAGTGCTGAAAATTAGAGAAGGCTTGAAAATGCAGAGGTCCACCTATATCACTGAAATCCAGGGTAGGCTGGTTTAATTTAACCAAACTAATTAAAATAAATAGTGCACCATGTAAAAATAAAAGGTAGATTTAAATTACAGAGACAGATTAAAGTAAACCAAACACACCTGGACCACTTCTTCATCTTCTGAAGCGCACTTTGGGACCTGATCTTTTCCTAATATCCGAATATGGGCCCCAGACAACTTCCTCATTTCGGTTATGATAGAACCACCCTTGCCAAGGAGACAACCTATTTGATTGGAGGAAACAAGAATCCTAGCTAACATACTATGCTCTTTGGCATCAGGTATGGCTCTGACTATCCTACTTTGCACACGAAGCACTGCATCTTGCACAGGAGATATTCTATCATCTGGGTGCTGAAATTATAAAAGCTTTTTTAGTGAAACAAAAAATTTTGCTCAAGCCCAATAAAACTTTGAGAAAAAAAGAGAGTTGCATTATACCGCTGGGCCAGATATGACAATAATGCGATCCTCTGAATCAGATTCACCTTCAATAACCTTGATTTCACTTGCCGTCTCTTGTTGCACAGTCTTTATTATTGCTCCACCTTTACCAATTATACTTCCTACCCTCTCAGCATGACACAATAAACGAAAAGTCAGCATGTCCTGTGAAGACCTCATTCGACCATGAATACCTTCATGAAATTTGGGTAGTAGAGGAGGAGGAGCAGAGTGAAAGTCAGGAATATCACGAGATCCAGCAGTATAAGGCCCTCCTTGAACACCAAAGGAACGGCTGGGTGGAGGCAACTGACCAAATGAATGAGATGACCCGGTAGCGCTTGATATTAGAGGTTCATAATCCCGGGGTGGATTCTCCAACAGCTGTTGAGAAACAGATTGAAGAGCTTTTCTCACACCTTCGACTTCCCCTGTGATCTGCAGAATGGAATAAATATGAAAAATGCTGTGGGAGAAAACATGCAGATTTTAAAACAAGTATTAGGATTACCTTTTTCAGAGTTCAACCTCCTATGTACTCAAGCAATTAAATATGCACATGAAAAAAAAGATCACACAGTAGTGTTGATATCAACTTCTTTTATTAAATATAGTATAGAACTTCTGACAAATATTGATAAAAATATTTAACTCCATAAATACCGCAGCTAAAATATTGACACCTCGAATTATAATACCAACTGAAGTTCAGAGAAGGGGGAGCCTTTTCAGCCTGCAGTAGGACGAGGACATCTTTGCACCAATTCATCTATGTTTCATCTTCGCATGGCTATTAATTATCATTAATCGACCTTGATTTCTCAGAAACATTTTTCATGCCAAGAGGGCTGTTGTTGGTGTTAGATGCACCCAATTTCCAAGGAGAAACAGCTCTTGGTGTTCTGAAAATTGGCTCTGCACACCTTCCTCTATGTTTCACCTTTGCATGGCTATTAATTGTCATTAATCTAGCTTTTTTATGGTATGCATCATTTATATGATAAAATTCAACCTATTTTCATAGCACATTTGAATTGTACGATTCGATACAATTTATCATTTAAAAATCACTCTCCTGATTCATGATTTGAATCACAATCTGCCTACTATGATTGGCACTGATATAAACTGATGTGGCAGTAAAACATTAATATTGTGACTGCTGCATTGTTAGACAGCATCACCAAAATTTACCTGAACTAGCTCATCAGAAGCTGATGCACACAAAGGGAGTTTATCCCTAGGAAGAATCCGAATCTGTGCCTTACTGTCAGCTGACATTTGTTTGATTACACTGCCACCCTTTCCGAGAAGGCAACCAACTTGATTAGAAAGGACCAGTAGCCTCAAAACAAAGGAAGACTTGGTATCTTCTCCATCACCTTCAGTTTTCTCCTCTTCTCCTTCAGCAATCCTCTCAAACACAAGAAATAGAGCCTTCTGAACAGATGGAGTCCCCTTCTCACAATTTGAATCTTCTACGGGAAGAGAATCCTCATTTTCATTATCATCCCCATGATTTATTGTCTCATCATCCTTCCCCTTATTATCTGTCCCTTCACTATGAACCCTCTCATTCTGCACAGCATCTTCTCCAGTCTCTTTATCAGAGCCAGTAATCGTAATAACTCTTTCATCACATCCAGGAATAGTATCCTCAACTTTGACCTTCACACCGCTTTCCTGACGAATTTCTGATATGATGCTACCGCCCTTTCCAATAACACAACCAATTTTAGATGCAGGACAGAGTAAACGGAAAACAACACTTCCAGGGGACACTTTAAACGGTTGACTTGGTAGCACATGAGAGCCTGCTGTCTTCTGCCACTTCCCCTTCCCATTTGGTTCTACAAGGCTCCTATCACTTGGCCTCTTAGACGGTGTCAGTGGAAGTGACATGGCTATGGAAATAACGCCACCCCTATTACAACTAGAAGACAAATTTAAAGTACACGTTAGCAATATCTAGAAACCAAAATATCACATGATGCAAGACTCGTAAGATTGATGACTGGGTGTGCATGTGGATTTGTCTGTGTGTCTATATATAGCAAAATACGGGAAATTTGATATTAAATATGTCCTTAAAAGTAAAACCAATTTTAATATATTTAAAACCATTAAAAACATGATATGGTTCTCTAAAATCTTATGCTATGTACACATTATACACCTATCGTAACTCGCCCCAAATGAAATCCACCTGATCCGATAAATAAAGGGAAAAGGGAAAAAAACAATCCTTGTCTAGCTGACCAAGAATGACAACCTCATCCAGCCTAGCAGTAACTTTCTAAAAGAAAGGACTAAGGAGTCAACCGTGCCCTTACTTAGCTAATAAACTTGCCTCCACAAATGCCAAAAAAAAAAAAAAAAATTTCAATGCACATGCCTTTCTTCAACTATTTGACTACCAAGCTTCATGCTTTTATAAAGTACATAGTAGGAGCGCTTCATGTAAATTCATCACTGTAATTCCAAAGTTCAACTCTGCCCATGACCATCCTCTCTCATCAACTAATTGCCTGGAACATGTTAAGAGCTTCAAGCGCACATAAAAGCTGCAACAGAGCAGCGGACAACTCTATTTGTTAACTTGTTTCACAGCATATTATGGCGCCAAAAATCAATAACACTTCCGACAGTGGTCCAAGCGAAAAATAAGCTAATAATGGATATTCTAACAAGAAGTTTACCGCCATTTGAGAAAGAATTCGAGGCATTACTCAAAGTATGTAACTTGATTTTCAGTGCTAGAAGCCTAGAACGCACTACAAAATCCCCGTTAATGAGAGAGAGGAAACACCGAGGTAGGTGGCTGAGGAAATACCTTGTAGCCCGATTACTATCAATATTGTGAGAACTCCTCAACGCTATGATAAGAAATGAACCAAGAAAATCGCCGTTTCTTTACACCAACATACTGCCAGGGTAACTTCCTAGAAAAAGATACCATGAAAAGAATTTCAGGGTCAAGATCCGCGTACGACCCTACACTTCATGAGGCGTCGAAGATTATCGTTAAATTAATAAGGACAGTGAATAGACTCAATGAAGGCAAGGCTTTAGCTCCCCGCGCGCCAGGAGTCGACGATCGGAGAAGAGCCGCGCAAACCGGAAACGGAGGAACTTCGACTGACCTAACAAATACAAATGGCGGGCCAATCTAGCGGCCCAGACCAAAACTAATTAGCCCACAAACACTTCTAAAAATTATGCTTATGCAAGTTGAGAGAAAAATGGAGAGGTGCTCATGTCTAGTTTAAAAAAAAAAAATCACTTTTAAACTTGAACAAATGATTAATAGTCTCTCGACTAAAATTATCTCTAATAAGAGAATATTTATATTTTAGTAAAAAAAATTAAGATAAAACTTGTTTACATACTTCTTTACTATATAAAATCACTTTTAAAATTATAGTTTAATTTTTATCCAAACATCTTCTAAAAGCACTTTTAAAAAATATGTTCACTTTATAAAATCACTATTAAAATTGTGATTTGATTTTCATTCAAATACTCTTAAAATATTAGGTCTATCATCTTAATGATGTGCTTCCTTTTCTTAAAAATACAAAACTAGAAGGAAATAACTCCTTGCCCAGCGATTTTTTTGGGGAAAAAAAAAAGAAATATTTTTTAAAGTAGAAGTAAGTTGCTCCTCTAAGACATATTTTGTAGTACAAATTATTCTACAAAATATATCTTATATTAAGATTTGCAACATCTTTTTGATTGATAAATACATGAACATACACTTGATCGTTTTTCAAGTTAATGATTTGCATTTGAAGAACATAAATAAATGCTGCTCTCAAGTTTCAATTTAGCTGGCCGTGCTCACTCTCCCACCTATACGCGCACAAATACGCAACTATTATTATTATTATTACTGTAATCTATAATTTATGATTTTTAATAATAATATGATTGTCTACAATTCATACTTAAATATAACAATATAATAGTCAAAGTCAAAATTTTACGGTGAATGGGACTCTCCGTTGTTCTCTTGTCCTCTTCTCCACATTTGCTTTGGGCCGAAGAAAAGAGGAGAGTAAGATAGGCCCGTTTCTCACTTGGCATTATTTAAAGTCTCTCTCTACTTGGCCCGCAAGTCATTTTAGCGAATATCGCCAGCCGCCCTTCTTCCCGGCTTCCTGGGAAACGCTTTCCCGCGATTGACTTTTGGCTCCCACTTTCACAAAACGCCGCACTAATAAACAACAATAATCTAGAAGCATTCCCGAACTACCAAAATAGCCCTCCCCTCACACAAATATTACATCATTCTTTTTCATTTGTTTCGCCCGTGGCAATCCGCTGCGGTTATTGGGGCATTTTGGACTTTTCCGCTGATGACGACGCCGAATGCGTATATAATGACACCGTGCCATTAATCTGATCCTTTGATTCTATCCGTTGCGTTGAGGACTTGAGATAGTTGTTTCAATTTCCAGAGCAACGTAGAATCCGTGGCCTCCAGACAATGAACCAGACGAAAATGGCTGAATCGGTTACGGTAAGGGTTCCATTGAATTCGTCTTTGTCGTCTTTGCTGACTGAGAAGGCAAACCCTGTGGTCCGATGCAGCCGCCTCTCTGATTCTTCTTGTGCCCGGTTGATGATTCACAACCACAGCAGTTTCAAGCGCAGTGCTGCGCCTGACCGCTTCATGTTCTACCGTGGAGGGTCCTGGGTTGATTTTCAGAGCCAAGTGCTTGAGCCTTTGCGAGCTGGGTTCCTGGCGGGAAAGCCTTTACTGGAGGTGATCATTGGAGGGTCCAAGTATGTATTTGACTTTCTGCGGATGGTGCAGATTGATTTTGGATCCGGGAGTCAGAGATCTATTGCCTGGATCGATGAAGATGGTAAACCGTTCTTTCCCCATATCTTTGTTGATGAGTATTTTATGGATGGATTGGAGAATTCAGGAATTCCCAAAATTGAGGTTGAAATTCGGATTGATGGGATTTCGGGCAAGAGAAAGTTAGATGATTTAGATTTAGGTGGTGATGGGACAAGCAGCGAGGTGGGTTCATCGGTCAAGATTAACAAGCAAGAAGATGAAAGTCAAGTACTTGGTTTCAAGCGGCAGAGGCTTACCTCTTTGGGTTTGGAAACTTCTAAATGGCCCAATGCAAAATTGCTTAGTGAGAAAGAAAACGCGTATTCATTCGTGAGTTTCATATTTCTCTCCGAGATGTCCAAAGCTTTTCGGGGAGTCACTATTTCTTCAATTCATCAATTTGAATTCTTGGGGCCACTTGAGAAAGACCGTAGCGAAATTTTTGAGAGGCATAACAAAAGTAAAGAAGCTACTCGAGGTGTGTCCAATGCAGTATATGCTTGGTATGCAGCATCAGCAGAAACAGTGGCGGCCATTTTAGCTCATGGATTTGTATTGTCTGAGAAAGCTATGTACCCTGCTTATGGAATTGGTATACATTTGTCTCCTTTAGGCTTACCTCAACTAAGGTAACTATTTAGTCATTTAAAGTGCTTTTTTGTGATAAAAAAAAAAACATTACTGGTTTGGTTTTCCAACTAAATAGGTGAATTTTGTTTAGTGCTATGCGAGCTGAAGTGGATAATAACGGTGAAAAACATATTATACTTTGTCGTGTTATCTTGGGAAAGATCGAAAAAGTGACTGCTGGGTCTCAACAGTGTCGCCCTTCCAGTGTGGAGTATGATACAGGAGCTGACGATCCTTTAAATCCTAAGTGGTATGTATGTTGTGGAGCAGTAACATGAACAGCCATATACTTCCAGAGTATGTCATTAGCTTCAAATCCTCTGCTTATTTGCCAGGTAATCATCCCCCCTTTCTTTTTTCCATAATGCGTAGTTTATCTGAAATTGATCCCTTAATTTACCTTTTTTAGGTCAATTGGGAGCAAAGAATACGCTTGTCAATTTATTGAGGAAGATGAATGGTCGTATTCCTTCCCTCAAACTCAAGGAAATTATTACTCTATATCGTTCTGCATTGGTAAGCTGTTTGTTGTTATTGGACACGTGCTCATATTTCCATATTGTTCATAATTTCGTGACTTTGAAGGAATAACATTCTTCTTTGAAATCTTCTGTGGCATGTTATAGGCTGGAAAGCTGGCCAAAGAAATTTTCTTAGGACAGTTGCGGGCCATCGTTGGTGACGAATTGCTTATCTCCATATTTCATGAGATGCGGTGTTCAGGATGAGGTTCTTCCAAGATTTTGTTCCTTTGAGAAGCCGTTTAGATTGTAGAATGAATAGAGCCCATATGATGGATAAATCACATGTGTTAGTTTACTTTTAGGATAAACAGAGAAAAGGTTAAACTAGATGTTAGCTTACTATTAAGAGTAGAGGAAAATAAAATAAATCAGTTAAAGAATAAGAACACAGAATATTTATTTTAATAATGTTTTCTTGCTAAGATGTGGCAAATAGCAATTATGTTGTAATTCCAGCGGGAACTGAAAAGTGTTGATATTTTGGCCTTGCTTATTTTGATTCAGTATTGCCTTCAAATATTCCCTTATCACTTGGTGAACTTCATACCCTTGGCAATGCATTTGGGTTAGGTTACTTGGGTCAGCGTCTTCTCCCATGGATAGGTTGCTTGGGTCAGTGTCTTCTCCCATGGACGGTTCCATGGGAGCTTCAGATTCGTTGAAAGAAAATTGTTGATAGTGACCAATAAGGGTGACAAATATAAATGGGGGGAAGAGGTTTTAATGTACTCTTCTCTAAGCATTCATTTGGCAATTCAATTGGGTATGGTTACTTGAGTAATATCTTCTCTCCTATGAGCAGTTGTATGGGAGCTTAAGGCTCTGAAAGATAATTGCTTCCAGTAGCTAATGAAAAGAGCACAAATATAAATTGTTAGAGAGAGACAAAGTTATGAGCATTTTGTGTGTGAGTTTGTTATCCACGTATGTAGTGATGTTGATCCGAAGTTCAAATAAATGTAAATAAACAATTAGTAGGATGGTTTCCCTACTACTTCATAGTTGTAATGCAAAATGACAATTGATTGGACACTGCATAACAACAACAGTAATCCTTATGCCATGCACTAAATAAGGTCTCGGTCACATGTATCTCACAATACTATCATCCTCTATTTACAACTAACTCTTTAAATATACCATGCACCAATACATAACTTTCTTGGTTGTCCTTCTTGGCGTACCTTTACATCTCTTCATTGGGCTAAAGGTTATTTGCTCCACCCTCCTTATTGATGCCTCTATTGGTCCGAATCACCTTAAAGGATTATCTATTATTTTCTCATCCATAGATGCCACACCAACTTTTCCTGTATATAATCCCAAATCCTGTCTTCTTTCTTGTATAACACTGCAAAACATCCTTATTATCTTTGCCACCTCAACTCTTTGCTCTTTTTGTCCTTCCAATACCTAGCATGTATTACCCATATAGCATTATTGATCTTATGGTAATACGATAAAACTTCCCTTAAAACCTAGCAACACTGCATGCATGATTTTAATATTGCTACTTTTGCACTGATAATGCGTTCGTAATAGAAGTTACGTTTTGGGAAGTAAAGTAATTGAAGAATTGGAGGATGCATGTTTTGGCACAATAAATTTGTTCCGCAGATTAAAACACCGTAGATCATAAATTCATAACCACTTAAAGTCTATCTGAATGGACCACTAAAGAAAGAATAATAACAAGATTTAACAGGCTGATGGGTCTGCAGTGGACCAGCAATGACTTCTTCAAAAGAAAAATCAATAGCATATACAGAATATACTTATTGACGAACATGAGAGTGAACTTCAGGTACTGGGAGTTTATTTTTGTGAATTGACATCGAAGTTTTCTAAATTAAAACATTCATCACATGTCATGAGAAATGTTGTGTTCAAAATTCAAACGTGGTTTCTTTTTTCTCAGTTTTTTTTACTCTACATATCCTGTACTTGTGCACCAGTGTTTAGGGTCAACATCAAAGGTATGACCAAATTCTCGTTTTATACTAAATGGTGGTAACTTTTTTGTATCCGCCTGCCCATCTTTCTCATGGTCCATGACCTGTAAATTTTATGAGCAATTGTTGCACTTGAAATTATGAGTGGATAGCCATTCACATGATATTAAATTCTCATGATGGCGTATCATATTATAAATGCTATTCTTTCCTGTGCGGGGGGAGGTGCATGATCTTTCTTTCCGTTCTTGGTACATCATCAGTAAGACACTGGCCAGATCAGATTTCAAGAATTGTTAGCCCTGGTATTTTTTAAACTTCTCCTATCTCTTTACCATATGCAAAATGGCATGGTGGATCTATGCGATCATGTATGATCTCAAGCAGTTTCTATTTATATATTAAATATTATGGATGCATACTGATTTCGATGGTTGGGCGGGGATCATAAACTTGCAACTTATTTTTTCAATTGAAGGATAAGAGAAAATAGCCTATAGGATTTGAACATATTCGGCATTTGATGAAGTTATTTTTCCTTTGTCTCATGATTAATTGATTATGGCTCTGCATGAGTAGTTTATAGGTGATTTCTTTGAAATTTCCCTGGGTTTAAGATGTAAATTGTTTGTTCTGTTCAAGGGATGCAAAATTTGCCAGGCAAAATGGCTCAAATTGCTTGTAGGAGAATGCTACTTGCAAGGTATCATGCCTCTTTACTGTAATATAGCCTTTATGAGGTAATTATATGCTGTGAGTGATAATTTAATGACTAAACAACTCCTGCTTAGTTTAATAACAACACTACTGGAAATTTTCTTAGTTAATTGGGGGGTGATTTTGATGAATCAATTTCCTTTTTTTCTCGAGCTCTTAGTAAATTTTTTTTATGAGATTTTCTTAAGTTGATCGCTGTATGCATTATGTTATACTTAAGGCTTTACTGATTAATATTTGTCACGTGACATGACATTCAGACCGATAATAGCATGCTTATCCCTTATTTTTGTACTAGTTTAGTTCCAGTTAAATTGTCATTCTCTTTAAAGCTAATCCCTTCTTTAGAGTTGTTTAATAACCGTCGAGCATTTTTTGGGGAAGGGTTTTGGTTGAACTTTTCCATGTCTTGAACAGATAAGGAATCTTGGGCCTTGGATATTCACTTGATGGTCCTGTAAATCTCTGTAAAGAATCTTAATGAAACTGAATATGATTTGTGTTTGTTTGTGGGTATGCTGCCACTCTTTGTTCAAGGAGATTTATGGGCCAAATGGATGTTTGTCTTCCTTCTTTTTCCCTAATTTTGTAACACCTAGAACCTTATGTACCTGTCCAGTCATCTTGTGGTGCAACCCGTTCATAGTGTAATGCTCTGAGGAATTATAATATGATGCTACCACCTTCGAGCAAACACAAGGTTTTCCTTCGACCCCATTCTCTGGTAATAACCATTTTAGGGAGTTACATTTACTTAATACCTTAAGCTCATTTGGCCTTCGGATTTTTCTCACGAATTTGTGAAAGTTGTCATGAAGCTGAAGTAGGTTCTTTGTATTTGTTGAAGAGCATGAACATTATGATCTAAGATGAGCAAATAACTTTCGGTAATCATCAAGTTGGTTTTTGTGCTGCTCTCTTATGGTCTCGTGTTTTGGCTGCAAAACTGTAACTAATTTTAACCAGTAAAATTTCGTGCTCTGTAATTGAAGTTGCGCATGGAGTAGGATGGGTGCCACTGCTTTGATAAACAATGCTACTTTTTGATTCTGGGCAAAGCTATATTCTCTACCTATCTTATTTCCTTTTAATGGAAATAAATGCAAGTTGTAGTGTGGGTATGCTGTTCATGTATTTTTATTCGTTCTACTTCGGTTGTCTTGTGGTCCTTTTATCTTTTAGCGACCTCAATGAAGAAATAATCCATGTTTTCATTCTGCGGTGTGACTAAGATGCTGATTTCAGCTCTCTCTCTCAAGCACTACAACGTTGTTTACTCGTCACTGGTGGCCTGGTGAGGTCTTTTGGTAACTTTCTTCAAGAACCACAGGCATAGACCTTGGCGCTATAATTGTCTGGAAGATAGAGCACATGAATGCCATGTGATGACGCTGTTGCTGGATCTATCATCTGTTGCATTCTAGGCTGAGCAGGTTCCATGAAATATACCATGTGTGGGCTACCATGTGTGGCCTTGCTTGCAAATTTTGATAGGAAGGGTGCAAAGCTTCTGTCATCAGGGACTTCCAGGTGATCCAAAATTAAAAGGGCAATTCTCATATGAGAGAAGTATGCCTTCAAATAAGGAATCCCAGCCAACGGCAGTAAAAGGGCAATTCTCATATGAGAGAAGTTATGCCTTCAAATAAGGAATACTAGCCAGTGGCCGTATTGGCATGAAAGTTCTATTGGTGGGAAGTGAGGCTGTGGTTCGATCCTGTTTATAAGCTTAAGCTGCTAACATGTATCCCTTTAATTCATAACAAAAAAAAAAAAAAAAGGAATCCACGAATATAGTGCTGAATTTGTGAAAGGATCAGCTTTTTTTTTTTTTTTTTATTTTGGTGGTAAGGGGGAAACGATTAAGCTTGTTGCTTGAGCCCTAACGTCAGTGTCCTCCCGCCCCGCAGATTCAAAATTGTGTATCAAATGAGTGAGGACTAGTCAAAACTTAAGCTACGCAAATTTCATTTATTTCCTTCGGAAGGATTGAATTCTGATGATTGAATATTCAGGCTCATTGTTCATTGGCCATTTTTGTCACCCAAAAATATCATACTTAGTGGGGCCTTTACCCCCCCCCCCCTTCCCCTCTTTCTTCTTCATTATGTGGCATGGCTAGGCGCTCATGCCCCTCGTATTTGATGTCTTTTTCTGGGACCTGATTTAAGTTTTACCTGTATCAAAAAGAGAGAACGCCCCAAAGAATGCCCGTGGAGGCTTATCTATTTTTCTTTTTCGTAAACTAATATTTTGTTCATTAGATCTTCTAATATCCATTTGATTCTCGAGATTTAAAAATAAAATAAAATAATAGATAAAAATAATTCTATATTTTGTTAAAAATAATATAAAAGACAAAAGATATTAATAGTAATTTTTGAAAATGATAATAAACAAAAAAAAACGTAAAGGAGTATTGTGTCCCCTCCCGCCCAATCATTGCATGTTGATAACTTTGTCAATATTTGATATTTGGTATCATCAGTTTTTTTTTTTTTTTGGACAGAGGTATCATCAGTTTAAATTTAAATATTGTCGAGCAGCTTTCTTAGTGGTCTTTTCCTCTTCCATTTATGAAGTTTCGAACCAATAACCTTAATATTTGAGGGATCTTCTTTTTTTTGACCTCAAACATTGGAGGGGTGCCTCACAAACTTCTTGAGATATGTGTGTGAGAAATTTGTTACCTATTATGATTTTTGAATAACTAACTTACTATACTACCTCTTGTCATAATTATATGACTTTGTTTATAATCTACAAATAAGATCTAATAGTTAGGGCCGGAGGTAGTAATTAACAATTAAGAAGATTAAGCATAACAATGTGATGGTAAAAGAACCATAACAAAGTTTTTCATTTATTTATTTATTCTTGTAATCTATCTATTTCCGAATAATAGCTTTCGTTAGCGCAGGACTTAATAAAGTCCTCCGTCAATTTACACAGCATCTAACCCTTTGCCTTTAATTTATATCTGTCCATTTCTCCAAATTTCTTCTCTCGGACTTCTTAATTATGCTGTGTCTCTTCTGAGATTTATTTGGTGATTTTAGATCGTAAAAGTAAGAGAATTATTTTGATTTACATAGTGAAGTTTATACTGTTCTATGGATCCTTTTAAAAAAATGTTGAAGGCTGCAATTTTCTGGCAGGACTGAATGCAATTCTAGTGGTTTGTTGCACTCGTGCTTATGTCAATCTCAACTCCAAAGTCGTCTTTAGTGGGTGTGGAATTATTGAATGCAACTTGGTGAACGAAGGATAATGAAATCACATTTATTTTTGTTGCTCCTGCAATTTTCAACTCTCTTTTCTAATTTGCCTTCCTTTTTTGGTTCTCAGTGTCATGAAAAGAATATTCTTAAGCTATAATTCAGGGTAATATTCTTAACCCATAAATTAAGCATAAAGCAAAGCACGAATAAATAACTCAAGAATATAATAATATTTTATATATTTGGTAGCGTGAAGCGTATATATATACTCGTACATGTATAATGAGATTTGAATGAATGAAAATCATACGGTGTTGGTAAAATATTTTGGCAACAGCAATAATATAACGAGAGGAGGAATTTCAGAAGCGCAAATGCGTATGCTGTGGATCAATATATGTTCAATTTTGAAAATACTAAAGTTGATATCATATGCTGAGGATAAACTATTCGGTTTTATATGCGCGGCCGTTCTTATGAGTTGACTGAACCTAATAATATCTCTCTAATATTCTCTTTGGCTCCCATACAGATTAAAGGGATATGTGAATGTTAAGGTCAGCGCTTCTCCACAGAAACTTGTTGGAATATATGGGGAACACATCGCATAAAAACTAATGACGAGACCTGCAAAATCCCACATCAAAGCCGTTGCATCATCATCATCATCATCATCCAAATATTTTATATATGTGTGTGCGCTCTTATCGCATCTAGCACATTAATATTTATGCCATTATGCCTTTGACATTTCTTTCGTGGATTTACTTACTCCTTCTACTTTCCTCTCCTTTGGCTCTCGCCTCTCCCGTTTCAGAATTTTGGTTCGTTGCTTCCGTTATATTCCCCCTGTCTTAAATATAAGGCCCTTATACTAGTATGTATAAGAGTCTTATATTAAATATCGGAGGAATATCAAATACCAATAATTCCTATTGAAGCTCAGCTCTTGTTGATTTTTTTTTCCCCCACCGGCTCTTGTTGATCGGACTCATAATAAAGCCCAAAATTTATACTGACAAAACCTCAATCTTTGAAGGTCATCCTAATGGGAAAAAAAAATTACAATAAAGTCCCAAAAAAAATAATAACAAAATAAATCCTAAAATTTTTTACTTTTTATCATAAAACTTGTGTTGCTTAGATTGTTATTGAGACTTTTTAATAATTATTTTTTAAAATCTCATTGTGATTTTTCCAAAAAAATACGAACTTATCCGGATAGTCCATCAAACCTGCTTATATTCCCAACTCTACACAAACTCATAAAGTGGTAATGTTAATGCTTTTACAAACGCCCTTTGAACTCAAAGCTGGCCTAAATAAGTCCTCAGTATTCAATTTTTTTAACTGTTTTTATAACAAAAAAATTGCAAAATAAAAATAATGCATAGTCTTCTAGGCTGAATTGTTTATTACGTAATTATAAAATTTAAACACTGCGCTCTCCTAGCACGGTGAAAGAATTATATAGTACTCCTAGCATTGTAACTTGGAAGAAACATAATGACGTCAATTCTACCTTCTTCGAGAATGCGCCAACTTTAATTTCCTTCCCTCTACAAAGCGTTCCTTGGCATTATGTTTATGCCTGTTCCCTTTTGCGAAAGACTTGGTGGTGCCGTAAGATTTTTTCCCCTCTTCGTCGTCATCATTATTATTCATTATTACCTTTCCCGTCTTATCCACTTTGACTTTTAACATTCCACCTCAAACTTCTACTAATTACGTCTCTCAAGTCAAATTTTGTAAACTGATCACATTTCTCGATTCGGTCTCTCTGATTATTTTTAACCCCCCCCTCCTCTCTACACGTGCACCCTATCTTCAGAACTTAAAGGGATAACACCTTTAGCCATGATAAAAAGTTGAGTTGGCCAAAACAAAAAAAGTTTTAACTTCCTAACCTCAACTTTTACAAGTTGGACCGAAGATCCCCGATATTGATTTTTACTAAAGACAGAGATAAATGTTACGAGAACTCGTCACGGCGAGACGAGCCGTTTATCATTAACGATAGGTGTCAAGTGGAAGTGCAGTAATATATGCAGCTGAGGCATCCTAACAGACTGGTAGACTTGAACTTTGTTTCTACATGATCCGATCAATTCGATCAGGCACTCGCCATCTATCTTCATTGTTCAACTTTTTGACAATATGAAAAAACCAAAAGCTTTGCCCTCCCTCATTTAATTTTTATTTTACTTTTAAATATAAAATTTCAATCTATTTTATCTATTATATTTATCTATTTTTTTAAAGTAGCTATTTTAATAATAATACTTATAACTAATATTTGATTAGTAAGGATATTTTAAGAAAAACAACACATATATATTACAGATAACTAACTTAACTGGTTTTCTTAATCTATTTAAATCAATCAATTAGTTCTTATATTAAGAACTAGGGATAATACTACTTTTAGTTCTAATTATTAAACTTTATTTATAAACAAGTTTTTATAATTAGGAATGGCAGTAGTATTATATAAGAGTTATTATTGAAACAAGACTTGCGTACTTTGTGTTTCTCTCTCTAATTAAAATCAATGCTCTAAATATTAGAAGAAAATTACTGGAGGTGTGAAATTTGGATTATAAGATGCTGGAACCACAAGACTTATTGCTGGTGTACGAGAAAGCAGGGCACTAAATGAGTGGGGGAAAGGCCAAAAAGAAAAAGAAGAAGACGAGAACAGAGAAAATTGACGTGAAAAGACTTGGGACCTATCAAACTACATCTAACTACTAAAAAAAATATCTTTTTTCCAAAGTTCATAAGAAAGAATTTATGAACACGACATAAAAAATCTATTCCATAACAGTAATTATTTTTTCTGAAAAAAATAAAGGCAAACTTGGAAATGCCAGTTGAATCTTGGGAAAATAACAATAAAATACCACCTGAATTCCAAAAAGACAAATAAGATACCTGAATAAGCAAAATGACATATAGGGGACTGGGTACCAATCTGGAATTCAGATTTTTGGCCAAAAAACCAAAATGCCCTGTCTGAAAGTGAGAGAAAGGAGAGAGGAAGACCGACGGTGATTAAATGCGGGAAGAAGGAAAGAAGAATGTTGGAAATGCTATTATCTTACTCCTTCGCATCACCATTCTGTAGAGATTGTTGATTTGGTGGGTTTTGGTTGTGGGAAAGAGGATTTGTAGTGAGAGAGGGAGTGAACCTGCGGGGAAGATGAAGTGGAAATCAGAAAACAATGACAAGCAATTACGTTACGTAACTGCTGTCATATGCCTGCTGGTTTTTGGTAAATCCCACTACGTGAATGGTAAATCCCACTATGTGAATGGTAAATTTTACTATACATGTAGTTAATTATGAATTTTACAAAATACATATTGTGATTTACAACTTTTTGTAGTGAAAGTGACTACTTTGTTAATGGGTTTTGCAACATGTTTTCAGGAGATAAATAACTTGTTTGTAAAAACTAATAAAATTTCACGCTAAATTTGACAAAACGTATAGTGGGATTTACAACTTCCGTATAAAAATGACCACTTCTTAAATGGGTTTTGTAACTTGTTTTCAGGAGATGGGCAGCTTGTTTCTAAAAACTAATAAAATTTCATACTAAATTTGACAAAACACATAGTGAGATTTACAACTTTCATAATGAAAATGATCACTTCTTCAATGGGTTTTGCAACATGTTTTCAAGGGATTGGCAACTTGTTTATAAAAACCAATAAAATTATATGTTGAATTTTACAAAACATGTAGTGAGATTTACAACTTTCTTAGTGAAAATGATCACTTCTTAAATGGGCTTTGCAACCTCTTTTTAGGGGATGAGCAACTTGTTTCTAAAAACCAATAAAATTTCACATTGAATTTTACAAAACACACAGTGAGATTTACAACTTTTATAGTGAAAATGACTACTTCTTAAATGGCTTTTGTAACCTGTTTTCAGGGGATAGGTAACTTGTTTCTAAAAACCAATAAAATTTCACGTTGAATTTTATAAAACATATGCTGGGATTTACAACTTTTGTGATAAAAGTGACCGCTTTATTAATAGATTTTGCAATATATTTTCGGGGATGAGTAACTTACTTTTCACCACCAATAAAATTTCACGCTGAATTTTACAAAACACATAATGGGATTTACAACTTTTATAGTGAAAGTGACCACTTCTTCAATGGGTTTTGTAAACCTGTTTTCACCGGAAGAGCAACTTGTAAGTATAAATAAATCATTCAGTGAACGTGCATCTGAAGTACATCACAATAAACATTGAACTATTAAGTTTCATAATTAACTACATGTATATTAAAATTTAATTCACGGAATGGGATTTACCATTCACGGAATGGGATTTACCAAAAACCAGCAAACATATGACAGCAATTACATTACGTAATTGCTTGCAACTATTTTCTGATTTCTGCTTCATCATTCACCAAGTACTGAATATGAACCCTCAAATGCAATAATCCTGTTCCTATTTCACCATGAAACAGCCACAAAAATGAATAATCCAAATCCCGCCATCAACTTCTACTCACTCATGAATAATTCAAATACTTCAGCGACCTCTTCGACGACGACAATTTCAGGGGGTACAAGTTATTTCAGACAGGGCAATGTATTTCAGCGATGGTAACCAAATTCAGCGATGGCAATCTACTCCTACGACGACGGCAACGTGATTTCGAAAAATCCTTTTTAGTGACTGCAGGAACTTGGATTTAGTTTCGTAGAAGAAAATCAGTTTCTCCCTTTCTCTATCGCATGAATACACTGCTCAATGTTCAGAGACAATCAGGGCAATTCGGTCTTTTGGCCGAAAATCTATATTCCAAATTGGTACCCAGTGCCCTATTTGTCATTTTGCTTATTCAGGTCCCTTATTTGTCTTTTTAGAATTCAGGTGGTATTTTATTGTCACTTTCCCTTGAATCTTTAGTATATATATTTTAAATCGTAAAATATCATAGCTTATGTTTGGTACATTGTTGCGATACACAAAATTACAGCGAGATTCGGATAAAGTCAGAAACAGGAGAGAGAATAAAAAGGATGAGCAGTAATGTGCACTAGGACAGTAAGCTTTTTGCCCATTTGTTGGAATTTTGTCGCCCCCTGGCTCTGACCTAACCCCATTTTCCTCGCTCTTCTTCTGTCATTCATATTCTTCTTCTTCTTCATACCACTTCGTATCTCTCTCTCTCTCTCTCTCTCCTTTCTTTCTCTTATTTTTATCCCACTAGTAATTTCCCACACTTTTACACTTAATCATCTTATATATATATATATATCACATCTTGTCCTTTGCAATAAAAATAAATAAGTTCTGCTTTAATTTAATTAAGGTTGTTAATTATAAAAGTTTATTTATCGTTTTCCTACCTAAAATCAGGCGCATTTTCATATTGTTAGTGTGGTTGCATTTTGCAAAGTATAAAGTGTGTGTGTATATGTATTGTATAAAGTATAAAATGTATACAATACAACGAAAATATTAAAGTCTTGGGGTTCATGGCTCCAGTTTCCCAGTCTCTCCACCATTATTGCATATAGTTATGTATCAATAAATAAAATTTAATTTAATTAATTGAACAAGAGTTTCGGAGGTCTGGTCATGAGTTAGGAATATTGTCTGTAAACTTAAAAACAGATAAATGACTCATAATTCCACAGAAAAAGGATCTGGTTAGTTTGAAAAAAATTAAACATAAATCAAGTACTAGGATTTTTGTTCTAAGAGTCCATTATATATATTTGAATTCTCTGGGTGAGGAGTCCTCTATATTTACGAACACAATCAACTTATATATTTTTTGGACCTCGCGCTCACCTTATTATTGCGTGTAGGGGAGAACATGATGAAATTTAAAAGGGATAAATGTGCTTTGACTTGTAATTGAAAAAAGGATATTCTCAATCATTACAGGGAAGAATGGAAGGCGGTGGTCTTGACGAGATGCTCATTCTGGCTACCACGTTTTATAAATGACCACCTTCCCGGAACAGGAAGTACTGTTCTCTTATCCAAATGGGTGCATTCAGCACCGTCCCAAGATATTTTCTAAGATATATTAACACTTCAAAGTATTTTATGATATATTTCTGTGTTTAATATTTTGAAATATTTTTTTGTTTTGATATTGAATATACTAAAAAATATTTTTGAATGCTAGACGTACATAAGAAAAATATTTTAAAATGCTAGATACACAAAAATATTTTAAAGTGTTCGACGTACTTAAATAAATATTTTAAAATGTTACTTTAAAAAATATTTTGACATGCTAAATTTAACCTAACCCTGTCCAAATTTACAGTCTTTTTTTTTTTTTTTTACCTTTCTTTGTTTGTTTTTGGGTTTGCATTAGTAGTGTAAGCACCTACCAGGAGCACAAGCACCAGCAGTGGGTAAAAAGGTACGGCGGATAAATTGATTCTTCTTTTTGAGCATTCAGATCAGAACCTTCATTCCCCCGCACCTCTAAAATAAGAACACGCATTATTATTTTTATTCAAAAAAAAAAAATATCTCCCGCTTTTCCTTGGTTTGGTTTTCTGTACCCTTCCTCTTTTTTTCTTTTTCTTTCTTTTTTTTCTCAAAGCAACTTCGCCGCGAGGCATACTAACTAGTTAATTTAACATTGTTTTTTTTTTCCCCAAGCAGTTAAAAATTTCTATACTCATAATCAAAATTCCCAATTCACAAAAATAATTCATCTTATTAACTTTCATAATTTAAAATTTAATTGACAGTCCAAAATATGCATCTTTAATCTTTTGCAAAAATTCACAGTCACTTTCATTAAAGCAGCACATTTTTTTGTACAAGTCCAGTGTCAAAACCGTGCGAATAAATCATGATCGAATATTGTAAAAATCTCTGCACCTTATAAATATTACGTACTTTATAGAAATTTTCATCCCAGCAAATGGTGAAGCCTCTAGGAATTTCAGCAGTAAAATGTTTTATCCAATTTATAATTACAATAAGAAATAAACTAGTTGCAAAATTGTGTAAATAAGTGGATAAATATATGAATGCCTTCGATTTTTTTTTTTTTTTGGGTGGTGGAAATGCTAGTTGAACTAGTCTCCTTTGACGTCACGGCCTAGTCAGATGTTTAATGATATGGTTGTTATAGTTTCGTGAGTTTTATTATTACCCAATAACAGACAAATCAAAATAGAAACAAAACGATATATAGTGGAAAGGTGCCGGTAAAATCAAAGAATCTGGGACTTTCGGATCGTGCATTGAACAGGCAGGCTTTCAATATTAGTGGGAAATTGTTTCTGTGCCCACGATTAAATTGCAAGAAGAAAGGAACAAACTCCTTTTTCCAATTAATATTTTAATAAATAATCCACCCTCAATCTCTTTAATTATTTCTGAACAAATCATCATGAAATTGAAACCTTGCTTTTCCACTTCCCCAGCATTTCATTTGACACGCATGTCTCTGGAATTATTATTATATGTCTTTAATTCCTTTGTGCCAAACCCAAACGTGCTTATCCGCGTCTGTAATTTCCACAACCCCTTGTCATATCGGTTTTTGGATTTTTGTCTGTTGTTTTTCCATGTCAGTAGATTCTCTGTTACTTTAACAACAATGATTAATTCTAAAATTAATAAACAAAAGTAAGCCGTACGGAACATTTCGTTCAGTCTCCAGACTGCAATTCTCTATTGGTTCTAAACTGTGGCATTAAAATCCAATCCGGACATAACTCAATCTAATCAGTAAACTGATGAAACAAACCGCTACATCTGGTATTAATATAATAGTTAATTTAATTTTTAATTTAATTATAAATATAAGATTTTAATCCATTTTGTCTCTTTTATATTTATATATTTTTTTCAGAGCGGTCCTTATAGCAGTTACACATATTAAAGATTATATCAAATAGTAATTCTAGCTAATATACATAATTAGTAAGGATATTTTAAGAAAAATAATATATATTTATTACAAATAACTAACGTAACAAATTTTTTTAATCTATTTAAATTAGTTAATTAATTTTTATTTATAACTGAATATAGTATTAATTAGTAAGGTTAGGAGTTTTGACGAGTTCACCGAGTTGAATTTATATCTTTTCAAATTGAACCCATAACAACAGCATTTTAAATGAAAAAAATAGCAGTATGGCCAATTTAGTTTCCAGTAGCTTGTTCTTTTGAATCTGAGAGGCAACCAGCATTGAATTCGCGCCTCTCACTTATGAAAGAAGTTTTCATGTCATAAAGCTACAAAGTGATTCTGTAAGTAATTTATTCTAAACTGCTCTCTGCTATTTATTATGTACGTAGTATTATATAAAAGTTAGAAAGTGACACTGTCCAAGACAGTTTCACAACACCTGCCTTTCTTTACATAAACAAATCCACGAAAAGGAAGAAAAATTTTAAAATATTTGTTCTGGGACAGGCACACCACAACTAATACCACTTAGATTAAGGACTTACATATCTAAAGCAGATCGTGAGAAGCTTATATAATATACAATGATAAGGCAACTGTGGAGACGCAGTGCTTATCCAATTCATGATAAAACGATAGCTTGGAAAAGGCTAATTTAAAATTCCCATGCAAATTGCCTTTTTAATTAATTAGCTTTAGTACTTTAGTTCCTAATTGCTAGTCATTTATATATAATATTGGATTTGGTCCTACTTACAAAATCTCAATTCATTTTATCTCTTATATTTTCTCAAGATATCTTTATTGATTGATTGTAAAGAGTTTTCACCAAGAGATGATTCTAATCATTTGTAACAAATTACCAACTTAACTAATTTTTTAATATTTTCGAGTTAGTTATATATCCCTCATGTTAAGAACTGGTATATGAAAATTAGAGTCGGGAAAACGAGCCGAGCCCGTCAAGCCGGCTCATTTAGACCCTGAAATTATGAGGGCCGGACTTGATATTTTTCTCTTCAAATGGGAAATAAGCCCTGGAGGGCTGGCCTTAAAGGGCTGAGAGCTTAAAAGGGCCGGCCCTAAAAGGCCGCGGGTTGGCCCGTTCAAGTCTTTTTATAATTTTTTTTTGTTTTGCAAATTTTTTATATAATTCTAATATTATTAATTTTTTACATTGTTAATAATATTTCAAATATTTAGTTATTATTATCATTTTAAAATTAAATTTAGTTTTAAACAATAATTTATCCAATTAAATTTTTTAAAAAATGGGTTAATTTGGACTTTAATAATGATTTGATTTATATTATATGCGTTGATATTTTTAAACTATATATATATATTTGATAATAGAGTATTTTTATACTTATATAACATGTGATTTTATAATTTGAATTAGAAATTCATGAGTTTCAACAACAATATTTCTCACATTAAAGTAAAATAATATCTAGATTGAAAAATTTAAAAGTAAAATTTCTATAAAGAAGAAAAACTTGATATTTTTATTGCGAAAGAAAAACATACTTATGAAATTTAAAAGTAAAATTCCGATTTCATAATGAAATCGCTGCACTACTTCGGGGTGGTGGGGTTTTAGAATCTGTGTATAAATAACTTCCTGTTCTCTTGACCAGCAACATGAGTCGTTTTATTTTAATACGACCCGTGACTGTCTTGAAAGCCACAATTTTTTTAATTTTTTAATAAACATCATTAATTACAATTTAATTGTGATATTTTATTCGACAAAGCTTTCGCCATTTGTTTTGTTTCTGGGGAAAAAAAAATCTGTTTGTTTTATTTAATCCGCCAACCATATGCATGCACTGGGCCCCATTATTCCATACCACGTTCTATCTTTTTGCCTCCGTGACAAGGACGCGTTTGGGCCAACTCCTAGCGACGAGAACATAAATTTGTGGCGCATCGGTTAAAATATAGGGAAAAAATGTTAATTTCTCACCCTGGCAGAATGCGGTTCAAATTTATATTATAAAAAAGTGTTCATATATACTGTATGACAGTATTTTAAATATAATTATTTTTAAAAGGATAATATCTATACTTAAAGGAAAAAAATTAACCATATACTCACCACACACGCCCGCGTATACTTACCACTTATAAAATTAGAAAATATCGTTTTTTCAGTTGAGACTTGTAAGATTATCTTTATTGCATATAATTTTGAATAAAGATGTTACAATTTTAATAAGAAATGACAATAAAATTAAAGTCTTTTGTATTAAGCTCAAATCAAATGTTAAGGAAAGGAAAAGAAACGCATATGGCACACGTGTTATAAAGATATGCCCCGCTGCAAATGACGGACATCATGCCAGGTCACGTCTTCTCAAAGCCTTCTCTTCTTTTGCAGAAACCACGTACGGTTGTTCGCCATAATTTTAATTTTGATCATTACACTGGTGAGCAAAATGGAAAAATATTCTCAAAATTAAAAATTGCATCGGTCCCTCCCATACGCATGAAGGATTGAATTATACTACATCGGATCTTAATTATAAAAATTAGTTGACTAATTTAAAAAGATTAAAAAAATAAATTAAGTTAGTTAATTAAAATAAATAGGTATTGTATTCTTAAAATATTTTTACTAATCAAGTATATTAGTTATAACTAATATTATTAGAAGGATTATTTAAAAAAAACATAAATATAAGAAATAAAGTGAATTAAAATCTTATATTTACGATCAAAATAAAAATTAAATAAAACCTTATATTAAAAATAAGAGGTATTATGAAATAAGAGACTAAGAAAACAAAAGAAACGGAGCCTCCGCCGTAACTTCTCGAGACGCTTTTTGCAGGATTTTAGTTTCATGGTTAGTCTGTGGCAGAAGTGTTATTTGGTCCTATAATCAAGAGGGGGAGTAATATATATATATGTGTGTGTACACACACACACATATATTTTCACGTTCAACTGAAAGTGTTCGTATCTTTATTGTTTTTATCGTACGATCTTATTTTTCTATGCCTTTGTGTGTTTCAGATTGCATTGTTCGTTATATTACAAAAATTAGTTGGTTAATTTAAATAAATTTAAAAAATAGTTAAGATAGTTATTTATAATAAATAGGAGTTATTTTTTTAAATACTCCTACTAATCATGTATACTAACTAGAATTATCATCACTACAAGAATTATTTTAAAAAAATATATAAATACAAGACAGAGTAGGTTTGAGTCTTATATTTAGAACTAAAATAAAAATCAAACCACCTCTCATATTAAGAATTAGAGATAATAGTGTTTTATCAACCTTTCACGTGTTATTAAACATAATTATTTACACTCATGATTTTATATTTTATATTGACATCCATGACACAGGTAAAAGTGTACTGTATAATAAAACACGCATCCATATCAAGTGAAAATAATGATTATGAGTGAATATCAAACTCTCAGTAAAAAAAGTAATCAATAATCTAATTTATTTCTTTAATCCTTGGATTTTAAAAATCAAGAGCTGAAAATTAAAAAGCGAATGAAACATCGTTGCATCAATGAATCCCTCAGGGTATACTCTGAGAAGCAATATACTCCTCCGATCCTAAATATAAGACATATTTTATAGTGTTATGTACACTTTATACTACAAAATAGATCTTATATTTCGGATCGGAAGAAGTAATACCTAATTTGATTAAATTTTGAACGATAAGCCGAGCATGATGCATCTTATTTTAAGAACGCATAATGTATTTAAAAATAATTGGTCAAATTAGTATTATTTTTTTAAATGCTTATGTGTTTTACCATTGCGTTTAATGAGTTCATAAAAAGCCGTTTTGTTCGTAATTAGGAGACTTCATATAACCCACCAGCTCCTAACTTCTAGTTTTTTCTTCTAATATACTAGCTCTTGTACTTAGTATTAGAACTTGTCTTTTTTACTTTTAATTTGATCTTAAATATAAAAATTTAATTCATTTTATCTCTTATATTTATTTATTTTTTTAAACACTACACATGTTAAAAAATTTATTAAATAGTAGTGCTAGCTAATACTATATTTGGTCATTATTTGACTAATTTGAGTAGATTAAAAAAACTAGTTAAATTAGTTATTTATAATAAATATGTGTTGTCTTTCCTAAAACATCATCACTAATCAAGTGTGTTAGTTAAAACTACCATTCCTATAAGAACTATTTTTAAAAAAATAAATAAATATGATAGATAAAGTGAATTAGAGTCTTATATTTAAAATCAAAATTAAAATCAAATGAACTTTTATATTAAGGACGCGCACATGCACAACATATATTTGTTTTTTTTTAATAAACATTCATCAAATGTACTCTTCTAGTTCTATTTATAAGACAGAGAGAAAAGAAATTTTTTGATCTATTTTCGGGTACTGAGAAATTTTTTTGTATAAATAGATAATTTTACTTTTTATTTATTATTGTGTATTATATTTTGTATATTTATATAAGAATAAAATTAAAAATTATTAAACTTTAAATAAAAGTTAATAAAATTTAAAATTTTTTAATCTACTAAAATATATAAAAAATGATTTATAAATAAAATTAGACGAGCATAATAGACAAGTGACTATTGTTTCCGTTGGCATAATGAGCGGTACGAATAACTTATTTTAGTTTAAAAATGTTAATGCGTCACTCTGTGTCTTGCTTTACGTAATAAATGCAGGGGATAGGAGTAGGCACTAGGCAGCAATACAATGTTATTTGCGCTTGCGCCTCGTGGCAGATGATCTTTACTGCGTGACTGGTCGGGGCAGACAGAAAACAGTCACAACGCAACTCCGAAGCGTGATTCTAACGCGTGGAATTATGATTACTGCTCAGGATCCTCACTTCTGTACAGCTCACCACCACCCGATCTCTCTCCCCTTCCCCCCTCCCCCCTATTTATGCTCCGCTTTCCCCCTCACTTCTCCGCCCTGTATTGGGTTCTGTTGTATTGTGTACTCCTTTCTTCACCTCCTGAAAATCCCCGCTTTCTCTGTCTCTATTTCTTCACCTCTCCGTGGGTCTCCTCCTCTCTCGCTTTTCGCTTTCTCTTCTACGGGTTTTCCACTTCATATCGAGATTTCCACTCCGACTTTCTCGTTCTTTCTCTCTCTCTGTTTTTCTTTCTTGGGGCACCTGGGAAATTTCGGCACCACCTGGAAATTTTTCCAGGGAAAAGCGCGCCCATGAGGTTGATAGAAGAACTGCCTTTTAGTAACAGGAATGGAGGTGAGGTCGAGGAAGGGGAGGGTGTAACTTTGGGCCAGAATGAATGTTGTCCGGTTGTGAATGGTGGTGGATTTCCCTCGCAGAAGAGGGTAGTTGTGGTTGGCTACGCTCTCACCTCTAAAAAGACCAAGAGCTTTTTGCAGCCAAAGCTTGAGGGTTTGGCTAGGTAAAAATTAATCATTAACCAATTAATATAAGCCTACATCGACCAATTGATTATTAATATCCTCCTCCAGTGTTCTTCCAAACTTATTTCTTTCGATTTATTTCAAATTCTAAAGTTGCTCACGTCGTATCCGGAGGGTTCCATTCTTTCGGAGGAAGGAATATTAACTTGAAGTTCTTTTCTGCTAAGAATATGCTCGTACAACGTTGGTCGTTTTCATTTGGTCCGCGTGCAAGTGAAAAGTAACCATGTAATCTTTTTAGTATCTGCTAGTGGATATTTTACCGTTTCCCAATTCTTTTAAAGAACATTTGATTTTTGGAGAACCGGAACCCTTATGGAAAAAGATCATGACATTGACTCAAATTTCGTCAATATGCAGTGATGACACTATAGATTTGTCTATGGATTTCTCTGTCTATATGAAACCTAATATTTTTAATAGATAACCATATTTTCCAGCTATGTTTTCTTTTCTATTCAGTGCTCATGCATGAGATAAAATTGTCGGCAGTATGCCTTCGTAGATTGACTACCATTGCTGCAAATCTTTGTGCAGGAACAAGGGGATACTCTTCGTTGCTATTGATCATAATAGACCTCTTTCAGATCAAGGTCCTTTTGATATTGTGTTGCAGAAGGTTAGAATTGTTCTTTCCTCAATGTCCTACATTTTGTTCTTCTACTGCTTCTCACCAGATGCACTGGTGCACACACCACCTAAAAAATCTTTTATTATTTTCCTGCCTGTAAATCCGTACCACAGGCTCTAAAGATTTGTTGCTCTGTTAACCGACTGCGTCTTTTCTCTTTATTTCTTATTCTGGGGGAATGCAGTTATCAGGGAAAGAGTGGCGCCAGATTCTTGAGGTCGGTTCAGTTTTCCTTTCACCTACAACTCCATAGAACTCTGCCATACTTTGTGTTTAATCAAACGTCTTGTTTGCTGCTGTATTTTTTTCCACCATGTATTTGGTGCTAGGATCGGGATGAAATGAACAATGGAAACGCTGGTCAACGACCAGTTTTTTAACATCCCGTCTGACATAATTTGCAGAGTGCTTCCTCTATCTTTCGTAATGATTCATGAACCAGTAGTTGAGGTCCAGGCCTCATGGGTTCGAGCAAGTGACGGTGTTTACTATTCTCATGGCCCTCTGGCTGACATTTTCAGGTTTTCTGGCAAATCTTTCCGAAACAAATAAATATATATTTTTTCTTAAAATTTCGGAGTGAGTTTACTTCTCCGGGGATTCTTGTCCCCCATTTCGCTGTCTTAGAGAGATCCCACGCCAAATTTCTTTTGTATTCTCAGCTTCTAGTTGCCTGTAGCGCTAGCTGCAATTCTAGATCTAGGAGGTAAATACGGTAATGGGCTTTTCTCCTGGACTACTTTTGAGTATTTTGTGATTTAGCAAAGCGACAATTTGTGGTTTTAGGTTGTCAAATTTTCTGCATCATTTTACCACTTAGTGCTTCTTCGTATTCTTCTTCTTATTATTGTTACTATTAAAAGTGTTCTTGCCATCTCATGTCTTTCACTTACCAGATTTTGTTAGTGTGACAATCATTCATTCATTTGTAAAGCATCCCATTAGTGTTTAGCTGTCTACTTTGCAGTTATATGCAGTTACTTCCTGACTTGCTTTCTTGACTGATACCCTGTGTATTTGCCCAAACCTGTTCTAATTGAAGGAGGAAAAAGGAACAAGTTTTAATCGATTGAATTTACTACCTTTATCGTGTTTGGCAGTATTTTAATCAAACCATTCTACTTTATGAATTCGGAGTTAAGTCGTTGCAATGATGCTTTGGAAGATTTGGTGACTTCAAAATTCATACATGTCTTTTTGATAAATAAAGAGTTATAAATTTATTCTGTTCATCTCTTTTATCTAAACCCTTTTTCTTCGTCTCTTGAGCGTTGGTCAGGTGAAATATTCATGATAGCCTGAATTGCAGTTTCTACTGGGATGCTATATGTGCTTTGTTATGACATGGATATAATATTCTGGAGTGACAAGGGGTCTGCTGTGAACAAAAACAAAGGGTTTTATGTAATTGGGACGCAAGTTTGTATGTTTCATTTTTATCTAATTATGGATAAACAATCTGACCTTTTTACCTCCTCTTTATATTTGCAGGATTATAGGCTGTCGCACCCTGAAGTTACTGTTCTGGATCCTCCTGATGCCATACAACATATACGCAATAGGCAATACATGCTTCAGGCTGTCGATGATTTGAACCTCTCTGAATCCTATGGTAATCTCTCTTTCCAAACAATGAAAGAGAAATGTTGATTGAAGTGTGGCCAAGTGGAATTACAATCTGTATGCTCATTTCTGTCAAGTAAATTTGACCAATAAAAATTATTCTTGTTAATTAAAATGCAGGCAGAGTTTGTATTCCTAGGCAGCTAGTGGTCAAGAAGGACGCATCTTCTATCCCTGAGCTGGTTAACAGAGCTGGGCTGATATTGCCCCTGGGTAAGCATGTGCTATCTTTCTGTTAATTTTGCAGTTGGTCTGGGCATGAAGCATGTCCCTGTCTACTGCAAGAGAAATTATTGGAACCGTGGAGGCTATGTAAGACATATGAGAATAGGAAGGCAATACTATCCGTGCTGTGCTTTATCTTTTGGGGGGGGGGGGATCCTTTGTGTGCAAGATTAGTTTAGCTGCTACTTAACTAATTTGCACTAGCCCTGAGAGGCAAATTTTTAACAGTTTTTCCCCCTCTTTGTTATGTGTGCAATTTCGAAACCATCCTAGTTGCAAAGCCCCTTGTTGCTGATGGAAGTGCAAAGTCCCATGAATTATCCCTTGCTTATGGGCCATATTCTCTGCAAAAGCTAGAACCTCCTCTTGTTCTCCAAGAGTTTGTAAACCATGGTAAGCAGATAATCATTTGCCTAGCAATATTATTATGTCTAAGATGCTACTAGCACATAGATAATCCATTTGCCCTTTCTTCTCTGTAATAGGAGGCGTGCTCTTCAAGGTCTATATAGTTGGTGATGCTATTAAGGTAGTCAGACGGTTTTCCCTACCTGATGTTTGCAAACGGCAACTCTCCAACGATGATGGCATATATTATTTTCCAAGGGTTTCTTGTGCTACAGCTTCCGCAGATGATGCAGATCTGGACCCCATCGTTGCTGGTGAGTTATGATGTAACTAGCCCATGTAAAGCATTTTCGACCTTATTGGCCAACAGTTTCTTCAGACAGGTTTTAGCATTATTCGCCCTAAAAAGAGAGGGGGAAAGAACCAAAACCCTAATAGGGAATGCGACTCTACCTCGCCATGCATAACACCAGCGAAAAATTGGTCCTGATTGGTTCTGTAGGGTCACAAAATAGTATTTGTCTGGGAATGGTGAGACTTGTTATAAATTTAATATATACTGATGATGTATTGATCGATGCTTAATCATCTACAAGATGCCAATTCCTTTTTCTTAAAAGAATAGTCGGGCCTGCTCTGAAGCACTGAAGTTGATCAGAGAAGGAAATAATGATTTGCTCGTTCATTGGGATGTCTTTAGAGAAGCTCATAATTTGACCCTTCGTGACTGGGTTGTCGAGGTCCTCTGGACCAAAAGAGAGGACCTTACTGAAGCTGGTTTGTTAAAAAGGCCCTGCGCCTGCCGCCGGCTTACTTGCCATTCCTACAGATGGCGTGTTTTCTTTTTTAGCTTCTTAGTTTAGTCTTTCTTTGCTTTTGCATCGGGGGAAATAAGAAAAAAAAGAATAGTCTGGCCTGATTTGGGATTCGGTGGTATGATTATTGAATGTTGAAATTTCAAGTTCTGTTGACTTATTTTCTATGCATTCACACTTTGAGGGATTTAGTTTTAAGGATTGTTAATAGAGACCGATGCATCTGAAGAAACAATGCATACTGCCATGCTTTCAAAATTTAGAACTTGACTTTCATAGTATCTAGTCATATAGTATCTTGTCTTTCCTCTAATTTGCGTGATCTCTCCGTGCAGAGCTTCCCCCACGACCTTTGCTTGAGAGACTTGCCGAGGAACTTCGAAGACGACTGGTAACTTAGCAGTCCATCCATTTGATGGCTGCACGTCGTTGATGAATGGACTGTGTTCTTACTTTGTGTTCCATCATGCTCGCTCGCAGGGCCTGCGTCTATTCAATTTGGATATCATACGAGAGCTTGGAAAGAGAGATGTTTATTACGTCATTGACATAAACTACTTCCCGGGCAAGTGCACTCCTCTACCCCGCACAAACCAGATCTTGCAATTTGCCTAATTCTACTAATATTTACCGCTGAAAATATTTAAGACCATCGTCTCCATTCTCTCTCCTCTTTTTTTTTTTTTTGTCTCTAATTATTAGAAAAATAGCTACCTTCTCTTTTACCTGCGTGATTGCAGGGATTAGATATAACTATGAAGTTCCCTTAAGTTGAAGTACACGCTGTCTTTTTACTATCCTTTATGGTCTCAACATGGTTTTAACTGGAAGCAGGTTATGGAAAGATGCCAGAATATGAACATATATTTACAGACTTCCTGTTGAGCCTGGCTCCTGGAAAGTACAAGAAAAATCCGGGGTAGAATTCATATTACAGCGTATGATGGAAGCGCTAGTGCCTCCATGAGGTAAGCGTGATCTGCGTCTCTATTCCTGCAGTACCTTGGGAACCATGGATATTAGTTAATTCTTTTTTTTCCCACTTGTTGCGATCCCGGTAGAAATTCCAGGATGAGAACTCGGGTTGGAATTGCACCTTGATCCTATACACGCCAGCTAGACTAATCTTGTGACTGAAACCTGGTGCAGCCACTGGAAATAACAATTGATGCCTATGTGTGACTCGTTGCATCAGCAAGTATTTACAGTAGACGGTCCTGTGTGTGTTTCAAGAGCCTCGTGGCTACACACTGTTATGACTGGAGAAGCAAGGGGCCAGTACTTATTGCACTGCGATTTGAAGGAGCGATCGTGATTGCCACCACAAATGTTGATAGCAAGATCGATTTTTCTTCCTTTATAGTTTACAACGGCTCCTCTCTAACTAGAGAGATAGGTAGATGGATTGCAAATGTATTAATGACAGTTTTTAGCTGTAAATAGCCGAAGGGGAGAGTTTGCTTTGCAGAATTTCATTAACCCTTTGTAAATGGAATGTAAATTCAGTTGCATCTGTCTCCTACGCAGAATATGCCGTAGCAAAGAATCTATAAAACCATTCCAGTTTCCAGGATTAACTCAGTCCGCTAGGCACTAGCTAAGCTATTGCCAACAAAAACAATCGTTGCCACAAACTACGAACTAAATTAGCAATGACTAATCATAGTGGGCGCGAAAATAAAAACTCTTTTCCCCATGAGACCGAGAAACTGCATTTGGCCACAAGGCATGAGAGTATTCGGAAGGGGAAACATGAATGCCATAACGAAAAACAGCAGCGTCAAAAGTGTGAGCTTTAAGTACAACAACATCTCATACACAAGAAGAATTAAGAATATGATTACTAACTAACCAGCAGTAGCTGGTTGGGAAGTAGGAGGAGCATCATCGGTTGCTTCCGATGCCGGGGAAACCAGAGTCCAGTCAGGAGGCAGCGGCGGCAGCGGAGGGTACACAGTGGGCTTCCTCTTTATATCCCACGGCTGCGTCTTCTTCGGCCTCGTCTTCATATGGTGCGCCGTCGCCTTCTTATTCGGCCTCGACGAGCACTCTATCGCCAACCCACATCCCTCTATTCCGACTCTCGCAGATCCCTTTCTCAAATTCCCGGGGCCACTTCTCCCGAACGACGGCGGCGACACGGATTGAGCCGGAATCGATAATCTGGAGCTAAATATAGACATAGCCGAGACAGACATCTTCGAACTCTTATCACTTCCGGTGCTGTGAGGTAACCTCCAAACTCACTCCGGGACGTCCCTCATCCTTTTTCATTTGCATCCTTTAACATCATCTCGAGAATTCAACCCCCCCCCCAAATTCCCAAACTAACCTCGATTGCTAGTCGGTTTTTTCCCCCTCTTGGGCCGCCAATCTTCCCCGGGGTTTGCAGACCATTACATCGCAGGCTATTAAATAATCTTCCTAGTGGGCTTCTCTACTTAATGGGCCTAGCCTTGTGAATGAAATTTTGTCCCCTATAGATTCCTTAGCCCATTACTTGAGGAAAGTGGTCCAAGTAACATTCCGTTGAGACTTGGGACTAACAAAAAGAGGCCGTTTTGTACCCCAAAAAAAAAAACAAAAAGAGGCCGTTTTGTACCCCTTACAGAATTAGACCTCATCAGAATTTTTGTTTTTGCCCCGACAGATCAGGCCTACTAACATTTAAATTTAAATAATGCCATACAATGTGGGGACTCAAACACCATTGCTTATTTTCATAGTTACTCCCTGTTGGTTTAGTATAAGGAGCTAATCTCTTACAGTGTGACGAATCAAGATTTAAATTCTAATTGAGAGAGGTACCTACATTTAGTACCAGATAGTGCTTCGAATAGAATTGTTTCTAATAGGAGGATATCTATGCTTTAGCAAAAAAAAAAATTCAGAGTTGCTCAGAGGAAAGACAAGCTTTTTATTTATTCCCATGTTCTTTTATTTTTATTCTAGCAAACAGCATTTCATAAATTATTTTTAATGAGTTACAAATATTTCTTTTTCCTCTGCTTATTTTTTTGTTTCGTTCTTGTCTTTATCCCAAAATAATTTCTCTGCGTAGGGCCTAAATATTGGGACTCGGGGCCGAAGCGAAGGAAACCTCTACATAATTATGGAGAGCATGATAACATCACGTGCCTCCCACTTCACGAGAGGCACAGGACAAAAAGGAAAAACAAATAATAAATTTGTGGTATTGTACCCCTAATTTAACACGTAGCTTATGACCGCTACTATGCTGTTTTTTTTCCCCACTATTTGCTAGCTTAATTTAATTTAAATTAAATAGCGTCTGGCGATGAATATGGCGTGCCGGATCGAGCTTAGATGTCAGCCCCTCTGCATGACTTTGTAAATATTAGAATATCAGAGCATTTCAGAGAATCCAGCTCAGATTCGAATAATACTTGGTATAGTTTCCCCATGCACTGTGTTCTTTAAAAATATATATATAAATATATATTTCTCCTGGGATTTTTTTAAATAGGCATAATTTGAATTTAAAAATGGCATAAAAGTGATTAAAAACTCAAAGCTATGAGTTTTTCAAATTGAAAAATAGCCATAGAATAACTTAATTAGTTTTTTAAATATCTCTCAATTAATTATCTAATTATTAATAAATTAAAGATTGGAGGCAATATCTGATTTGACTACTTAAAGGCAAAATGACGTGTGTTAATAAAAATCAAGGATTAAAAACATGTTTGTAATAGCTTATAAACAGTTTTTGAATCACGATTTATGTAATATGAAGTAAATATGTAAGATGAGAGTTATCCTGACTTACGTAAAACGTATTTATAAATGATTCTAAATACGAATCTAAACATGACCTAGTACTGTTATAAGAATGGTGATATCAACAGGCTTATGATGATATGTGAATAAATTGTGCTTTGTTGAATGCTTGCTTGGATTTGGTATAATTGTAAACAAACATAAAAGCCGAGTCATAATTCTCTCTGAAATTAGCAACGAATCTGCGAGCTGTCTCATTACACACGCCTGTGCTGTGCGCGTCCCAAGCATCCAACGGTCATGGTGATGAAGTAGGCACAAGCTTGGATAATAACTCCGTTGACGAATGGGTGCGAGAAATGATGGGGGAAGAAGAAATGAGGCATCCAGCGGACTCTAATGTTTCAGAAGCCGGATGAAAGTTAAATTGGAAATATCAACGGCTCATAGTTTAATTGGTCAAAGTGGTGACCTAATAATTAATTTAAAATAATATTATATACATATAATTAATATATATAAAATATATCAAATTATTAAATAATTTACAAATGCATTTAAATAATTTAAAATTACAACGGCATCATTGAAAATGGACTAAAACCTTATATATTTAAATTTATGTATGTTTAAAATATTTAATAATATTAAAAATTATTAATTGATTCAAATTAAAACATTGTTTTAAAAGATAGACTAGACATGAAAACAAAAAGGCCAGACTCACGATTTTAACACCACAATATGTAAAATTTTCAATGAAATATTACTACATGGTTATAAATAGTTTTAAAATATATTGGGACATTTAAGGGGGTTGGATTTTTTTTATTTCTCTTCTATTTTTTAATTTTTTAGTATTTTTTCAGTCAGGCTAAAAAATCGTCCGGTTTTCTGGTTTAATGACAGCTCAACTCTTGTCCAATCTAGCTGAACCACATGAACGGTTTTTTGGTTTAAACCGACCCGTTAATAAATCCAACTGACGGTTCGATAGGTCTGACTGTCCGGTTCCTTAATCATTGGCAGACGCTTATTGTATTAATAATTTTATATCATATGAATATTTAGTTTATAATTTCATCCCCCAAAATCTGCTTCTTTTTTTTTCCCTAAGGTCATGCGCAGAATTTAATACATGACGAAAAAGTTGGAGGCAATCTGTTCCTTATTTCTGAAAAAGTGAATCAATATTTGATTTCCGCTGGAACCGAAATATGAGATGAAAGTACCAAGAGGCCCTGTGAATTTTAGGAACCAATACTACATGATATGAAATTTGTCAAAAAAAAAAATCACATGAATTAAAGGTAATGATGCTCTAACCCAATTTAGATTTCGCGGAATAAAAAAAGGAAAAAAAAAAAAAAAACCTTGGCGCAACGTTACTGGGGACTAAAAGTTTTACTACAGTGACGTTACAGTGACGTGGTAATTATGAAACGATCATGCTGGTTTTTGTGAGTTGTTTAGCACCACCACCACCCTCATATCCTCCATTCTTAAATCCATATATCTGGATAGATATATATATATATATATATATATCACATCCTCAATGGGTAATAGAGTGTACCTATTTGTTTACGGAACATGCTTCCCGCCATTCCCCACCTGTTCCTTATCCAAATTTTTTATTTATTGAAATTCTCCTTTTGCCCCTTCTCATTTCTCAACTGCTTCAAATCAAACGCCCATCCCAACCCAATCACATGCAGAGAGACACACATTAACCCACGCCAACTTTAGACCATTGACACTGATCCCCTCTCTTTCTCACACTCGCATACTCCATTAATTATACTCTGCTGGCCCTCCACGTGTGGGGGATGCTCCTCACGCCACCCACGCATCAGTTCACTCTCTCAAATTCAGATTTGGAGATGGCAATTCCGTCTTCCAACTGCTCCAAGGCTGTAACAAATAAATACTAAAATATTAATTACTTAGAATAAAATTTAGAATTTAGAATTTAGAATAATAATAATAACAATATCAAACCACAACGACAAAGGGTGCTGCTGATACGAGAAAGTGGGGGCCACACATAATTAGCAGTAGAATTGGTGAGAGAGAGAGAGAGGGAGAGGTTGTCCAACTTCGGTTCCGCTGCCACTGGTGACACCCTGTATCCAGCTGTACTCCAACCTCCGTCTTTCTCTGCCATTTTGCCAATATAGACTTGGCGTTTCGCCCCCTCCAGTCTCCAACGCTTGCTCCCTTCGCCTTCTCTGACCCCCCATCGTGAATCGCCCCCTCCCCCCTCTCTTTCTTCAGTCTTCACACAAAAGCATCTCTCTCTGACCCACTACCCTTGCTCTGCACCTCTTCCCTCACATGAAGCTCCTCACTCTCTGCCTTCTTCCTTCTTCCCTGTCTGCACATTCCTCTCCGCCGGATTTCTTCTCTCCCTTTTCCCTTTCCTGACCTTCCTTCCTCATTGCATTTTGTTGTTTCCATGGATCCTTGCCCTTTCGTGCGCCTCACCGTCGCTAATCTCGCCCTCAAGATTCCCGTCGCCTCCAAGCCTGCTCCTTCCGTCGTCCATCCTTCCTCCTCTCCCTGTTTCTGCAAAATCAGACTCAAGAATTTCCCTCTTCAATCCGCCCTCGTTCCCTTCATTCCTTCCGACCACGCTTTCCCTGACTCCCAACTCCCCCAGGCCGCCGCCACTTTTCACCTCACCAAGTCCGAGCTCGACCGCCTCGCCGCTAAATCCTTCTTCGGCGCCAAGCCCTGCCTCAAAATTTCCATCTACACTGGCCGCAGGGGCACCACCTGTGGAGTCAACTTGGGCAAGCTCTTGGGCCGAGTGTCCGTGCCCTTGGATCTGGCGGGAACGGAAACTAAGGCTGCTGTCTTCCACAACGGCTGGATTACGGTCGGGAGGGAAGCCAAGGGCTCTTGTGCCCAGTTTCATTTAAATGTCAGGGCCGAGCCCGATCCCAGATTCGTTTTTCAGTTCGATGGCGAGCCCGAGTGCAGCCCTCAGGTTTTCCAGATCCAAGGCAACATAAGGCAGCCCGTCTTCTCGTGCAAATTTAGTTTTAGGAACACCGGTGACTGGAACCAGCGTTCCAGGTTAGTTTTCCTTTGATTCCCCTTAGCCTTTTCACATTGTCACGCTTTTGAAGCAATTTCTATTTGGTATTAGAAATTAGTGGTGACTGGCGAACGACGTTGCCAATTTAGGATTACATCGTTTATTACCACTGTAATAGAAATCCGTGTAAGAGTAAAGGTTCATAGGAACAGTACGGAGAAGCTCGTATGGTTAGACATTTCGTATGCTTTACTCTTTCCGATTAAATTGAAAGCTAAAGATAAACCTTGTCTTCCTAAAATCGGAAACTGTTGCTTTAAGATTACACCGATTTCGAGCACGTAATTATGGAGGCAATCTAATCATTTGGGGGTCATTCATGGGCTCACCGTTAGTTCTGCTCTCTAATACTCGCGGTGCTGTTTTGGTGTGCAGATCTTTACAGTTAGACCCAGTCAACTCTAGAAGCTGGCTAACCTCATTCGGAAGCGAGCGAGAACGACCGGGTAAAGAACGGAAGGGATGGTCCGTCACGGTTCACGACCTCTCAGGGTCGCCGGTAGCTGCTGCGTCTATGGTGACGCCGTTCGTCGCTTCCCCCGGTTCAGACCGAGTCAGCCGTTCGAACCCTGGCTCATGGCTTATTCTTCGACCGGGCGATGGCACATGGAAACCTTGGGGAAGACTTGAAGCTTGGCGCGAGCGTGGTGGCTCCGACGGCCTTGGGTATCGTTTTGAGCTAATACCAGACACCGTAACCAACGGCGCCGTAGGGGCCCCCGGGATCGTCCTAGCCGAGTCCACATTGAGCTCAAAGAAAGGAGGAAAGTTCATAATCGACCTAGGCAGCAATAGTTCGAACGGCCGCGCCACCCCCGGGAGCTCGACGTCCCCGGCGTGCAGCCCCAGGAGCAGCGGTGATTTTGGATATGGTCTGTGGCCATATTGCATGTACAGAGGGTTCGTGATGTCGGGGAGTGTGGAGGGTGAGGGAAAGTGCAGCAAACCTACGGTGGAGGTGAGCGTGCCGCACGTGAACTGCACGGAGGACGCAGCGGCGTTTGTGGCGTTAGCGGCAGCCGTTGATCTGAGCATGGACGCCTGCAGGCTCTTCTCTCAACGGCTGAGGAAGGAGCTAAACCATGTGCAGGATCTGGCAGGGTGATGATCTGGAATGTTCGCTCTTCGTTTCGTGTTTTCGGCTCTCCCCCGTCGTTTTTAAATTTTTTAAATAGTGGGGTTGGTCGTTTTGACTTGTTGTGAGGCATTTTTATTTTAGTTTCACTAACAAACAATTTACAGGCTGTACAGGGAGAGGGAGGGTGTTTAGAGGCTCAGAGCTCGCTTTGTTGATTGTTTTATTTAGGATGTGTGGCTTTGTATTGATTTTCCCTTTTAAGGTTTTTGGGTTGTCAATGGGAAATCATATGAAAGGCTATTTTTAATTTTGTTAATGTGGCCACTAACCATTGTGTTTTATATTATATGTTGGAGTCAAAGAAGGTGTAAAGAGTACAATAAGACTGTGTCAAATTGGGGCTGGCAACTTCTCTTTGTTGGCTTTTAAACCGGATACCCAAAAAAACGTATGCATTATATCTGTGCGAACCGTGTTACTTGCTGAGAAGAGTCAAGGGATTCATTCCCCTTCAAGAACGCCATAAAGTTGGTCGTAATGTTCATTTATTTCCCGCTAATGCTATGTTAACACTTGCAGCTTACAAGAACAGCACTTGAAAAGTTGAAAAGGCTTTCTTGTGATTGCCAAGGGACAAGAAGAACGCATGCGCCATGCCATGTACTAGCTTCGATGTGGGGGTTTGAAGATAATTGTTAACCTAATATAGGCTGACTTTGAATGGAGTCGTTTTCTGATAGGAGGACTAGACAAGAAGGGGGGTTACATGTTAGGTGACCGTAGTAGATTAGCAAGGGAAGAGCCAAAGTAGGATGGATCAGTGTAGAATGTAGAATGTGGGGGCCGTGATTTTAGTTAGGGTTAAAGCAGGCATTAAACAGTGCAGTGTTAATGAGTAGTAGTGATTAGAGGCAACAGGCAATAGGCAGGAAATGGATTGTCATTATGTATCGAGATTTGAGATGAGGCGCCGATTTGCAAATAAGATTGAGAGAAAGAGACAGAGCCAAGCGAGGAGGAATCAAATCCAAAACAAGGCTCTTTTTCATGTAAGAGGCCACCTACTCTGTGCCCTTTTGCCCTTTTTCGGGGACCACACCCACGCACACTCACACTTCACGCTCACATCACCTCCATGTAAGCATCACCCCATTTTCTTTTCTTTATATTCACAGTGCCTGACCACTCAACATTCAAGGAGGCGTTGAGCTTAGCCAAGGGTTCTCATAGTTTAAAGATCCTATTCTACTTCGCAATTCCAGCCATGATCAAACAAATAATATACCTCGAACTAATTTCTCTCCATTATTAATAGGTAATATCGGTCTGTCTAAGATGTGAGATCCAGAGGATTAATAAAGCATCCGTTTGGCAGTTTTAAAACACAGATCTTGGTTTTATCTAAGCTTGTGGTTCCAATAAGAGTCAACATGAAGGCTCTCTGTTGCTTACCAAAAAAACCCGGAGATACATGAACTTCCAAACTGGCAAAGCAACGAGTTCATCACGCATCTGCCTCGTTTCACGGTTTCATTGCCCTCAAAATCCGCTTCTTTACTGTCATTTTCTTCCATCCAACAAACATAACTTCCTTACTTTCTGCCCTCTTTTCGTTACTTTCTGTTAATGTCAAGTTAAGTGTAGCCTAATTCTCTGCATCTATATCTTATAATCTATGAGTGATGACATAATACCCCTCACGTCATAATATTTATATGCAGGTAACATTTCTTACTATTCAATACCATAGCATATCAAATATTCACAGTTGTTTAAAAGCGATTAAAAATCGTGTCAATATTGTTTGGCTCGAGTAATACTAAGCACTTGTTCAAGCGTAACTTAAACATGAGATTATGTGTTCAAAAAAAAAAAAGAGTGATTAAGAACTAAGAAAATGCTGGCTGGCCCTCCAGTCTTGCAGAGGAAGATATGGTCAAACAATGGGGCAACATGTGATTTCTTACCTCAGCTCTGCCTCAAAGCGACTCAACACTGCCTCCATGTTCAGTGTTTTTTCAGATTCGATGCCCATGCATTCAGTTATTTATTTATTTTGTCACTATTTTTCTTTTAAATAAAGTGCTTTTTTACCTGAATTAAACAGTACTTTAACGGAGGAGAGAATACTTTGCTTTTAAATAAAATCGAAAACTGTGTCTATACTCTTGCCCTGCCAATGAACGTCCGGTCACTTGACATCTCAGCTTTTACTTAGAAACAGTATAATGTGTGCTTTGTTTGTTCTTGGATTAACGCATAATTAATGTCAGGGGTACAGCTAACACGCAATTTTGGTCATGCTTCAATAAAATGCCAAGGCATTGATTTGGCTTTTCTTTGTTTATTTTTCATCATAGGATACTCTGACCACCGAAATCCAAAATATGGACAGTCTAGATTTTTCTTTTCCTAACTGTTTTTTGTTAAATAAAAAATTAATTAAAAATTTTATATTTGAATCGTTGAAACTGCATTGGTAGCCTTCGTCACAGTGATAACTGCAATAAACACCGAACCCGATTCAGGTGGGCGGAGTCTATATGTGGTGTGGATTGTGGAAGACAGATCAAAGCATTAAATATTTAAATAAATCACCGATTTGAATTGAATGCTCTATAAGCCTAATGGCATAGTGTTATGCTAATTAAGGTGCCCCTGGCCTGGCTATAATCACCTCTCATTCAATATGACTCTGATTATTTTGTTGGCCACTTGTGAGGAGGGTGTTGGATCATAAGCTTTATCTTACTCATCCCTTTCGCTTGCTATTATAACGCCCTAACGTACTACTCTTCCCGTCTTAAATATAAGGCTCTTTTCATAGTGTAATTTACACTATAAAAAGGATCTTATATTTAGGAATAGAAGAGTATTTTTTTGTTCTAAATATAAAATCTAATTTTTAGTATAAATATATTACGTCTAATACTCAATGTAATATTTAGTTTATAGTGTGATTATATTATCTTCAATTCCAAATATAACATCTAGTTTATAGTATAAATTTTATATTATAGACTAGATTTTATATTTAGTAAATTAATTGGTGGTTCCTATTCTGCAGGGTCTGCAAATGGCAGATCAGTGCCATGTGCGCATTTGCACGCAGCTTCAACATTTGCTTGTCAGAAAAGGACCACTCTTCATTTGCTCCCCTCGCTGCCTTCCTTCCTGGCCTCTGTTTCTCATACTATATTATTTTATTTACGAAAAAGCAAATAAATTAGCTCAACTACCAAACAACAACAAATCCCTGTGTTCTATCCCCCCCCCGGGGTGTTATATGGTTGTGTTTCTACGTAGCCTCATTTTTAAAACAGTAAATTTTGATATTGGGATAAATGAAGATGAATTAGATAGGAAGTCATTATAAGGCTGTCAAACTTGAATCAAAGGCTAGTATAAGTTTCTACCAATACTATCATGATCAGTACGTCTGACAGTTCAACAAATAAATTTGAACAAATTATTAGCCATCACATACTGTGCCCCCTTATCCCCACAATTGCAAACAGAATGAAGAAAATGGGCAACTCGTTCATAAAAACGTAAATAAATCTCATAACAGACAAACAATGTACTATTACTGCTTTATTTTTTTTTTTTTAGGGGGTATTGTTAATGATTTACGCAAACATGTTGGGCGGGCTCCATGAACTTGAACCCGAATTGCAATGGAGTTTTGCCAAATAGTATTCGACCCGACGCGACGATCCACCGGATTGCGATTGGAAATGGGAAGAGTCGGATCACAACAGTGGAGTGGAAAGCCGTCTGGTGATCAGTGACTGAAGGAAAGGGCACAGCAAATGAAGGCGCGACGATGAAGCTGGCAGGCACGCTTCGCTTTGCCTCCGTTGGTTCGGTTTCTTCGACTGGTCCTCTTCTCTAATCCATATCTCCTCTTCGTTCTTTCTTTCTTTCGTTGTTTTTTTCCCCTTTCACATCTTCCTCGTGCTACATTTTTGAAAAAAAAAATCTATTAAATCGCAAAAAATAGAAATTCCTTATAGTCATTATGAGTTGGAAGAATTTAGCATTTTCACTTTTCAAGGACAACCACTATTACTGATGAAAATCCCCTCAAGCGTCGAGAGTGGATACTGCCGGGTTAGCAGTGGCCAGTGGGTTTGTTTTGGGTAGCTGGAGGGGCGACAAATTGTTGTTTCAGCATCTGAAACAGGTGTTGTGGTCGATTTGGAGCTCGAAGATTCAATCCTGAGTCAAAACCTCAGGAGAGATCCAATGTATGAAATCTTGGGGATCCCAATGAAGAAGATATTTTACGTTTTTGAATTTTACAAGGCACTACCCATAATCCATGTACCGACCTTTTCCTTTTACTAGCAAGAATGCTGTTATTCTGAGTGGTTTCCACGTCATTTAGATAGTATAGTGTAGAATTCCTGCTTCAGTTTCAGAATGTTTTAGATTACGATTTTTTGAATCCTCTTCTTTGCATACTGATTTGCTTGTTGAATTTTTTGGATTGGTTTGATGTTGAAATAGTCTTCAATTGATTGGTTTTCCTTCTAGAAAATTTCTCCCATATTCTTGTCAATACCAATATATATTTCGTGTGTAACATGTTATGTGAAGTATATGATGAAGCATGACGATCTGAGCATAGTAGGATTGCTTGAAAATTCATTTTGATATTTTCATTGGTTGAATAGGGGTGGTGAGCATTGAATCTGATAGTTCCAATAATCAATCTGCACTGGAGTCAAATTAGCTGACCAAGAAGGAATCTGGTTTAATCGAGTGGCTAATGAGACAGAAACCTATTATTTTCCTCAAGAGAAAACAGCGGATCAAGTGTGTAAAAAAAGTGGGAGAGATTAAAGAGAGGGACCAAATTTTTTGGTGTTTGTAAACCTTATGGCGTTTCATGTATAGAGACTCCTTGGTGAACAAAAAACTGCTATCCTTGTCTATTACGTGTTTTCTGCTTCCTTGACCCTTTAGTAGATCCCTACGTCTTTAATCTTTATTTAGCTATAATTGCCAGTGTCACTCATCAGGGTATGGCGTCAAGTTGTGAACACTGTATGAGGGTGTTTTCCATCTTACTTTTTTGCATTATACGTAACTTTGAAAGTACATTCGGATGGGTAAAGCGATATTACAGCTACAATAGCTCCGGCGAGCTCCAATTCTTATATTTCAGTGTTCAACATTTTTTTAGTTGTTGCTAAAAGTACTTATATTATCTACACTAATGGATTCTATTATAATTGACCTTTTCTGGCCATCACTGTTTACAGTTTACTGGGTGTGACCTACATAGAAGAAGGCGGAAATATTGATGAGTTGGCGAAGCATCTCATGTGACTGTGAGCGTAGACTTGCACGTCTTTTTATATTAAATTTAGGCATTTTCTTAAGTTGGACAATAATTGATTGGGCTCAAGGCCAGAGGCCTTGAATAAATTTTAAAAAATAAAATTAAGTTTTTAATTATCATAATGTGTATATAAACTCTAAAAGAATAAATAATAAATGTCTGTAGGACCAAATTAAGCTCCAAACTGAATAATACAAATATAAGTCTGAAAAGATAAAATCTAAATTATTTTAAAGTTCAAATTTCAAATCCAAAATTGAATATTCTTCAGTCCTCACTTTTATTACCCAAAAGTAGAATAGTGTAGGCCACTAGGGAATTTGGAAAGAAACAGAACAAAATAGACTTCTTTTTTATGCTAAAACAAGACAGATTTTCAGGCCAAGCCCTTCTATATTTGAAAACCCTTTAATTTTTAAGACCCGACCCTTAACAGAAATGCTTAAACGGGTCGCAAATGGACCTAAGCCCCTCTAGATGAAAAAGAAACGAAGGGCCCCAAGCTAATTGTAGGTCCACTTGGACCTAACTGAATGATGGAATCCCCTTTTGTTATAGTGAGGAGCAAGAAGGCTGCTTTTGGGGGTCCTCATGGGGCAATATTCCTAACCCAAGTCCCCACAGTTACCGCCATGGGCCGAAGCAGTGCAGATTGTTACTCAGTGCACCTCCGACAGCGGCCTTCACCTCTGTGCGGGGGCCGCCCCCGACCTTACACGCCTGTCCTTTCACAAACATCACAACAGCATTCACACTACAAATTCGACGCTCCCCATTCCCAACACATTCAATTACCACTCTATTTCTTATTATAAGTAATTTGTATCCCAAACTCGCAAACCAAAAAATACATTAAATTAACCAGTTCTTTTCATATTTACCTTATTAAAAGTTGAGAGAGAGAGAGAGAAGGAGGGGATGAATTGCACAAGAAATAAAAAGTTAAGAGAGAGATGGAGAGAGAGATTAATTAGTTTTTTATTAAATTAATAGGGTTAAAATTGGAAAAAGATCATTAATTATACTATAAGTGACTCCTATTTTGAAGCAAACCTTTGGTGTTTAAGTAACTTATAATAAAGAACAGAATGGTACCTCACTTGGACCTGTCACACTATTTGATTGCCCCACCAAATTTGTTTCCCTCTCATTCTTCCATCGTGAAATGTCAGATTCAAATATTGGCATAACTCAATTATATTTACCCCTCGAAACGCCTTAATTTGCATTACCGTGACTGGTTTATTACCGTCAATGCCTGGAGCGGCCTTTACCAGATCAATAGAAGGCCTTCCTAATTGGGCCGGTGCCCCAACAGCATGTCCAATATATATGCATGAGTTGCTAACAGTACCAAAATATCCAACCAATTACCAGGGAAAGCTAAGAATTATCACAGTTTGACTAGGAAACCACAGATTTTAACCAAGTCGCTTTAAATTCCTCGGCTACAAGAGAGAAAGAAAAAAAAGTTTCAGTGACGTTCACCGGCATGGAAGTAGACCAAGATCTTATTATGAAGCAACCCTTTCCCTGCAAATTCACCCTGCCCTTTCCCCGAAACCTATGCTTGTACACTGGAGTTGGAGTTGGGCAGAGATAGAATGAAGACTTTCCAGAATTACAAGCTGGTTTGTCCCTTATCCTGTCTCTCTCCAATTGCATTTTCTACATTTACTTATTCAACGTAGATAATCCATATTAATGCTTCTAGTGTTTGTAATACAGTCAACCACCTCAAAAGTCTTGGATTTTTCACTTTTTTTTAAGTGATAAGATGACTTTTCCCTCCTTTTACTATAGGCGTCGAGCTCTTTTCAAAATAACTTGTGAGCCAATTCCACGATCACTTGCCTTTTCATTTTCACCAGCACTTGCTTCCCGGAAAGAACCAGTAGCTTCCATCAATATCCGTGCCACATTGTGGGATGCTACGGCTTCAGTCATTTCCACTCTAAGTAGTGAATCAGAAAAATTAGGCATACCATCTTTTCCTTTGGCAAGCACAGTTTGTAAAGAACCATGTTCAACTGCCACTTTTTCTTCCCATTTAGGAATTGACTCGGTTCCTGGTACATGAATTTCGCTGTTGTTCTGCTGCTTTATCATTTCAGTCTTTTCTGAACTTTCTAAGCCTCCTTCAAATTCAGCACCTGTACTTTGTGTTTTCCTCATCATTACCCCGGATGCACCGTTTTCATTTTCTTCTTCTCCGTATTTTTCATCCACATCGTGGCTTTTATCTTTCAATGAGCTAATATCCTCGATGTTTTTTACTGTATCCTCACCCTCTTCCTCTTCAATTTCCTCTATCCTCTCCTTGTCTTCTTCATCGATCAAGTCTTCTACTTCCTCAGAATCTTCCTCTTCCATTTTATCTTGATCGTGTCCATTCATTTCATCATTGCCACCTCCTCTTCTTGCCTTGAACTTTTCAGGCATGATCTCTTCTGCGTCATCAATCAAGTCTTCTGGCTTCTTTATCCATGGCTGAAGGCCTTTTCTTCCCAGTTTTGGGATTTCATGTTGGAACTGCAGCTTTTCAAGCGTCTTCCTAGAGTTTTGCTCATACTCGTTCTTCTTATCATAAGAGTGTTTCAATTGATAAAGTAACCAGAGGCAACCGGCAATCAATAGTAATATTTGAAGACTGTTCTTTACCTTGAAGCCTTTGGTTCTCTGGTTTCTGCCAGCCAATTGCTTCAACATGGTTTACACATAAATTTCTCTGCCAACTTTCGCCAGCAAGTGGTAATGGAATCTGTATAAGAAAGAACGTGACTAAAAGAAGATCAGAAACAAAGTAAGGCAGAGTCTTCCGCAGAGTGAAGCTAGAGTCTCCATTTGCCAAGCATTCAGTAAACGCAAGATAAGAATATGCTGTCATATCGCGGCCGAGAGAAGCCACTGTTGACTTCAAAATCAGAAAGTTTCTAGTTCAAGACGACCAGAAGAATTTTCTTTCTTCTACTGTATTGTCATTTTTGAGCAGGTATTTGAATAAATAATGGCTTTTTTTTTTTTTAATGGCAAATCATTGGTACGTAGCTTACATGGTTAACTCAATGCAGCACAGGTTATAATAACCAGTAAATCAAAGTTCATGGAACAAGGTGGTTTATATATGTTTATGGGCCACGTGTACATCATTCCCAAAAAGTAAACCATCTTAAATTTCCCAAAGTTAGAGGTGAGGCCAGAAAGAGAAAAAATGCAGATGCAAGTCATGCAACAGATATTAATAGCATCTTTTGTACACTATATGTGCCAACTATATCCAAAAATGACAGAGACCCAAAGACCCGCCGGCCAAATCAAACACCCCCAAGCTCAATTCGAATATAGAAAAGACAGAAACCAGGGAAATTTCCCAATTGAAAGATTCATACATGTTACTTCCAACTCGAAGAACCTCATGGTCCAAAGCCATACTATGCAGGCAACTTAACGAACATAAATGGTAATAATAGAAGCAAAGGCACTGTGAAACCAGCATAAAACCCATATCTTATTCAAGAAGACAGAAGCAAATGAACAAGAAACAGACCTTCAAGAACTCAGTGGTGCTGCTAGATTGGTTAGCAGATTGGAAAGGGAAGGGGAAGAAGGTGGGTACTGTGAGAAAACAAGACGTAACGAGTTGAGACAGTGGTGGTAGCTGCTCTGTGGTGGTGTGCAGAACGAAAGTGGAAAGTCTGCAATCTGAAAGAGGGAGAGAGAAGATAGCGAAAGGTTGAGAATGACACGGACTCACGGGTCAGTCATCCATGTATGTGAGGGGGAGAGATTTTGGGTTCGAGAGGCAGGCTGAACTGTGCTACTAACGACGTCGTTTTAGTTGAGAGTGTTAGTTAAGCGCATTGAATTTGCTCCGCCGCGTCGGCCGCTGGGTTGGTAAAGAGATTGTCATATTTATTGCCGTCTCCCTGCTTGTCAGGTCGTGGCTTTGCACCTTGGCATATCAACGTCTGAAACTTCTACAATTAGCCTTTCACAATCGGACAGACTTATCCAGAAAACCCAGCGCCGGGCAGCTCCCCAATTTTCTTTGGAATTTGATTTTCTTCAATTTCGCTTTCGTACCTTTTCATTCAGTTGAAGATATTACATGCATACTCCAATACAAGACGGTGCAATTTTATGGTGTTTGAATTTAAAGTAAAATATATGAAAAGAGTTTTATTTTTACTTATATGGAAAAAAATTAATTAATTATGATGTTTTTCAAACCCATTAGCTACAAGAAATGACTCAATGAGCGCCCAATGCAACATGGTGAAATTTTTATATTATGTCAATAATTCCATAATTCTTTTTTTGGGTACAAATTCCATAAATTTATAGACATGTGGATCACACAGGTTATAACAAAGTTTTTAAGAAAACGTCTAATTGAGCCCAAAACAATAGAGCAAAAATAGAGTGCCCCTACACACACATAAAAGAATTTGAAAAGGTTAAAATGTAAAATAATGAGCATGGCTTCCTAAGTAATTATTGGAATAAGGAAATTAGATTTTTTTCGCCTTTGCGAGGAACAGACAAGAGCTTGCAGTAGTGGGATTACCTTTAAAAATAAAAAATAATTTACATAAAGTGTGGTTGATGATATAGAGTACTATGCAAGTGCAAGGGATAGGAGGTGTGATTTTTTTTATTTTTAACGGAAAGAGATAACGACGAAGGCGCCTATGTCCAAAATGTAAGAAGAACTGCTCCGATGGTTTGTTCCAGCATCTAAACTTGAAAATCACAAATTGTTGGCAAAAAATGAAAATCACAAAAAAATTTCAAAATAATGATAAAAATAATATTAGCTAGTTATTTTGAGACAGAGAAAACTTGGCAAAAAAAGGAAAAAGACAGAAAACAGAGACACATCTAGCTCTTTAACTGCGAACTACCTTTTTTAGCCCCCTTCCCCGCATGCCCATCACTCTACCGACATCTAGTCCTTCTGTTATAGGCATAGTCTTCTAAATCAAGCATTAAAACATTCTTTACAACATGATGCCTAATTACCTAAAATATACAATAACCGTAACAGCTCCTCTCAAAATGACTTGCTTTATGGTTCGTTAATCTCCTTAGTTGTCACAATACAAAGTACTGCTGCACTGAGTTGAAAGATTTTCTTTTGAATATGACTTTTCCCAGAAAATCCCATCATAATGAACACAAAGACGTAGACATGGCCACACGTCATGGGAATTCAGAAGAGCTTCAAGGAAGAAACTGACGACAGTGATGAAGAAGAAATCAGAGCCTATAGATAGCTTTCTTGGTGATAGCAGGTATATTGCTTTTCATTAATCATGAATAGCCGCATTAAATGCGTTCCAGAATTCCCACCAAAACTGATGAACTAAAAATGAAACTCTGATTCATTTACCCTGGCATCTTCTCAACCTTTTCTATATATAACTGGTCCCCTTGGAAACTGCTCAAAGTTCAAGGCTTGGACCAAACCCAAGCTCCATAAATACGCTTCTTTTCTTTAACTAGTCATGAGAAACGTTGTTACTCATTTAACCCAATTGAGATAATGTATCAAGACCAAGCAGCTACGCAGGTGTTTGTGACTTTGCTCCACTGAAATCTGAGTCAGACGGGGTAGTTAACTGAGAGGGGAAATGAGAAAATGTGTGAAGAATAATGAAAAACTATAAATTAATGAGATCATTCGATGCGTATGTCTTCGCCGCTTTTGCATATCTCTTCGAGGTATAAATTATATAGCTCAGCCTTTCTGATGCATTGTATCTTGTAACATACGAAAACAGAACTGTCTGACGCACTGCTACAAACTTTTCCCCTTCTTATATTGTCATTGATCCCAATACCTTACTCCAGGCAAAAATTAAAAGCAAAAAAAATCAATCACTAGTGAACATCTCGTAGTTATCATCATATCTGCCCTCAGAAGTTGGGATGGAGACGTAGAATTCTAATCTGATACTAAGCAGAGAAGTATTTGGTGCTTTTCATTGCAAGCTGAAATTGCAGTAAATATATAAAGAACAAAAGAATAGAACTGCTAGATCATAAAATTCTTGTGAATTATGATACACAAGGGTAAAGCAGAGGAAAAACAAGGGGAAAAAAAAAAAGTACTATGCCATATCTATTCCATATGGTTAAAGGAGAGGGAGGAGTGTATGACTGAAGTTAACACAATTTAAATTTCAATACAAACACGGGTCCTCCCAATTTTTGAGTTTCATTCATGGATTAAAAAAGTAGTCCCCACACTTGCACTTCCAACTCATGGGTTTGTAGTTGGAAAGATCATCAGTTCTGGAGAACGCAATGATGGGAGTTGCTGTAACAGCAGAATCGCTTCTATGGCTTTGGACTTGAGGTACAACTGGAACCTGTACTGCTTCACAATGTCCGCAAATCCTACATCTTCTTTCACACTTTGGAGGCCTTGAGCCTATCTCGGCATTTTTAGAAATGGCTGCTCCCTGCACTTTCATGCCCTTCTGCATATGCAACGTCCCCCACGTTAATTACTAAAACACGAGGACAAAGTTGCCACATAAAAGGCCAAAAATAAGGGATTCACCGTATAACATGATTCCCTACCTTGTTAGCCGTAATTAGGCCTGAAATTTGTCTTCCTGCAGAAATATATGCATGAAAATCAGCCAAGCTGCGATACTGAAATTAAAAACCAGAAAAGTAGGGAAGCGATAACTGAACAACCTTCGGCCATGAAGGCATCATGAGTGAAAATTGAAGTTGGGGCAAAGAGAATGAGCAAGCATAAGATCAAATGTCTGTATTTGAGCCAGCAGTAGCAGACTTGAGAGCTGCCCATCTTTTCAGAGATAGACTGCAGAAGAAGAAGGGAGCGACGCAGTTGTTTTGAATGTAAATAACTAAATAGATACTAACACCTTGATAATAGGCAGATGTACGCAAGCAGACAACAACAAATTGGCTATATGTGTGTGTGAGAGAGAAGGGAAAAGGCAGATATGTGGCAGTGCAGCTGAAATACTGAGGAGTGTACCAGGATGGAGTCACAGATTGAATGCCACCTCTCTCATGCAAAAAAATTGACTGCCCTTTTTACCCTTTTATATAACTTCCCTGCTGATCGAGAAACGTGGACCGCAAAAAGTTGAAACAAATGGGAAGGAAGAGGGAGGGAACCGGGAGGGCTTTTCACACATTCACCAAACCCAGCCTCGTTTGATGAGCCTCCAAAACTTCCAAGTTGCACTGTATCGGCCAAAAAGGCGGGACACAACGCTAGGATATATGAAAATGCAATAGAAAAGCCCAAAACATATAACGAAGTTCACAGGCGGCGAAAGAGGACGAGGACTTTATGAGCTGTCACACATTCATTTTCACACTTTATTAGGTAACGTTTGTAATCTGCCATGCTCAGCCTTATTCCGACACGCCAAGTCTCTCTTGGTATTTTCCAAGCAAGTCACCGAGAAGCCATGGCATCGCACTACCAAGTCACGACCTTTTGGGTATTTAGGCCGTACAAATTCAATTCTCTTCAAGTAATTGGACCTGGCTATTTCAAATATTTATTCATCTTTGGTAATTTGAAGGAACAGTGCAGGAGACATAATAAATGCATCTCTCTCGCATTCAGTAGGATCATTTGAAGTCGTTACCTTATCCAGAGAGATTGCGATGGATGAATAGCCTCTGAGCCTCTCAAGTAAGGACCCGCTTTCTGTTGGATATTGTTACGTCACACGCCGCTTCAGTTTCCACATCATGCTTAATGCCTTAATCTCAGATCTATCTTCCATTCTTGCTTGTTCTTCTTTTTAAGATTTACTGTATGACTATCATCATTTTCATGTGTACATAATAGAGGACAGTACTAAATTTGAAGGCTGGTAGTGATAGGACATACAAGTATTGTTCATTTTGATATATCTAGTAATGATATAGTGGCATTATCAGGGGGCTCTCTGGCCAATTTTGAGTGGCGGTGGTTTTTTAATGGGGAGGACTAAATATTCTTCGTGGAGTTACATAGGATCCATGATTTTGCGGATGGCTGGTCTACCAGTTGCTTACACGCCACAACTAAATCTTTCACTCACCCAAAAGCCTATTCTTCCTGTTCATCTTTTCATTGTTTTAAACATAACATACGAAAGTCATCGCCATGGAACGAGAACGTAGAGTCCCAGTCCGCGAGTGTGCTTTGATGGTGGTGTCCAAGCACTTTTCTGAAATTGTCTTCCCAAAAGCCAAAAAAAAGAGAATAAAGAAGAGAGGAAAGAAAAGACTTGGGAAGCTATTTCAAAGAAAAAAAATTTCGGAAATACAATGGAACAGTAAAAATTGACGCTTCCCGGATGCAGATCGATTTGTTGCTCGAGCAACGAACGGATTTCCATTCTTCCTCGTGATTGGCCGTGACAGAGGGATTAAGAAAGACGATCATTATTATTTTGGGAAAACACACGCGCGCGCGCAGAGACACACAACAGTGTTTCGTTTTCTGGTTGTCAGAAATGCAAACTTGGCACTTGGGTTTTTTGTTTTGTTTCAATTTTGACCCCTCCGGATTCATTAGACATCTGATTCCTGCTTCAACATGTTATGTGTCATCTATGTTAAGAATATTACCATTAGCTTCACTCGTTGCATCTGTACATCTCATCCGATTCTGCGAGCACTTCACACCGCAGGCCAGCATGTCACAAGAAAACCATGATAACCAAGAACCATGTACCAATTGATGTTAAAACCCTTTGAAATGACTTATAAATAACTTATAAATAGTTTTTCAATCATTATTCACGTAAAAAGAATTTTATTTTGGCCTGCATAAACTTACTTATTGATTGTGAATCCGAAGAAGCACTCAATATTACAGCAAAACTCTGTGCTGTTTCAGTTAATGCTTTTCTTTCCAAAATTACAAATTTTACGGCCTCGAAAAGTTCCCAAATGCGACACAACCATTCTCAACGAAACTGATACAACACTGAATGAGGCATGGGAATTAATTAATTGAAGAACAAGCAAAAGCATTGCTTTCAATTCCAATTCCTAAAGACTGTTTTCTTGCATCCAAAACCACACTTCTCTTGCATTTCTATTAAATTCATAAGAACACTCATACACATTTGAATTAGTTTTGTATTTGAATTCATAACTAGTTAAAATCGAATCCATCTCATTGCTTGCTCTTTACACAATCTACTCTCAACGAAGCTCTTAGGTTCAATTCGCTGATTCTAGGGAAGAGCCACCTAAGTTGCACCACCATATTCAAGTGGGTTGTAGTTTAGAAACTTCTATTTTTCACATATACAATCCTAAGTACTAGCATCTGCAAAATGCTCTCATACACTAGATCCATGAGCACCAGGAATGCCAGTCAGTAATCCCTTGAAAACTTCAGCATCTCCGCCTGCAATTAAATTTTGACTGTGTTAGCTGCCATGGGTACTCAATAAAATGAGTTTGGTATAAAGAAGCTCCAGATAGGTCTGTCTGTCACTTCACACAAGTGTGTTAATAGTCACATTTCAAAGGTTCATGGTTCATTCAATTCAGGAATAATCATTAAAATCTGTCACACTTACCGTGATAATACATGACTTGTCTCAGCTTGAAAGTTGAAATGATTGCTATCCATTAAAAACGCCCTCATGACATAGTAAATACGCAGTTCAAGAGAACTACATTAAAGCAGGATAATCACCCGTGATTATTTAGGGGAGCATTGATTAATCGGGCAAGATTTCTCTCAAAAGAAAGGTCCATGCAAGCCCTTACATCGATGTACTCCCGAACAAATTACTTTCATGCTCATTATGAAAAATACAGCCAACGCCACAGAAAAGCAGGCAACACGAAAGATAAAACATGCTTCTTATAATAGAAAACTAACAACTATGAAGGAGGACATGCTGAGGCTGTGAGCGGGCAATACTCGATCAACAGTGTCGAAATAAGGGAAGAACAAATACAGGAAAGGAATCCATCAAACAAGCCTAGCCTACTGACATCTGATGTATATCCTTCAGTGTAAACAAGTAATGAACTCTACCTAGCAACTAAGATCATCCATTAACGCATGGCTAACAACAAGAGAGAATACTTATCACACCTCAAAGGCATTCTTCAAATGATCAAGTTCCCTGTCAAGATCGTTAATAGCTTGACTGTATGCCTGCACAGGCGAGGACTGACCAGTGGTATGGATCTGAAGATAAAACGATAAAACAATTAATATTGATGATTTATTAATTCAATCACGGAGAAATGAATTTTTATATTTCCCGGGACAAAGGCCAACGCTGACATGCCTCCGGATGCAAAGATTAAAATTCAATTCACATAGCATTTGAGCTCAAACAAAAGAAAAAAAAATTTCACTGTTCGCAGATGCTAATTATACATTGGGGAAAAAAAATGCAAATATAGATATCAACAGCCGTCCGTTAAACAACAAGGTGAATACAAGAAATACCAACCCTGACAGTGATTTTGTACTGAAGAGGGTGAGGAAGCTTGTATCCAGCAAACAATACATTAGGGTCTCTGTGCAGCTGCCTAACCATAGCAAAAATACAGACAACGTTTAGGGTTTATATCGATGAACATTAAGAGAGAGCAATTTAAAACTAAACCTGAAGAATACAGCTGGAGACAGAGAACTAATACATGCGAAGAATGTTTCCGATGGTATGGTCCTCTCTTTGAACAGTGAAGGATGCAGCGCTGATGATCTTGGTGTCCCGCTCGTAAGAGACCCTGAATATATAACAAAGGGAAAATGATCAAATTAGAAGAACAAGAAAGTGAGAAAACCATATAAAGAAATTACTTTTTGGTGTCCTCGGGAACAACGAAACGCTCGTAACGATCTGGGGCATTCATGGCTTCTCTCTTCCCTCGCCGAAGCTCTCCTAAGGGCTTCTGACTTCCGGCAATACAGTGACTCCAGCTATGGAAGTACTCGACACTTCAATATGCCAAAGGCACCCAGACCCGAAGAACCCGAAAAGCGAGAATTATTGTAAGGTCAGAATAAAAAATCAGTTGAATTTTTTTTCCCTTATAATCTCCTAATAATTCTCTTAAAAATGACAAAATCTTCATCTTTCCGAAGAGGAAACTAATTATCTAAATCTTTTTTTTTTTGCACAAATAATTTCATTGAAACAGATTTTAACAATTGAAAATAATTTTTAAAATAAATATATATGAGTGTATAAAAAATAAAAACAATTGTTTGATTTACTTTGTTGTTGCATCCTCCTATTCAGAAAAATCCTGTTCACAATACTGTCAGATACTAGATACTAGAAGTAGACACATCTTCTGATAAGAATTTAAATCTTGTGAGAAGAGGCCGCCTTTAACCTCTACCGTATGGGGCCAAAAAATGAGCAAGCCCGTACCTGTACTAACCCATTTTGGTTTATGTGTAAAATCCATTGAATTCGATTAAAATTACTTTCACTAAGATAAAGTAGGAACAACTTTATCGTGAAAGTTGTAAAATTAGGTAAAACAACAACTCACCAAACAGGCATTCAATCTCTGGATAAACGTCCTGGCTTATTTTAGAACGACAATTTTGTCATCTTAACTTTTAATGGAGATTCTCATTTCATTCAATCTCCGGGACAAGGAATGTGGCGAGTTAGAGAATGAGAATTGAAAGACAAATCAATATACCAAACAAACTTAATTGAGAATCCCCTTTGCATGGCCCCCACGCCGGGTGATTGCTGTCAACCAAACGTGGCAGACCAGAGATGGGCAACCTGATAAATAAGCCTCCGGCTTGAAATTAATAACGTCAGGCCCAAGATATAAAGACAGCCTAATCAATATATTAATTATCCACTCGCCGTCCAAACAAGTGACAATGACTGATTCTGTACGGGAAACGTGGCCCTCTGCTTATTCATACATGGGACTTGTGGTCTTCGTGACAAGTAAATTATCTTAATCATTTTCTCATATGTTTCTCCCCTTTTTCGATGATAATCTATGGGGAAAAAATCCAAACATACTTAACGCTTTTAAACCTGCGTCACTGTGCAGCTTACCACTCAAATACAAAATATATTCATAAAAAAGAAACATAACAGATTGGGTTATCTGCGTGCCTCGTTAATAGACGCAGAAAAATATGCCTTTTGTGATTTTGTCCCTGAAAATAATTTAACTTGTCACATGGCCTTTTAAACCCATGATGAAACAGGAAGCGAGAAATACGGTTCCGCTCTTATGGGATGTCAATGCTCAAATCCAACAATCTTCCTTTGCTCCCATTTTATTTTTTTGGGGCGGGGGGTTTCTGCATGTTTGAGTATTCAGATTGTCATTTTGTCTGCAATCTCCATACAAAACAAACGATATGCAGTGTTGTGAATGCATGTGAGTATGTCAAAAGTGAAGTTTTACAAAGGAAACTCAAGTGTATATATGCTATCTCATATTATCGGGCTAGTAAATGGGTCTAGAGGAGAAGAAAGATTTCACACGTACAACAACAACCCACCGAAAGAAAGTGCAGTTGAAAACTGACGATTTCCCCTCGCACACAAGTTAAAACAGCACTGGGTATCTTTTAAAAAATACTTTCACAAAAATGAATTATTAAATTGTGTCAAGAGAACTTATCAGGAAATATTTGTTTTATCAATTTATTTTTTAAATTAGCCAGAGGTTACTGAACGTCATGGAAGTTTTATTTGTCACTGAACTAAGATTATCCCTTCATTAATCGTTAAACCATTTTTCATGAATTAATGCCTGCCAATATTTAAAATTCAAATTTTGAATGTCTCTAAGGTTCATAATCGATAGTATAACTATAGTTTATGGTGCTAGCATCTGAAACCAACAATTTAATCGTATTTTTTGTCATAAGTATGCTGCCCAATGTTCAGATGCTCCGTGGCTTATATAAAAGGGTTCCAGACGGTGTGTTTGATACACTACTCTCGAGCTTTCAAGAGCTCATTTTCTCCTTTGCATTTCTTTTCTTCTTTTTTCTCTACTGTTGAGTTATATTTCTATTTCTATTGTTCTACCACCATATCTGTTGTAGGAAGAGTTGGTTTAATTATGGGGAATGCCACATTTATATTTATTTAGGGTGGCGGATTAACTCTTAAAAACAACGTCTAACAACATGACTCGAGCCAAATTGATATCTAGTTCAATTTACTCAACATGCAGCGTACGGTTTTGTAAGTTGGATGTCCATATGTACGGGGGACAACAAAGAGATGAGATATGCATGCCATTTATATTACATTTTATACACCGCTAATTCTATGATATTTTTTACATATATATGTATATGTGCAACAAAAACTAACACGAGTTGAATGAAGCTAAGAAGGTCGGAGTTGGAATCCATGCTTTGTTGCAAGCTTCTACAAATTTGTCATGCATTTGTGTTCCTTCCTATCCTAAAAACGAGAACAAATGAAGGGGTTTGCTTTGATTTTAGTCGCAGGACCCTAGTCCCGTCTGCCTCTTATATCTATGACTTTTTCTCATATCATTTCTATTAACACAAACCCTCAAATTTGAAATTGAGGGAGTAGAAAATAAAATACTACATCCGGTCATTAATATAAGATCCTGTTTGACTTTTATTTTGGTCCTAAATATAAGACCCCAATCCACTTTGTCTTTCATATTTATGCATTTTTTTCAAGATAGTCCTTCTAATAATTGTAGTTTTAGCCAATATAGTTGATTAGTAAGGATATTTTAGGAAAGACAACACCTATTTATTACAAATAACTAACTTAACTTCTTTCGTTAATCTCCTCAAATTAGTCAATCGGGTCTTATAATTAAGACCGGAGGTAGTACTTCTTTTTTATTTTGTATTTAACGCAGTGGATAATTAGGACTCGAACTCAACGCTGCAAATTGGACTAACATAAGCGCCGTACCGGTGGAGTTACGTGGCGGTTGGTTGCAGAAGGCTACTTTTAATAATATCAGGCGAATACCTAAGATTTTCAAAGAAAAACGTGAATTCTCGATATACCGTGTAGGTATCCCAGGCCTTTGGATTCTTGCATGCTCATGAAGGGCAGGTGATTTTCGATACAACTTTAACAGTTGCCCTATTATTTGGGAACCACTTCCCGCACTTCGCATCACATATATCGCATGTACCTGAGCACCCTGTGACCGCATTTCCCTCACATATATAGCCACGTCTTCCGCTTCTTCCCTGGAGGTCACATTTTAGAATCTGCTGTTTTAGTGATACTAATATGCTCTTCTTTTTTTTAATGCTAGGCAAGTCATTTTAAACCAAACACTAATTTTTATTAATTCGATAAAGCCTTTAAAGTAAAGGTCCTTTCCAAAAATCTGGACCGATGGGATGAGACTGTTCAGCGTCACAAGAGTGGATACTAATATGCTTTGGTGCATATTAAAATCGTTACGGGAAAAGAGAACTTGTTTTAGAAAGAGGCTCGCGAAAATTGAGTTGAGCGGGGTTTTCGAACTCGCAACATTCCACATCGTGTGCGATTTCAATTTTAAGAGGAAAAGAAGGTGTTTGGTCACTATAAAAAAATGTTTTTCATAAATATTTTTTTATAAATTAAGATAAATATTTTCACAATGTTTGTTATTATAAAAACAATTTTAAAACTGTGATTTTGATTTTAGGTGTGTTTAGATGAAACCAAACCGTGGTTTGGAAAAGTGATTCTGGAAAATAGATTCCGAAAAGAATAGATTTTATGAAAAAGTGATTTTGAGAAGTGAGAGTGTTTGGATAGTTGTTATCAGAAGCACTTTTTATATATACAAATTATTAAAAAAAAGACATAAGTTAATATGATAATTATAGAAAAATAGATTTTATGATATATTTTAATTTGAAGGAATAAAATTGTTAATAATATATTTTTTATTAACATAATTAATAATTAATTAATATGTATATATATTTATAAAATATAATATTAAATATGTTTATAAAAAATAACAAGATACATATCTTATAGGCTCTCACACTCTCTCTTTTTTCTCCAAAAGCAAAATTTTTTTGCTTTTTTCAAAACCAAGGTTTGGCTCCAAAACCATGATTTTAGTTTTTGAGTGGGTGTTTGAGTGATTTATTCTCCAAACCATGATTTAAAGTGTCACCCAAACAGCGGAATTCATCTAAATAACCAGGGAAGCATTCTAAAACCCTTAAAAAGGTTGAAGAGGGAAAATACAGTAGTGGTGAAAATGTCGAGGGCGGGTAATGAATGAACCAGTGACTGATAAAGAACGGGCCTATCAGGAGCCACAGGAAGCTATCAGGACGGCAGTTTTACAGCAAAGCACAGGAAACACCCCGATGCGGAGCAACCCTCCTCCCTGTCAAGCTGGCACACGCGTCTACCTCTTCCCGCTTTCTGTTGGACCTCAACAACTGGCCACCAGATTAGTACGTCGGCATATCATTTTCAGAAATGTATATTCAGATGCGACATAAAAATTTTCATATCTAAATCGTCATACTAATTCATAGCTTAAAAATATAAACGATGATCGCAAGAAAACCTAAGAGCTTCATGATGAGCAGATTTTCCTTTAAAAAATTACATTTTAAAAGCTAGCTGATGATGTTAGAGAATTTAATGCCTTATAAAGCCTCTCTGTTAACATAATCCTCCTAAAGTAAAACTCATGTTAATTCACTTCTCTCGGAAACCAGTGTCTCGATGGTTCTGATATTATGATACTTCACTATTAAAAATCCTTGGTACATAATCCTCTCCAAGTAGCCAACTTTTAATAAAATTACCAATGTAACAGGCATAAAAAATTTATAGAATCACAGGTTAAAAATTAGTGGTTAGAATTGAAAATCTTGAAACTTCATAAGACATCTCACTTAAGATGAGCTTCCTAGCGTGAAACTCATAGCAGGATCATTTTGTTCATCAACAATCAACGTCTTATTTTGAGATGTGCAGATGAATGAGGCATGGCGTTAAAAAAAAAAAAAAAAAACTAAACTAATGAGAACAATTGAACATAAGTTTCAACTAACTTTTGAACTCTGAGAAGTAAATAATAGAATTAAATATTAGTGGCTATATTCTTGATCTTAGCCACGGGAAATAAATTTTGCTTGTTAACTTCTCATTTTACCTCTATTTAATTACTCATGTCATTGTATTTAATCTCCACACATTTTTTTTCCGCACATTACTTTTCTTTCACATGAATGAGGATATTTTTAACAGGATTTTACACTTTTTACACATTTATTCTCCCCAGCTAATTTTAACTAACATTTTGAAAAATATAATTTGGATAGCTATCTCTTATAAAAAGGAATGGAAGAATACTTAATTATAACATATATTACATGACAACTTTCAAATATTTATATTAATTATTAGATTACATATCAATTTATAACAGAGACAAATTAGTTTGAAAAAAGATAGTAAACATAAATTGTTTCAAGTGATTTAGTAATTTTTTTAATTAGTTAATTGAGTTTTATATTAAGGAAATGATGTAGTATTTATTTATTTTTAACAGCATGTAGTCTTCAAATATAGATCGGTTGTAAAAAAAAAAACAACAAAAACAATGAAAAAAAAAAGACAAGAAAATAACATACCTTCTCACTTCAATTTATTTCTGTGGGATGAGACCAATACGCATTTCACGTGTTGCATTTTTTTCTGAAGCAACAAAAGAACAATAGCGAACAAATAAAAATCGTGACTAAATAATTATATCAGACAAGATACTCCTAAGAGCTGCAAACATGAAATAATATTATTTTAATCATAACATGATTTATTCTTCAAAAGAGATAAAATTGGTGAATAAGAAAAAAAATTACATGCATCCAAATTGAATTTTCTCTTTACTTTTGGGGAGCACTGATTGGCTGCTTGAAGGACGAGAAGTCGAGAATGAAATTATCAAGAAAGGAGAAGTAAAAATGAGATAATGAAAATGCGGACAGGAGACATATTAATAGTGCTTATACTTTATACATAGAGGACAATTTAGTTGATAATATTAGAAGTTATCCTTGTTGATTAAACCTGAGATTTGCAGGTGTGATGAATGACGATTTTCAGTGGTGCTATTAAGTTTCGTGTGAGGAGGGTAATGTCCAAATGGATGTGCAATTAGCTAATTATATTTAAACATTGTTTTTATTTATATTTTCCTTTTTAATCTTTTTTATCCTCTTTCTTTCCAACCGCCTCTGACAAACGGTGACGGCCATTCTCACCAAACCCGTCCTCTGTCAAGGGACAGACACGTCGGTCAGATGACTCATGCGCCCTGCTTTGCGAGAAATTTTCTGGTACACTCAGTCATCTGTGCTCTTCCCAATAAAAACGTGCCACCACAGCACTATTTTAATCCTATATCCCCAAGCGTCTAGGGTTGTACTCCCGTCTTCGTCCTCTTTCACTCTCTCTGCCCCATGGGCTCCTCCCCCGCCGCCCCAAAAAAACCGCGGTGGCTGTGGCGGAGGAGAAAGATGCTAAAACCCTAACCAGCTTAATCTTATACGACATTAATTTTAATTTTAATTATTTTTGTTATAAAAATATGCTGGTCCAATTCATCGTCCTCTCCTCGTCTCACACATCCTTCCAGGTCGGACATCATATACCCCGTCCCTATCTCCTCCAACATGAAAGCTCCGCCGCAAGAAGCCAGTGCTTGAATCTTGCCCAAGCATCCACTTGGGTGAAGATTTAACCGCGAGATGCTGCCGTTCTGTCCTATCCTCCGTCACGAGGCGGGGCGTGCATCGTGGTCCTACCTCCCGTCAAATCCCCCTCGAGAACGGTGTGTCTGAAAGAATAGAAAGTCAACAGGAAGAAAAAGGGAGGGAGAAAGTATGAGGGAGGAGAGAGGATGGCGGAGGAGAGAGGATATTAAATACGAGCAGGCACACTATTTAAGGAGAAAAATTATTGAATTAAAGTTCGTAAACTAATGTAAATTCAATTCTTTTTTTTTAAAAAGTAATATAAAATGAAACAGTGGCATATTGGCTCACACGTGAGATTAAAATAACTGACATGGCATATTTTTAGTGGCAAGAAGCATGAATGACGTGGGAGAACCAAGAATTTCTAAGTTTTTGACCACTTGGGATGCCGTCGTTTCGTGCTGCGAAGACCAATGGGATGGTCTCCGTGTGCGCATGTCTACGCTACCAAATGGGTATCATATATATATATATATATATGCACGAATAAAATAAAGTCTTATATTTAAACTGGAGTTTCAGGTCAAAAAAAATATTTGAATTAGAGGAAAGATATATATTTTTTGCCAACTAGAGCAAAGATATTTTACCCATAAGCAAATTACTTCATGTCGTTGGTCACTCTCACTGTCGTTTCGTCCGTTTATTGATTTTTTTTAATTACGTGGCAGTGTCTTAAACGCTCCTCGCAGCAGCGTGAGGTTCAGCAAATGTTGACATGATCGCCGATGCCCAATCTCATCGAATTTCTAAACTTCGTCCAACCAAAGAGCCCCACGTGGAATAAAAAATAGAATGAACAAGAGAGGTACGATCTGAACACTAGGGAACACCGAATTGACATGAAACTTACCGCTTTTGAATATTTCTTATTTCTTTACAGCCAAAATTCAATAAAGCTCCCTCTTCGCCTCCGTGCTGCTTCTCTTCTCTTCCAATTGCTATTTCTCATGCCTCTGTTCCCTGGTCTGTCTCTCATTGATTCCTAGGGTTTTCAGCGGTGTAGATGTTCCGTACTCACGGAGAGTTGTAATTTGGGAGACGCCTCTTTCTCGCGGTGGTTGTTGCGGGTCATTGCACTGATCTCTGACTCGAAAGTCACTTCAGAAATCCGAATCTAAGCTCCCCAATGTGATGACTTCTGTCACCAGTGAATGGCTCGATTTCGTTTTCTGCACCTGCATTTCTTTGCTATCTTCGCGCTCGCCGTCGTATCCGCGAGGCGGTGTGCCTGTGACAAATCGACGAGCAGCGATTCGGACCAGGATTTTTCAATAAGGGATTTTGGTTGGAACCTTTTTCATCAGGATTACTCTCCACCGGCTCCCCCACCACCGCCACCACACCCACCATCAGTGTCCTGCGTTGATGATCTTGGCGGAGTTGGGTCACTGGACACAACGTGCCGAATTGTGAACGATGCGAATCTCACCCGCGACGTGTACATAGCTGGGAAGGGCAATTTTTATATCCTACCCGGGGTGAAGTTTCATTGTCCGAGTCCTGGCTGTATGATAACTGTTAATGTTACTGGTAATTTTAGTTTAGGGAATAACTCGTCAATCGTCACCGGAGGTTTTGAGTTGGTTGCACAAAATGCAAGCTTTCTGAATGGTTCAATTGTCAACACGACGGCTATGGCAGGGCAGCCTCCTCCGCAGACTAGTGGCACCCCTCAAGGTGTTGACGGGGCGGGCGGGGGACATGGCGGGAGGGGTGCGTGCTGTTTGGTGGACAAAACAAAGTTACCGGAGGACGTCTGGGGTGGGGATGCGTATTCATGGGCTTCACTCCAGGCTCCGGAAAGTTTTGGCAGCCGGGGTGGGTCAACAAGCAGAGAGGAAGATTACGGTGGGTTGGGTGGTGGGCGAGTGAAGATGGTCGTTGATAAATTTCTTGAGATGAATGCAACTGTTCTGGCTGATGGGGGTGATGGAGGGTCCAAAGGTGGAGGTGGCTCTGGAGGCAGCATCTACATCAAGGCTTACAGAATGTAAATTCTTCCCTTTCTTTGTCCTCCTCCTCTTACTATTATTTTAAAACTTGGTTAATTTGGCATACAGTTGCTGTTGTCAGTATTGCTTATTGTCGGCTTCATAAAAATCTTGCGCTGTCATGTTGAATCAAAACTAGCTTTAGTGTCCTCTTTCCGTTGCCTCACTGATCGTCTCACATCTATTTGCTATATTTTGTTAGAATCTTCATTCTAGTTGTCTTAGCTTCAGTTCAAGTAATCTCTCTTGTATTAATCATATTCGTGGTCATACAACTTCTTTATTTTCGTAGTTTTTGGTAGAAATGTTCAATAATTCAACACGAAGTCTGTTTGTGCTTGAATGCAATCGCATATAAACGTGCTTTTTATTTATAAAGAACTTTCTATTTTTTGGTTTTATACATGGAACCAGGACTGGCAGTGGACTGATAAGTGCTTGCGGAGGGAAAGGCTTTGCTGGTGGGGGCGGCGGCAGAGTTTCAGTTGATGTTTTCAGTAGACATGATGACCCCAAAATTTATGTGCATGGTGAGGTTTTACATTTTGTTTTGTGCATCGATTTTTATGAAGTATGCCTCGAGTGATACTTGACTGCAGGCTGAAGGTGAAAAAAAATGTGTTGTAAGTGCTAGCACTTCAATTAAATTTTCACTTCTATGGAAAGGAATTCATATATGCTAAACTCTTACATATGGCATGCCATTATTTGGTTTGGAGGGTTTTGTGGATCTCTCCCTTGTTCAATTGGAATAAACAACTTCGCATGATGATTTATTGGCATGGTAAGATTTTGATCTTCAGACCCCCACCAAGGCACTGATCGCTTCCCAAGTATATTTTTGTTATGAGAATGCGCAACTGTTGGAAATATGGATAATTATGTATTCTCAGCACCCTAACTTTTTGAGAGCTGATTTATCCATTGAGATCGCTGATTCTGCCACTCCGTACTATAATTAGTTTGTTAGATTTAAATCGTTTGGCGACCAGAGCTGAAGAGCCTCCTCCTGAAAAGCATCTACAAAACAGACGAATTACTGATCTTTTTGTGCCTTCGTGGATAATAAGTTAATCATTGTGAATGGTCTGCCTATCTAATTGAAGGGTGAAACTAATTCCAATGAGCTAATCTGCACTTAATCTAATGGGAGGCTACCATTTGACAAGTCATTATTCTATTTGTTGGGAATATCACTGTTAAAGTGTTGAGCCCATCTCTCTGGCGTTTCATGTGTTGGCCGTTCGGTGACTTGGCATGGCATTCTCCTTGTTGAAGGACCGTCTTCAGCAATCAGCCTTCACCAACTGAATTTGATATTGTACTAGGCTGTGAATAATATCCACATATTTTGAATATTTTTGGGGGTTTTCAACTTCTAGGGAAAAGCTTACTGGGATGTAACTAGAGTTTTGATGGGATGCTTTTTATTTAAAATTTTGCAGCTTGTGTGCATACTACAGGTAGTTAATTGCCTTTCGTTACTTGTCTGTTTCACTATTGCTGTATGCTGAATATTGGCTAAATATCAGATTATTTTGGAATCCCCGCATGTATACATCATTTTCTCTGCCATGTGGAGTCTGCAGTCCTGTCGTCAGTCCCTTTTTTTACCCCTTTCTGGAATAGACGTATCATCAGTCTTGTTGACTGCACAAATGATTTTCTTATTTCAGGGGGCAGCAGCTCTGGCTGTCCTGAAAATGCAGGTGCTGCTGGGACTTTATACGATGCGGTTCCTCGGAGCCTCATAGTTGATAATTATAACATGTCAACTGATACAGAGACACTGCTCTTGGATTTTCCTAACCGCCCTCTGTGGACTAATGTTTATGTGCGGAACAAGGCCAGGGCCACAGTTCCTTTGCTTTGGAGCCGTGTCCAGGTTTGTAATATTGTATTTAGGTAGATTTTGCAGCGCATGTACTCTTTAAAAGCATGCGGTCATGCCAAGTGCACTGAGAGATAATTTGGTACTCTTCTTGAAAAATTCTTTAATCAATTTATGCTGAAGTTACTTTGCTGTATAAATTTTGAATATGATTGAGAAACTACAGAAAGTACCTTATTGAGAAAATGCTGAAGACAGAAGGGAAGAAGTGCGAAGTGTCGTAGTCTATTTAGTCTGCCTTCATATTGATTCAAAGACGCTTCTAACTTGTTATCTATCTGCTGATACGTATCTTTATATTGGCTTGTATTACTAGTTCTTTCTCTGGTAAGAATAACCGTGGTATGCTTGTATGACATCATACCGTCTATCCTTATATATTTTCCAGAGTTTAGTTGATGTTGTTGTGAATGCAATTATTTTGATTGTGTATTGAATATATAACATCATTCTGACCCTTCTATGTTTTGCTTTTCAATTTGTTGTTTAGGTTAGATTTTCCCCTGTCCGTATAGTAGTTTATGTTATTTTCTTTATCTAGCTTGTGAAAAAGCACTTTGCATGTTGGGACATCAGTGATTATTTTCTTGTGCATTACATAGGTGCAAGGACAGATAAGTCTCTTGCAGAATGGAGTGTTGAGCTTTGGGCTGCGGCACTATGCCTCATCAGAATTTGAGTTACTGGCTGAAGAACTATTGATGAGTGATTCTGTGATAAAGGTAACTGGACACTGTCTGCGTTTTCTGAGTTCCACAATTTTGTTTCAGGTTCCGTTGTTTATTTTAAAAGTTTTGTATTGTACATCTGATTTTTGTTACCTTTCCCAAATGTAGCCTGAACATAAATGTCTCTTGTTTGCGAAATATTAAATAGGCATGATGACATGTAATTTATTAATTCTGGACTTTTGTCTATAAAAGGTATATGGAGCTCTACGCATGTCTGTAAAAATGTTCTTGATGTGGAACTCAAAATTGCTGATAGATGGTGGGGGAGACGTGACAGTTGCAACTTCGTTACTTGAGGCTAGTAATTTGGTTGTTCTCAGGGTAGTTTAACAACTCTCAACTTATTTGAATGATTGACATTGAAATACTAATTTTTTTGGAACCGTCCTCGTGTCATAGAATTCCTTTTTATGCATACTATTGCATATGCTTTGTTTCCTGTTGACATGTCAAGCTGTGTTGACAGGAGGCTTCTGTGATACATTCTAATGCAAACCTGGGAGTTCATGGCCAAGGTCTACTTAATTTATCAGGCCCAGGGGATTGGATAGAAGCACAACGTTTGGTTCTATCCCTATTTTACAGCATTCATGTGAGCCATTTTTTCTGATTTTAATGCTGAATCATGTAAATAGTTCTTGTCTTGGAAGAACTAATTTCTTTTCGTTTTTATTGTTTGATTTAGTGTTACTAGAGCTGAATTTTTACTCAAAAGAATTAGGGGGTTCATACAATGTAGCACATTGTAAGTTTAGTATTCGCAGTAGGTCCATGTGTATTCAAGCATCATAAAAGTATGATCTAAGTCAGAATGTAGCATTAATGGTCTTACAGCATAAAATAGTTTAAAATGTCAAGCATATTGGGGTTCATCAAAATGCAGCGTTCCGTATGCTTTGATGTGTAAAATGGGTCCAGGCATATTAGGCGTTCTTAAAAATATGTTCTAAGGTGAAGTTAAGTATCAACAATCTTACAGGCACAAAGCATCTTAAAATGCCGTAAGTATGTCATACAAAGGGAAAAAAGGAATAAAGATTCAAAATCAACACCACGGCAAAGGCTGAACTTTAGTTATAATATTTTTTAAAATATAAGGGTTAATATCATCTTTAATTCCTGAAATTTGATCTCAGTTTGGTTTTGGTCCCTGAAATTTGACTTCATGTGGTTTGCCTAAAGATTTTTGGCCCCAATTTGTTTTAGGGACCAAAATGAAGTCAAATTTCAGTTACCAAAGATGTTATTAACCGAAAATATAATTATTAGGGCTTTGGGTTTTTCCCTCTTAACAATATGGACTGTATTTGAGTTTGAGAGGCCAATAGCTAATGTCAAAATAGTACAAACATTTTGGCCCTAAAATAATGGCCATGATCATTGTAACTGTGCTTTTTCTAAGCCCCCCCGGGGAGCTTTGATCAATACAATTTCAGATGATTTCACTAAACCATTTGAGTGGTGTTAAAGTCGCATCTAATAACCTTTGTGCTCTAAAGTGCAATCTTGATGATCATGGGCTGATGTTCCTTGTTTCATTCTGTGTTTCTGTTGACTTGATTGCTTCTTAGCCCAAACTGATGGGCTATCTGTTGTGCTTTACTTGCTTTCCGGTGAAGCCTTATTTGGCCTTACCTCTAAGACACTGATTTGCTTGACTTTTTTCTAAGGTTGGGCCTGGATCTGTCCTGCGTGGTCCACTGGAGAACGCAACAACAGATGATGTGTGAGTATGATTTTGGTCAAATGATCATTCATCAACTCCCCCTTGTAGTCTGATATGTGCTATATTTCTATACCTCTCCATGTTTTGACAATGACAGGACGCCGAAGCTCTATTGTGACAGGGAAGATTGCCCTTTTGAATTAATTCATCCTCCTGAAGATTGCAATGTGAACTCATCCCTATCATTCACGCTTCAGGTACTCTTTTTAGTGTAGACAGGGTAATGATTTGTGTTATGCTTTTGTATTAGTAAGCAGATTGAAAGCTCTATATGTGGTCTTTGTAGATCTGCCGAGTTGAGGACATCAATGTTCAAGGCCTTGTAAAAGGTTCTGTTGTTCATTTCCACAGGGCTCGGACCATAAGTATTGAGTCTTCTGGAACAATATCTGCCTCTGGAATGGGTGTGTTTTCTTATTAGAGATTTTGTTGCTTGTTGACTCAAATTACTGTACATTTCCTAGACTCATTCTGTCCTGGACAATGATTTGTGCAGGTTGCACTGGTGGTTTGGGCAGAGGAAGTCTTCTAAATAACAGCATTGGCAGTGGTGGTGGGCATGGTGGTAAAGGTGGGAATGCATGCTTTAATGATAGTTGTATTGACGGTGGCAGGTCATATGGGAGTGAGATCCTGCCCTGTGAACTAGGAAGCGGAAGCGGAAATGATAGCTCAGTTGGCACCACAGCTGGTGGTGGTATCATTGGTAAGTTTATATCCAGCCAGTAGCAAGTTATTGTTTTATATTGTTCGGTGTTGATCACAAGAAGTTTTGTTTTAATTTCATTCTTGTTTTATGTATGCTTGAGCAGTCATGGGCTCTTTAGAACACCCTTTGTCAAGTTTATCCATTCAAGGTTCTGTAAGAGCTGATGGAGACAGTTTTGAAGGAGCACTCAGAAGAGAAAAATTTATTATTTTTGATAGTTTTGGTGGTCCTGGGGGTGGATCTGGTGGAACTATTCTTCTGTTTCTCCATACCTTGGCCATTGGGGAGTCGGCTATTCTTTCTAGTATAGGGGGATATAGCAGCTCTAATGGAGGCGGTGGCGGAGGTGGAGGAAGAATTCACTTTCATTGGTCTGACATTTCCACTGGAGATGTTTATCAGCCCATTGCTAGTGTGCAAGGCAGCATACATACTGGGTATGCACGGAATTCTCTTTCATTACTTGTTAAGTAGGCTAACTTAAAATTTTTGGTATTAACTTCATATTATATAATAGTAGCTGCAGTTGGATAAATGTTTCTTTAGATTGTTCCTCCGTATTTACTGGTCCTATGCCCCTCAAAATGATTATAATTTCATTCTTCACATTCCTTTACCAAAGTGACATCCTTAGCAGGCGTGTTTGCAGGAGAATGAATCAGCTTGTTGATTTTTTCCTCTTTTGCTTTTTCCTCCCCCTTGTCCATGTTAATGATATTGTTTTTAATTCATATGTCATAATGTTGATTTCTGATATTTTATGATTTAATCTAAAGGGGAGGCAAAGGTAGAGGCAGGGGTGGATCTGGAGAAAATGGAACGATCACTGGGAAAGCTTGCCCTAAAGGTCTCTATGGTACATTTTGCAAGGTAGATTCATCTTTTCTCTTTATCTTTCTCCTTTCGGTTCTTGTTTTAGTTTCTCGTCTTTTTCTTGGTTCTTGCTTAATTGTGTTGAGTATCAAATATTTGTGCAATGTGCGGCCTTGTTTTTACTCATCTTGGTGGCTTGGTCAAAGTCCGCTTATTTTCAATTTGTAACCTCTACAATGTGCTGTTTGAAGAGATTCTAGTGCATGGGTTACATTCCCAACTGCGACACATCCAAGGGAAATGTGTTTAATAAAATGCAAATAGACATGATGTTTTGGTGACTAGAATGAGAAGCTAATAGGCAGCACTATGTTGTGGCTGCAGAACAGATATAGGGAAGATACTGTTAACCATACTTTCTTCTGTTTCCTCTAACTGTCTGTCATACACTGCAACAAATCAGGCAGTTAAATGACGTGTCCTGTGCTTTTTTAGGTTTAGATAGATCTAATAGACTCAAATGCCCCCTCTGCTTAAATACATATGGACCGGAAGTGTGTTTAAATGAGAAACATATAAGCCCCTCCTTGAAATTTCGTTGTGTGCTTCTGACACTGGTGCCTTAGCTGGATAATGCTTATCATCATGACACTTTCTATTCTGCATAACCTCATCAGCTAGGCATGTGCAGTGGATACTTCTCGCAACGGGGGTAAAGGAAGCATTCTGTAATCAATAGCAGCTCTGTCTTCCATTCCCTCACTGCTTTGTTGCTTTCTATCTTGTGAGAGCTAACTAGTGCTTCTATTACTATAGTTCCCACTCAGGCTTTGTTACTTTTCATTTACCTTTAGGAATGTCCAGCTGGAACTTACAAGAATGTTACTGGATCTGATCGGTCACTTTGTCTCCATTGCCCTGCAAATGAGCTGCCCCATCGTGCTGTTTATATTTCAGTCCGAGGTAAAAGTCTCAATTTAATGGTCATAAAGTACATAGGCAAGCAAATAAAAAAAAAATTTATAATATTATGCCTTAGAGGTAAGAATGTGCCAGATTTAAATACTTTTTTGTTGTGTGGGTGCCTTTTTTTCTGTGGGGGCATTGTGCTTCCATATTTTAAACTTGTTGCCTTGATGCATTTTAATAATATCTTCTATGCCAATGGATAAGTTATGATTTTCCGTTTGCAGGTGGTATTGCTGAAACGCCGTGCCCTTACAAATGCATTTCAGACAGATATCACATGCCACACTGTTATACAGCCCTTGAAGAGTTGATTTACACCTTTGGTGGACCTTGGTTGTTTGGTCTTTTCCTTATCGGTCTCTTGATACTGTTAGCACTGGTGCTTAGCGTGGCACGGATGAAATTTGTTGGGGTTGATGAATCACCAGGGCCAGCTCCCACCCAGCATGGTTCTCAAATAGATCACTCCTTCCCTTTCCTTGAGTCACTAAATGAGGTTTTCCTCAATATCTATGGTTTTTCTTTTTTTAATTTATTTTTCCATCCACTGTGAATCAATGGAGATAACTAGACCTCTCACCAGTGGCGTTTGCAGTCTCCCCTTCCCCCCTTTTCCTATTGTTGCTATGGTGGTGATGAGTTGTTGTGCAATGACTAGGTCCTGGAGACTAATAGAGTTGAGGAGTCCCAGAGTCATGTGCATAGAATGTACTTTATGGGGCCTAATACCTTTAGTGAACCTTGGCATCTACCACACATGCCACCTGAGCAAATAAAGGAGATTGTGTAAGTGATTCCTTTTTTTTTTTTTTTTGTTTGGTTGATTCTTTTTGGACCTTCGTGTGGAAAATTTTGTCTATTTGATTTTTGTCAAATCGTGTTGCTTGGATATATGTTGAGATGGAGATCTTTTACTTTGATATGTTAGATATGAGGGTGCATTCAATACATTTGTGGATGAGATTAATGCTATAGCAGCTTATCAGTGGTGGGAAGGAGCAGTGTATAGCATTCTCTCAGTCCTTGCATATCCACTTGCATGGTCATGGCTGCAATGGCGCCGAAGGATGAACCTGCAACGTCTGCGTGAATTTGTTCGGTCAGAGTATGATCATGCTTGCCTTCGTTCTTGTCGTTCAAGAGCACTCTATGAGGGGATCAAGGTATATCGTTGAATAGTTCTTTTTAATTCAAGTAATTTGTACGTCTATTGATTTTGTTTAGGAGCATTCTTTATCTGTCCTAATGCACATGCATATGGTAAGCTATAATTCCTTGCCTATCATTTAGTGTTAGAGCTGGTGGTTATCTGCAATGGTGAAGGGCTATTTGTGGATTGATGCGGATGACAATAGGAAATGATAAGCTATAATTCCTTGCCTATCATTTAGTGTTAGAGCTGGTGGTTATCTGCAATGGTGAAGGGCTATTTGTGGATTGATGCGGATGACAATAGGAAATGACTATCATTGTGCATGCTATTTTGTCAATTTGTTTTCTTTGTTACGGATGGGAACTATGGTAGAATGAGATGCCCTACCTGGATTGATTAGCATGGGCTGTTCAATGGGGTACTTAAGTATGGTAGTTTTCCCTTTTCACAGCAGCGAGTTTTGAGGGAGGGTTCTTCACCTTGCATGCAGTACTGGGAAAACGGGCCGGCCTGTTTAAGCCCGAGTTCTAAAAATAAGTCATTTTTTCAAGCCCGGCCCGTGAAATGACGGGCTCGGGCTAGCCCGCGGGTTTTTGGCTTTTTTAACTAAAATGAATTTTTTTTTTTAATATATTTTATCAAAATAATAAAAATGAAACAATAAAATTACTAATAAAAGGTATAAATATAAATAAAATTGAGTCACAAATATAAACATTATCATGTCTAAACATATATTGCAGTGTAATAAAGTCTATTGAATAAACAAACTAAATAGAGGACAGACATAAACAACTAAATAAGTATTAAGTTCAGTAGATAATTACAATGCGGATGATCTAATTTGATTATAAATAATTAACAAAAAATTTTAACTAACAAACATAGTATACATGAAGAATAATCATTTGTCATATCGACAAAAAAGAAAAGAGTCCATCATCCTTAGTTCTAAATTTGTTTCTACTATAAAAATGATATAGATCTTTATTTTAGTTTAAAGATTTTTTGATCAATTATATTTCAAGTATAAAATAATATGGGAGAATGACAAATAAAGATTGTAAAAATTACACATACAGTATTTTAATAGGTTTTGACAACTTATTTAACAATATATTTTTGTGAATATACCTAGTTTTAAATTTTGCAATTTTCATATGTTTTTGGTTATTTTTCGTACAACTATAGTGATTCTTTTTTTCTTTTTGTGAATGCTATCTATGTGAGCTGCCAAGATAAGTAAAACTAAGAGTATGATATGTTTAAAATGTTAGGATTTTCTTTTTTAAGTTAAAAAAAAAAGACAGAAATTTTAAAAAAAAATTGGCGGGCCTAAACGGGCCGGCCCGCGGCCCTTGTTTATTTTTCGGCCCTACAGGGCTGGCCCTTTTAAGCCCGACTTCCCTTTCAAGGCTCCAAAATACAAGCCCGGCCCTCGACTTAAACGGGCTTAAACGGGCTCGGTCCGTTTTCTCGGCTCTACTTGCATGAGAGCCTATCATTTAGTATTAGAGCTCATGGTCAACTGCACTTTGAAGGGCTAGTTGGGATGGGTTTTGATTGGTGAAAGGCCAAATGAAGTGTTGTATAGTTGTTGAGACCTTGGCTTTCCAAAAGATGCCAATGGATAGAGACATAGATGGTATGAGATATCTAAGTCCTGCATTGAGTAGCATGATTGTTTTAAGTAGGGTGGTTCTCCCATTTTAACAATTAGTTTCGCCTGTGCTTCTGATCTGATTATTTTTGGCTGTCTGAATGTTAACGTGTCTGGAATGTTCTAGGTCGCTGCAACTTCTGACTTGATGCTTGCATATGTGGATTTCTTTCTTGGTGGGGATGAAAAAAGAACTGACCTCCCCCCTCGATTGTGTCAAAGATACCCAATGTCATTACTTTTTGGAGGTGATGGAAGTTATATGGCTCCATTCTCTCTTCACAATGATAATATCCTTACCAGCCTCATGAGTCAGGTTTGCATATTGATTTTGAGGAACTCAAACAATTGCGTTTCACCATACAGATATAAATTTATTTGGTTGCAGAGGGCTAAATTTTGTTGTCCATTCTCTGGGCACTTGGTATTTGTGTATCTTTTTTTATGTTTGCAGTCAGTCCCTCCCACCACATGGTACCGATTGGTTGCAGGGTTGAATGCACAATTGCGGTTAGTTCGCCGTGGAAGACTGAGAGTAACATTTCGACCTGTCCTCAGATGGCTTGAGACTCATGCCAATCCTGCATTAAGAATCCATCGTGTACGGGTTGATCTTGCCTGCTTTCAGGCTACACCTAGTGGTTATTGCCAATATGGACTTGTGGTTTATGCACTTGAAGGAGGAACTAACCCTGCACCCACTGAAGGAAGTATTGATGGAGCAGCAAGAGTTGAGGAGATATCATGGTACTTATTCTTTACAGCTTCCAAATGGGAGACCATGATATGCATTTTAGTATTTCGTTCTTGTAGACACACAAACAATGTTGTCCAAGTTGATATAGAATTTGTTGAGTTGGAACTTCTTATTATCTTCATGACAATTATGCGTCCACCAAAAATTATAAAAAAATGATGTCATATCGTGATGATGCAGATGAGGATATATAGTATCATTGATATGGGATAGTTTATCCTTTTTTGTTTAAAGGAAAACTTGAGTTACTTGAATTTTTTTTATTTCCAGGGTTCGGGGTGTGAAGAAGGAACATTCTTCAGTGCATCCGAGAGGAGTGCTCTTGAGCTCAAGTGAAATAATTGATGACAACTATATTAGGCGAAAGACACATGGGACTGTTATAGATTCAAACAATTTACAGATGCTTGAAGAAAAGAGAGATATATTTTATCCTCTCTCTCTTGTACTTCATAATACAAAGCCTGTTGGACATCAGGTATCTTGTGTTGACTAATTCTAATTTATGAGCTGCGAATTCTCTTGTCGTTATTGCCATCATTTTAAAGTCCTTTCCTTTTGATTAATTGCAGGATCTCGTTGGTTTGGTGATTTCAATGCTGCTGCTAGGAGATTTTAGTTTAGTATTGCTTACTTTGCTGCAGTTGTATTCGATTTCTTTGGTGGATGTCTTCCTTGTTTTGTTTATATTGCCTTTTGGCATTCTTCTTCCATTTCCTGCTGGAATTAATGCCCTCTTCAGTCACGGACCAAGGCATTCTGCAGGGCTTGCCCGTGTTTATGCTCTGTGGAACCTTTCGTCCTTCATAAACGTTGTAAGTTTTCGCAATTAATCTGATAGGTGATATGTGATGTTTAATTTCCTTCTTGTACATTTTTAAATTGGGAATGATTTGTTTATATCTTTTTCTGAAGGTGGTTGCATTTCTTTGTGGATATATCCATTACAACTCTCAATCATCCAGTAAAAAACATCCAAGCTTTCAACCATGGAGTATTAGCATGTAAGTGTGTTTCTTGCTTTTTTTTTTTTTTTTTTTGGGAGCTACATACGTGGGAAGATCTGATGTCTTTCTGTGGGCTCACTGCTTGGGGATGCAGGGATGAAAGTGAATGGTGGATATTCCCAGCTGGACTGGTTTTGTGTAAATTATTCCAGTCCCAACTCGTTAATTGGCATGTTGCCAATCTGGAGATTCAAGATCGCTCGTTGTATAGTGACGATTTTGAGCTGTTCTGGCAGTCATGAGGGCGCGTTCACACCATATGTTCCACATTAACTAGTTTTTCCCCCCTTATTTTTCTCCTTCCCCTTAATTTATTCTCTTGATATGTCTCATCCTCATAATGATCTCTAGAATAGGTCAAATATTGACACAGGTGGAGTAAAACGCAACTGGGGACAAATAGTTATACAGAAATTCAAAGTAGAGAAAAAAAAGGAAAAAGAAATAGAGGCATTCATTACTGTAACCCCTAATTTTAAATGAGCCTTTTGATCCTTTAGTTTCCCTGGAGTGTAAATATGATGCTAATGAGTACTGACTAGAGAACAGTCTATCGACTTTTCTCAACTAACGCTTTTAACATTTTGTCCAATTTGTGAATGCTTTCTATTAGATCATGACCCGAAGGAAATTTCAGTTCTTTGTACCAAAGTGTAATTCCACCGAGAATATATATACTGTGAAATTTCATGCGATATCTATCTCTACTATTAATCCATTATGAATGGCAGTGTTGGTATGGGTTTTCCATCATGGCTTGACTTGATGAATTTAGATGAAAACTAAATCATGATTTTAAAAGTGATTTTATGGTATGTTTGGGAGGAGTTTTATCTGGATTTGGGAGGGGGTCCCATACAGTCCTTGGGTCATGTCACTGTTGGATCATACCAGCTGTCACTCTTTCAGAGTGAGGGGAGCCTAAAATCGTCTGTAACACTGTTTGATGTTTAGAAGTAAAATTGTCCTGTCTGATGAATCCGTCACTTTAAAGAAAGGATAACTTTGGTGGCAATGCTAGGGCATGGCAAGTTGGTGTAGTCTTGTACTCGAGCATATTCTGAGGCATGACAAGGGGTTACACCGACTCAGGCCTTTGCCCTACCAAGTAACGTTTCAGGTTCTAATTACGAGTCGCACTGCTTTCCCACGTTTATTGGCGAAGATTTGACGACTGCTTTAGTGACTATGGAGTTGGAATGCATTTCTCCAGCAACTATCTTCATTTATCTATGTACGATCAATTTCTTCATAAAAGTGGATTAGCACGTTGATTTTCTAAGTAGGTGCATATCTTGTACCTTGGTTCAATCAGATCATAATCTTGTTTTTGTTTTTTGTGCATTTAGCATTTTGATATTTTTTTAGTTATATTTGGCATTTTGAAAGCACTACAAATAAAATTAAGATGCTTGATGCACAAAAAAAAAGATTAGAGTGCTAAATGTATTATTTTTTATCTTTAATATAAGAGTTAGTCTGATTTTAAATTTGGTTTTAAATATAAGAATTTAATTCATTTTGTTTTTCATGTTTATTTATTTATTTCAATATAGTTTTTGTAAGAGTTATACATATTAGAATTTTCATTAAATAGTAGTTCTAGTTAATATATTTGATTAGTAAGAATATTTTACATATGACAAATTTTTTTTATCACAAATAACTAAGTTTACTAATTTTTTAAACTACTCAAAATATTCAATTAACTCTTTTATTAAGGATAAGGAGTAGTATTACAGAAAAAAATTAAGAGTGTTAGATGCATTGAAAAAAATTTAAATTGGGTACTGGATGTAATTTAACCTTTTAATAAATCATCAATTTGATTACTAAATGTATCATTCATTTGGATTTCGTCGTTATAAAGAAGTATTATGATATTATTTTCAACAGCATTCAAGTAGTATTCCTTTTCTATGTGTTGCTAGGGGCCAAGACCCTCAAATCAGTTGCCTTCCTATATATATTCTGACACAGACGCCTGTGTGTATTGTATGAATGGTCCAAAGCAAAGTATTTTGTGGTTCTTTCTTTTCCAATGTGTACAAGAAATGTGTTAATTCCGAAGTGCATTCTCAGTATTAGATAGCATGACATATAATCGAATATTTAGTGCTATTCGTATATTAGTAATCAACCCGTCGCACTTGCGGTTTATTCCTGTATTTGTATATTTCGTGCTATTGGTATTAGTAATCATAATCTACCCGGCGCAGTGGTGAACAGTTTTAACTTTCCATGATGAGAACACAAGTAACGAGTTCCATTTCTGAAAACGCTCTTGACGCATCCTGACGGGTATCTGGTGGAACCAGTTTGAGACTCTAAACTCATTAGATATGAATCTATAATGATTCGGATTTACTTTTTTTATTTTTATTTTTTCAAAATAATTATAAAATAGAGATAATACCTTAATTATCATTCTTTTAAAAAATAATTTTTAAAATTTTTTAAATCTAGACTATTTAAATTAGACATTCAGTATAATGAGCTCGTGATGCTCATCATCTGGTTCTATATCTGGCTGGCTAGTCCATGTTGGAAGGTCAAGACCCACAATAAGCGCCGAGTGGTGGGTTATTTTGGCCCCTTTAATTTTTGGGTCATCGTGCAATGACTTAATATCCCGGAGAACTCTTTTTGGCAAAGTAACTTGCTGACTCTCGTTTCATGCTTGCTTGTAAATTTCCTTTTCTCTCTGTTGATGTTGCAGGACATGGTAAATTATCCGCAACTATCCTCCACAAGCTCAGGGTCAGAATTCCTCGCCCAAGGACAGCTTAGTTAAGGCCAGCTAACTAGGTTTCAGAAACTTCTGGATCCAAGGCTCTGAGGTAAGATAAAGTTGCTGGACTGCAGAAAAGAACCAGTGGAGCAGTCACACATAATGACTTTGCGAGCCACAAGGTGTGTAAATGCTAGTCTTACTCATTCTTGTCTACCACATATATCTTAACAAGAGAAGACATTTAACCGGAAAAGAGATTTATTAAGAAGATTGCACAAATATATGTAGTGGTAGGGGATTAGCTACGAAGACGAACAGTGAACAAAAACCAGAGCAACACATGACACTAACAGACAGAAGATACAACACTACAACGCACGAGGACTTAACAAGCAAACTCAAATGAAATCAATCCACTCTCCATTAACCGGACGCATAAGCTTGATGCCCCATAATGGCCTCCTGAGCCCTTCCCGGCCCATAAGTCGCAAAGTCCTTGGCTTTGTCCCCAATCAACCTGCCGGCATTATCAAGCCTATCAGAACCCGCCGGGTACTTGCCGGTGACGTAGTTATATATCCACGACAATGCAGCTATGGCCGCAACGCCGCAGCCGCCGGAGAACACAAACCCAGAAGCAGCCATGAAAACAGCTATCCCTGCAGGGACCAGATCGGACTGAACAGAACCAAAAGTGGGGTTGCCACGATCAAGGCTATAACAGTTCCGGTGAGGGTGAGCGCCGACAAGAGCAAGAGTGTGACTCCAATAGTGGCAGCCGTCAAGAACTTGACGGCTTGGCGTGCGGGGGGTTGGTTCGAATTGGAAACATCATCGTAGTAGGCTGGTCTTGTTGAATAGTCAGCCATGGTGAGGCTGAGGAAGGAGAAGTGGGATATATTTGAGAGCTGTTTGGTGGAGAGGAGATTTCAGAGACTAATGGGGGGTCATGTGAAGAAGGAGAGAAGTGGTATATAGGAAAGAGGTGGAGCCGAGTGGCAGATTACGCGGCACGAGTTGAGAATGCTTTGAGTCTGGTGGCGGCTTTGCATGAAATTGCATCTCCCACCTTACCAACACCTGTCTCCCTAACTGACTAGTGTCCCTTCTCTGTAAATATGGCCGTTTCTCACCCATTTCCTTTTTCATCACTTTCTCTACGGAAGCCGTTCAAAAAGAGAATTCATTATAAAAGTTATCGTCTTAAATAAAAAAAAATGCAGGCCTCTTATTTTTTAGTATACTCGTTGTTTTTTTATTAGAAAAATCTGTGTCTCTGTAATGGTTCTACACTTGGTGCCAGCCAGAGCTATAAATACACTGATCTATGTTCTTTTTGTCCGAGCATAATCGGTGTCATTAAAAATCAGACAAAATTACTCATGAATTTCAATAAAATACTATAGGTCCCTAAATTTCATTTCGGACCAATAGATTCTAAAAAATTAATATTTATAAGTTTGACTGACATAATGCAACTTATAAATATGGAGGTTAATTTAGATGATCTATTTGTATTTAATTTTTTTATTTAAAGCCTGTGAGTACTTTTTTTTTTTTTTTTGTGAAACTCTAGAGTATCCTCCCACTCGGGACTTGCAGAGGCCTAATTATGGGGCTACCCTTCCAAACAAGCCAGCTCCATTCCCATCCTCCAGACACAGATCCTCATCCATCTGTGCTAACGTGTGTTGGGATAATTTTCCCAACAAAGAAGCAACTGTTCATGCTCCCTGACCTGTGAAAGCTGGGCTCCCAGTGGCGAGCACATTTCAGGGAATGGGCTGGACAATATACGGAAAGCAAACGTGGGTCCATTTTAGACAGATATCATACCCCAACAAAAAAACCAATCAGACCGTTGAGAATAGGCACGGAATGCCTAAAATAGCTGCTTTTTTTTTTTTTTTAAAAAAAAAACTGCTATGATAATAATTTGATTGATGATGAATTAATAATTAGGAAGAATTGCTAAAGTCTTGAGAAAGGAAAAAAAAAAGGATAAATACTAAAAAGTGTCATAACAATTAAGCTTTTAATAATAGGTTCTAATCTTTTTATTTAAATTTTTTAATAATTATCTTGTTTTTTTATTTGGAACCTCACAATAATTTGATCCACGATATTTTTTTTTGGGGAAAAAACCTTGCTCAAAGCCAAAAAGGTGCATAATCCATTTTGAGATTAGTGTTAATCCTTGAAACTTAAAGGCTATTTTGTTTGGACAAAAAAATACTTTTAAAAAATAATTTTACGTAAATTAAGATTTTTTTTTCATACTTATTTTGCATATCAAGAAGTGTTTGGCTTCTAATCAATGACTTCCGAGTTTAAAAACTCAGATCTCGTAAGACGCTCCTCTTTCAGTCTTTCTTCTTTTATTTGTTTTTTTTTTTTGGGGTAACGTAAGGGAACATTTGAAAAATGTTTTGAGCGGTATTGGACCACGTGGCGGATAATCAGCACTCGACCGTTGTAAAGCTCATTGAATAATTCTCCCTTTCCGGCCGGTCCTTGCAAGCTCCTATTCGTTTCATCTCTCTTCTCCGAATCGTAATTCTCGGTCCGTCGCGAACTCATGGCGATTGCAGCAGAGACTCAGCCTCAGCCCCCATCTTATGACAAGGTAGTCCGTAAGATAATATGATATGACATTTTTCTCTCTATCTCCCATCTTATAATAGTCGATTTCTCCATCGCATTGACGAATCCAGAACCTAGGGTTTCCGATTCAAGGTCGTAGATATTGTTACAGGTGTTTTTAATTCTTCTATGGGATGCATTGATTGTAATGTCCGACTTGGAAATAGAGAAAGACAAAAGATATCTGAAATTGTCAATGCGATTCTGGAACCTCCGGTTATTAACAAAGAGCGTAAAGAATTCGTGAATCGTGGAATTATATTTGTCGAAGACGTCAAATCTTGCTTCTCTTCTGTTTTTTTCATTCTTCTTAAGAGTGTCCTTTCCTCTGAATTTAAATTTTAAACTAGTTAGGAATAGGAATTTCAAATCAGGGTGGTCCAATCGAAGCCTTGGGCTCCTCCTGAATTCCGAATTTGTATAGTAGCCATTTGCGACAAGATCTTGCACTCGCATATGAGATGCGTGTTCGTCTTAACTCTTCTTTTTTCTTACTTCAATTTCAGGCTTCTTCTGAGGCTTCTGCTGTGGAGAATAGAAGGTGGACCCTCAACGACTTTGATATTGGAAAGCCTCTTGGAAGGGGAAAATTTGGGCATGTCTATTTGGCCAGAGAAAAGAGAGTAAGTTTTTCTTACTTTGATTGGCATTCTAACTGTTGCCTTTTTTTGGAAGAAATATCGGGTTATTATGTCTGGTAATGGTTAAATCAGATCTCTGCTACATTGAATTAGCTTATTCGTTTCACAGAGGTGTTTGTGTATCAGTTTGGCCTATAAATTTTTTCGCATTACCTGTATATACAAGTCATTGATTTTTTCGCTTTTTGCCATCCCTCAGGGTTCACTTCACTTGAGGTTATAGTTGCCTTTTTTTCGAAAGAAATATTGGGTTATTATGTCTGGTAATGGTTAAATCAGATCTCTGCTACATTGAATTAGTTTATTCGTTTCACAGGGGTGTCTGTGTATCAGTTTGGCCTATAATTTTTTTCACATTACCTTTATACACAAGTCATCGATTTTTTCGCTTTTTGCCATCCCTCAGGGTTCGGTTCACTTGAGCTAAGCCCAGTCGCCTGGGCAATGTTTATGTGGGGTATATGTCTTTGTAAAACACACATTTCATTTTACCATGCAAAACCCTTCATATCAATCTAATATAGTCACTTTTTTTTCCATTACATTTTTTATGCAATAGTTGTGAAAATTCACCTTTTCTATTTCTTTGTTTTGTCTGTGTAATTAATTTGATGAAATATGTGCATCGGAAACAGAGTAATCACATTGTTGCTCTGAAAGTCCTCTTCAAGAGCCAATTGCAACAGTCCCAAGTTGAGCATCAACTTAGGCGAGAAGTTGAAATCCAAAGTCATCTGCGACATCCCAACATTTTACGCCTTTATGGATACTTTTATGATCAGGTTCCTCTTCTTCCTTCTGTGTTTTGCTGAGAAGGGGAGATAACGCTGCGTATTAACATATTGTCTATCATACTACTTTCCTGCAGAAACGCGTTTATTTGATTTTAGAGTACGCCCCAAAAGGTGAACTTTACAAGGAATTACAGAAATGCAAATATTTCAGTGAAAGACGTGCAGCTACTGTGAGTACATGTCATGCAACTGCGCTTATCCTTTCTATATCGTTCCTCCCCTGTGGAGTTTTTGTTGACGAATTTATGCGGTCTACTAACTTAAGTTTTATTTTTCTTAATTTGAATTGAATCAAGTGTACAAAACTGGAACTAGTTTGATAACTCGTCCAACTTCAGTGCTATAGAGTACAGAATGCATACTCGCGCCATCATGTGTGATAAATGATGAGGAGAATGCTATTGTCAGAAGACATCATTAACTGTTTTGCTGTTGATTCTTTTTGTTTTTTAAACGTTGTTTAGTTATGGTTTTTGTTTGTGATTTGAGCAGTATGTTGCTTCATTGGCCCGAGCCCTCATATATTGCCATGGAAAGCATGTAATACATAGAGACATTAAACCTGAGAACCTTCTTATTGGCGCCCAGGTGTGTTTATCTAGACTGTTGTCTATTTTGTTTATCTTGTGCTGATCACGTTATTTGTCAGGGTGAACTGAAAATTGCAGACTTTGGGTGGTCGGTGCACACATTTAACCGCAGGCGGACCATGTGTGGCACACTAGATTATCTTCCTCCTGAAATGGGTATGTATCAATGCGTTTGTTGATTTATATTTTTCATCCATTTTTATCATTACAAGCATCATTTTTTCCGATGTAACTCCTAATTTTCTTATTTTGATGCTTCAACAGTGGAGAGTGTAGAACATGATGCAAGCGTTGATATATGGAGCCTTGGCGTCCTGTGTTATGAGTTTCTATATGGAGTCCCTCCTTTTGAGGCTAAAGAACATTCTGAGACATACAGAAGGTAAGCATGAGAATCTAAACTAGCATTTGCATTATCCGTGGGACCTAGATAATCCTACTAGGTCTTTGTTTTCACATGATGACTAATTAAATTATATGATGAATGTGGAAGGAATCAAATTGATATTATGATGTCTTTCATTGTTAAGCATCTGGACATTCTGATCATATTTTGCAGAATAATCCAAGTGGATCTCAAGTTTCCTCCCAAACCAATTGTGTCCTCTGCTGCAAAGGACCTCATCAGCCAGGTCTCCTTTTTTTGTGCTCTCACGCTTTTCCCTCTCAACATATTTTTGTCAATCACTTTGTCTGAGCATTTTTCCCTTTGCTACTTGTCGGCAACAGATGCTGGTGAAGGATTCCTCTCAACGTCTACCATTACACAAGCTTCTGGAACATCCGTGGATTGTTCAGAACGCAGAGCCCTCTGGTGTATACAAATGCTAGTATTTCATTCCCAAGATGGCAGCTTTCTGGATCCGGAAAGTGTAATGTAAACTGTCTGTAGCAGTCGCTCGGTAGAGATGAGGTCTATTTGATATCCAGCATGTGTTACGTACGTATATTCTTGTCCCTCCATTGATATATGTTACTAGTTATTATTTGATTGTTGTAAGCCCTGCGGGGAGAAATCGGGAATTGACTTGTGATCTCTAGTTCAAAGTAAAATATGTTCGAGCGCTCATGCAGCCCCGAAGTTTCTTGTACTACCAAAAAGGGGAGCAAGTACTTGTACTCCAAATAAAAAGTATGTATATTTTGCGGAAGCAAACAAAATTTACGGAAAAATCAATAATTAAATTTTCATACTTTTGATTTGATTTATTTCAAAACCTAAAAGTTGTAACCATTTAATTTATTGGTCTCTTAAGTTTTTTTTTATTTTTTATGCACAGGTATCTTTTTATTAGAAGCTTTGTTAAGTATTAAATGTGCATATATTTTCTAATAAAGACTGGTCATTATATTTTATAACTCCCTTAAAAGATTAGTTTTTTTTTTATAAAAAATGTAGAGATTAAATAATGAAATGACCGAAATTTGAGGAACTGAGTCATATGAGTTTAGAAATTAAACAATTAATTTTTCTAAATTTTAATTTAATTACTAGATTTTAGTAACTAAAGTAAGTCTAAAGATGAAGCAACAATACAAATTTTTGCCAAAGACTAAGAATTCGTATCAATTTCTCGGGTTAACCTCTTTTTTTTTTTTTTTCTCCTTTACATCCATTTCTCACAAGCAAATGCATCATAAGGCAAAAAGCTTTGAGATCTGGCGAATTAGCCGATGTCTGTGACAAGTTCAACTAATATATTTCGCATCGATATACGTACAAGTTAAGGGATTGTACGGACTGCAGGTTGGGAGAAATTAGAACTTTCGTGGTTTTCTTATCAGGGAAAAAGACAAAAAAATGACATGTTAATTTGGGGATGACCAGAATGTCCGAACTTGCATAATCCCATTTTGGTCATATGAGACCAAACTGGCATTATCTTGGCAAATAAAAAGACTAAATTGCCTTTCATTTTATTTATTGTTTTTAAAATATCAGAACCCTTACTGGCCAGCCAGTGGCCGGAACTCCGGTGGCCGGCGAACAATTGGTCACCGAAGTTCTCGCGGTCAAAAAGAATTTTTTTGATAATTTTTACAATTTTAGTATAATAGTTAACCAGTTTTGTAACGCTATAGCAGTTAACAACAGGTTTTTTGGGAAATTCAACAAACTCCCGCGGTCGAAAACAATTTTTTTGAAAATTTTTACAAACAGTTAACAACTCTTATAACGCTATTAACAACTTCAGTATATTAGTTAACAACAGGTTTTTCAGGAAATTCAATATTTAGTTGTCGGAGCTCTGGCGACCGGAAACAATTTTTTTAAAAATCTTTACAACTTCAGTATAACAGTTAACAACTTTTGTAACGTTATTAACAACTCCCGTATATCAATTAACAACAGGTTTTTCGGGAAATTCAACAATTGCTCCGGTGATGGGAAACAATTTTTTAAAATTTTTTTAGAATTTCAGTATAACGGTTAACAATAGGTTTTTGAGTTTGTTAACGGTATTATTGAAGCTGTCAAAATGCTATTTGTTGAATTTCTCGAAAAACCTATTGTTAACTGCTATATCAAAGTTGTTAATAGAATTATAAAAGGTATTAACTGTTAAACTGAAGTTGTAAAAATTTTCAAAAATAAGTAGTTGTTAAAGTTATAAAAATGCTATTTTTTTGAATTTTTAGAAAAACCTATTGTTAAATTTATATCAAAGTTGTTAATAAAGTTATGGAATTTGTTAAGATATTACTGAAGTTGTAAATTGAATTTTTCAAAAAACTTATTGTTAATTGATATACTGAAATTGTTAATAACATTATAAAAGTTGTTAATCGCTATACTGAAATTATAATTTTTTTTTTAAAAACAGTAGTTGTTAAAGTTACAAAAATGCTATTTTTTGAATTTTTAAGAAAACATGTTGTTAAATACTATATATAAATTGTTAATAGAGTTATGGAACTTGTTACTGATATTATTAAAGTTGTAAAAATACTATTTTTTGAATTTATCAAAAAATCTGTTATTAATTGCTTGGAACTTGTTAATGGTATTATTAAAGTTGTAAAAATACTATTTTTGAATTTATCAAAAAATCTGTTATTAATTGCTTTACAAAAGTTGTTAACTATTATACTGAAATTATAAAAATTTAAAAAAAAAATTGTTTCCAGCCACTGAAGCCCCGGCGACTAATTGTTGAATTTTTCAAAAAACCTGTTGTTAATTGATATACTGAAGTTGTTAATAGCGTTACAAAAGTTGTTAACTGTTATACTGAAGTTATAAAAAATTTTAAAAAAATTGTTTCCATCCACTAGAACTTGTTGAATTTCTCAAAAAACCTGTTGTTAACCATTATACTGAAATTGTAAAAAAATTTTAAAAATTGTTTCGGGTCGCCGGAGCAATTGTTGAATTTTCTGAAAAACCTGTTGTTAATTGATATACTGAAATTGTTAATAGCATTACAAAAGTTGTTAACCGTTATACTGAAGTTGTAAAATTTTTTTAAAAAATTGTTTCTGGTCGCCGAAACTTTGACAACCAATTGTTGAATTTCCTTTAAAACCTGTTGTTAACTGATATATTGAAATTATTAATAGCATTATAAAAGTTGTTAACTGTTATACTAAAGTTGTAAAAATTTTCAAAAAAATTGTTTCCGGTCGCCGGAGCTTATTGAATTTCCTAAAAAACCTGTTGTTAACTGCTATACTAAAGTTGTTAATAGCGTTATAAAAGTAGTTAACTGTTATATTGAAGTTGTAAAAATTGTCAAAAAATTATTTCTGACTGTCGGAGCTCTAGTGACTAATTGTCGGCCAGTCATCAAAGCTCCGGTGACTGCCTCCACCAGAGTTTCGGCGACCGGCCAACTAGTGGGGGCTTTCGTATTTTGAAAATAATAAATAAATGAATGACAATTTGGTATTTTCATTCCCAAGTTAACATGTCATTTTTTTTGTCTTTTTCCCTTCTTATTATCTATTTTTAGTTCTTTCGTTTAATTTTGAGCTCATTTATTTTGCTTTTGTTTTCCCCATAAATTTGATCGAAGTCCAATAGGGCTGAATACCTACATCCTTGTTTTGAGTTTTGGTTTCTTCATCTTCAACGGCTTGTTGTTCTCCCTATATATTTTATTAAGGTGCCGTGATGCTACAATAGGACTCTTTTCTCATGTGCTTAAGCAGGGTCCTATTCTACCTTACCATGTGAAATTTTTTGATTTTCCCAATAAAGGGCCCAAAACTTAAAATATTTATCAGTCATGGCATAAAAATGATATAACGTGTTCCCGTATGAAAAAGGAAAATCACGAATAACCATTGAAACAATCAGGGGATTATCATGTAGCCCACTTGATGTGCAGAGGAATAAGCTCATAGATGGTTGAACACTTGAACTCCATTATCCAAAATAAATTAAGTCCACAATACTACCTCTGGTTTTTAATATAAAATTTTGTTTGACTTTTATTTTGATTCTAAATATAAGATCCCAATCCACTATGTCTCTCATATTTATCTATTTTTCTTCAAGATAGTCCTTTTAATCATGATAGTTTTAGCTAATATACTTGATTAACAAGGATATTTTAGAAAAACCAACACCGATTTGTTACAAATAATTAACTTAACTTATTTTTTTAATCTACTCAAATTAGTCAGCTAATTCTTATATTTAGGACTCGAGTAGTATATAGTTTAAAGCAATAGAAGTAGAAGTATTGAGTTAGATCAAATGTTGCTTTTAATTAAAAATTATGCACACAAAGTTTGATTGTATTAGTTGGGAGCAACTCCACTGAGATCGCATGTGGCCTTGACTGGATTTAAAATTGAAGATTTATAACACCCAGGAGGGTCGTTGCTACGCTTATGGCGCTCCTAATACTTACAATGCTTTCCTTAAGAATGACAATTTTAATTGTGCTAAGTATACCAAATAAATCCTTAATCCGTCACAGGTTTATTAAATATCTAGTATTAGTGTTAAAAGTTAACTCCGTTCTCCCTACCCCCAAAAAAAAATGAAAAAAAAAGAAAGAAAGCAACAGAAGCGTACATCTTCACTTCTTCACATTAAAATTTATTTTCATCCCATGAACTTATTTATTTTCATTTTTTATCTCGTGGCTTTTAAAATCACTAAATTTTTTTAAAAGAATGACAAGAAGCAAGAGTTTTATTTCAGCTTTTAGTTTCATCTCTTAAATTTATTTAATTCTGTTTTTGATTCCTTAACTTTGAAGAGACACCATTAGTCCACTTAATGAAAAATACAGATGATATGACCAAGCTGGAACATGGCCATAATTTAAAAAATAAAAAAATAAATTGCCAATGTAAGAAAAGAAGTAAATCGCTTACTCTTCAAGCTATGTTCCCCCGCATATGGTAGCAGATGAAGAAGCTGATGTCTACTTGTTTCCTTTCTTCTCCGTCCTGATATGGTTTTTGGCATTATTTTCTGACGGTTGTTTATCCTCACATTCGTCCCTGTCCAACAACAGAGTGATGGGCAGCTCCTCCTCCTTAGTTTCATTAACATCTTTTGGACTTATAAAGCTTGGCTGGTTGGTCGAAGAAAGGAGTCTTGCCCACATTCTATCAGTAATTACAACCTTGTTCTGCCTCTCAATGATTCTCTGGGTGCCAAATTTTGGATATGATATCGTTTTGTCAGAAACGATTCTAATCTTGTTCATATACCAACTCTCTATAGAAACTTTAGGAAGAGCAGAGAAGAAAGCAAGCAAGCATTATGCTCTATTGGCTGTTTTTCATCACCATCCTTCTGGATTAGTGGTGAACTCGCATGAAAAATGGAGGACCATTGCTTCACTCAGACACATGCAGTGAAAAAATGTTATACATTGTTACAATAGCATAAGGTATAACTCACATTAAATGGAATATATGTATGTCTTCCATTGACCAGGCCGGTTGTGAAGCCAGTATACCCTGCCATTGCCCCATGAACTGCACTCTGAGCAAGAAGTGTGCAATAGACATTGTCTGATGCATTGCTTGGAATCGCCCGGATCATGTAAGTAGGATCTGACAGATAACTCAGTTAAGTACTCCTAACCTCTAACTTTCATCCCTCCTCATATGTAGATTTGGGTAACTAAACAAAGAAGTCAATTAGGGGGAAATAGGGAAGAGGACAAAATTAGAGAAACTGACCTATATATTTAAGAGTGATGGGCATCTTATTTTGCCTTGCAAAGTGGTCCTATTGTAGAAAATTAAATGTTCAGCTGAAAATTAAAAAAAAAAAAAAACACTGGTGGACACAGAAAAAACGTGAAAGAATAATTAACTGTGTTCGCATTATGCAATATCTCTAATACATGGAAGTTCAGTAAAACAATCATATATTAAGAGCATTCTTGATCATATGAAGTACCTTAATCTTCTGAGATATCCAGAGGCCGACATCTTTAAGTAGCTTGTTTCCAGAGGCATCTTTCTCATCCATGGCGTCAAGAAGATCTTGCCCTGCTCCCTCGGCTATGACTATAACCATATGTCCATTTTCTTTTAGTCTCTTTTCAATAAATTCATAAAGTCCACCCTTTCCTTCAAGGTAGAATGGTGACTCTGGAATCAGGCAACAGTCCACATCTCTACTAGCAAGAGTGGCATACATTGCAATGAAACCTGAAGGCACAAGTACCCATGATAACATAAAAAACAATGAACAAAAAGGATTCAAAGAGAGTAAACGATAAACAGTGATTCATTTATATTTGGATTAGGGGACTTAGGGTCTGCAAAATCTAAATTAGAAGCCTATGAGATATCGGTGAATCAAACCCAAATGTGAAGTGTACCACTGTAGCGTCCCATTAGCTTTACAACTCCAATTCCATTCTCAGTACTACTAGCCTCAACATGTGCTGCGTTGATAGCACGTTGAGCCTCCTCAACGGCAGTATCAAAACCAAAGGACTTGTCAATAACCTAAAGCAAAGAAAGGAAATTGAAGTTAATTTTATTAATAATAAACTCCTCTGGCAAAAGTAGTGATGATAAAAAGATTTCATTATAAATAAATTAAAACCATGTGATTAAGCATACCGGGATGTCATTATCTATGGTTTTAGGAATCCCAGCAATCACCACTTTGAGACCTCGCCGTCTGACTTCCTGTATGATAACCAATGTCTGTTTAGAATGCTTGCCTCATATAACGAAAGATGGTAGGAACGATATTGGGACAATCAGACTATTTCACCACTCCATATTGCTTTTAGGTCATATTCACCCACATGTTCAATTCGAATTTCCACCAAGCTGAACCCAAGTATCGAGGGCCATTTATTGCACTATGTACCTCGTAAACATTTTTGGCAACCGGTTTTATGTACAAGAATTTATTGCCTTAATTGCTTTCTAAGGAGTACAATATCAGAAATAACAAAGGTATAAGGATAACTAGACTTTAGAATTAAGTTATTAAAGCACTATTCACCAATCAACCAATGACTTAACCGCGTGAACAAACAACAAAAGGCAATTACACACACACATTTTAGCGTCAAAGTACCATCTAAAAACTACATTGGATTCTAATCTGGATTGAACCAGTAGGACTACAAAGGCGGCAAATATGATGATGCAGATGATATGTACACATCCAGATGCATATTAGTAAGAATATATATATTAAAAATATTTCTTCTTTGAGTGAAATAAATGTCCATCTTAATTGACCGGGGGGAGAATTCTAACATGACATCTTTTGATTCAGTGTACCTCATAAATCACAGCTGCTCCTCTCTGAGTTCCATCTCCTCCAATAATGTAAACCTTTAACCGTAACTAAAACAGTAAGCACTCATGCCATAACAATAACCTGCTCAGAAATCTTTTTTCTGAATGTGTTAAGCACATAGCAAACCTGATTAATTCCGCGATCCTGGATGCTGTCAACTATCTTAGTCTTATCATGGCCTCCTCTTGATGTTCCAAGAATTGTACCTCCACGCTTGTGAATATCATTGACCACCTTGGGTGTTAGAGTAACAGTATTCTTGGAATAGAAACCTTTATAACCCCCCTGTATGTATATAGCCAGATTTAGGTTGGTGGTGAAACTGAATCACTAAAGTCTTATTAATAAATAACAGCAAGCCATTTTACACAGGAAAAAAAAAAAAACAGCAAACCACCCAATCCCAGGTGAAAATCCAAATGTTGGATTTGTCTATTTTCTCAATTTAGCTTGATTATGTTATATCAATCAGCTGTCATAACCTTATGATAGTGTCATTTTTGTTCATGCGCATATTTTACTTTGAAAAGAATTGATCAAGGAAAAGTGCTGCTAACGTACTCGAAAGGAAAAGATAATGAATTGAACGTGAAGTAAAAGAGTTTAGCACTCACATCTATACCAATGACCTTGTGGACACCGTACATGTACGAAAGACCACACACAATTTCCCTTATGACGGTATTGAGCCCAGGGCAGAGACCACCGCATGTAACAATACATGCACGCACGTCATCCGAGTTAAAATACACCTGAAATAACAGCAGCATATTCATTGATTCAAATCTCAACAATAATAATAACTAAATACAGAAAGGCAAATTACCCTTTGGCGGGCTCCGGCTCGTCGAAAATGTACTCCTCTTGGACTATCCTTGTGAACAACAATCTATTTGGGAGGCCAACAAAAGATGTAATCATTGGCATCATGTTATAATATTATTGGAAAACAAGAACCTAAAAGAAAATTTCTCTTCTGCTCTATAAAATACAGAAGGTTAAGAAATGAGCTGATCAGGTGACGGAAAACTGTGCTGCTTAAGCATGATTGCACAATTAATAGAGTATGATACAAGTAAGATGCAAAAGTGAACCTTCTGAGGAATCGTGTCATCGACGTGAACAAAATATTGCCTGATAACACAAAAGAAGCCGCATCATGAGCCAATACATATATATATATTTTAATCAACAGACCCAATATATGTTGAATTAGAACCAGCAAGTAGTTTAGAATATCACATCCGAAAATCACAATAGTGGAACATTTCACTTACTTAACGACAGAGTAAGCTGGATTAGATCGCAGCGGATTTGGGTATGTCTGCAAGCACAAACAAACACTATTATATTTAAAGCAGCATTGATTTGATTTCTTTAAACAAAGCGTAAAGAGAGGACATAATAAGAAGAGATACAGGAAGATTAGGAATATAGTCGGAGAAGTGAGGAACGTCTTCGAGTATAAAACCAGCCTCGCCATGGACAATCTTCATCCCCGAATCATTTGATCCCATTCTTCCAACTCAAGAAGATAGAAATCAACCAGGGCCGATGGTTCCTTTCCAAAGTGTTCCTGTGTTTTATTCTGGTTCGATCTGGAATTGATACAATGCCGTATTTGGAGCGAGGAAAGAGAAATGAGTGAGATGCTTCAGTTTTGATAGTTATTAGATGGCTAAGGAGTATCCTGCAGTTGAATTGAAGAATTGAATATTTGGAAAATATTTGAATCCATCGTAAAATGTGCCGTTCCTTGCAAAGTGACATTGACGTTAGGATTGAGTGTTGGTCGCAGAATGGTTCAAGAATCCGATGTTTATGTATTCGTCATCGAGCGTGGGCGGTGGGCAACAAAAACAGGTGGCGGCACTTAATTAACGTCCATGATCCTGTAAAAGCGTCACGTGGATGGATTTTGTGCTAAAAAAGTCTCCCATCTTCCATTGAAATTTTTTTTTTGGGGGCCAAATTTAGCCATCCCTACTGCACACTCTCAGTCTCTTCTCCTTTCTCCATCGAAACTTGCCCTTATTGGGCCCTTATCACAAATGACTTGCGGCCATTTGGTATCATATATCTCTTCTTTCCCTCTCTTTCTGCTCCCTTTCAAATCTCCGCTTGTCTGCCTATGTACAATTTTATTTTGGTCTTCTTTCTCTGCTCTCTCTGTTTCCCTTCATTGCGTATTAATTTTTTGGGCTGATAATCATATAAAATCTATGATTTTTAATTGACTACTGCAGATCCTTTTTCCCTTCAAATTATAGACCTAGATGGAGGATTTCTAGAGGGATAAAAAGATACTGTTTGATCGGTAAGTTAAGCATGCCGGTGAGTCAAGAAGTCCACAGAATGCACAAGATGGGGGGAAAAAGTTCTAATTATAAGTTCTCATTTATAGATTACAAAGGAGTTCTTATAATTAGAATTGGAGGTAGTATAACATACAATACAACGATAATGAAATAAAAGATGCGATGCCGTTGGCCAAAAGAAAAAAAGGATGCGATGCAACATCTGAGAAGCATATTTCCCGAGATCATTAGCTCTCAAAAACACCTTTCCAGTTGGAATTGAGGTCATCAATGGGAACACATCGAACAAGTAACCAAGATCCAATAGGGGCCGCCACTGATTCATAGTTTTATCTTCAACTTTGAATTCTATTCATGTCAAGCTTTGGGGAACCCTGTGCCAAACAACACCTCCGTCTGACTTTTGGCTGCCAAAATAATCCAACTGCAGCGGAAGAAGATAGATTGTGATTCTGACCATAGCTTTTGAATAATGATTAACGAAACAAATATGTGAGAAAAGTTTTATCTTGATTTACTAATCATGTTTATAAGTATTTTCAAACGCTATCATCATCTTATCCTATTCCTGTTTGCCAAGGGCCCTAGTCATTTGAATAGATACTCACCCAAATGAACCAGAGATCTCTTGTCACTCTGTTTCACTACCAAAAGTCATTACAAGAGCATGTGCCTTTTCTGAAATGATGGAACCGAGTACGGTCACGCACAATAATTTCTCCCTGAACAAGTTGAGAGATCATCTTTATAGCATCATGGCAGTCTTCGCAAACTCCCAGATTTTTTACTATTCTAATTGTCGTTCCTTGACCAGTACTAATTAACCCAAATGCTGTTGCCAACCTCTCGCTGTGAATGGATAAAGCATCCTCCTTTTCTTCTTCATCCACATTATGTACCACAATGTCTGTCTTAGGTTTGTATCCAGCTAGCTTCAATCTCCATCTTAATTCTCTAATCATTAAACTAATCTTTTCCGACTGCGGATGTGAGTCCAAGTCTCCCATGAAGAACTCATGAACAGTATTATCCACCTCTATCCAACTACACCCAGGTGTTTTTATTACTCCGTTATCTCGCATTCTCAACCTACACTTAGCTGCATCATCTAGCCTTCCCTTTGAAGCATGTATATTAGCAAGATAGACATAGCTTCCAGAGTGGTCAGGATCCAGTTCCAGAATGCGTTGAGCTATGCGAACACCTCTCTCTGCATCTTTATATATCCTACACCCACCAAGAAGTGCACCCCAAACTATGACATTAGGCTCTATAGGCATTGAGATGATCAAATTCTCAGCTTTTTTTAGATGACCAGTACGGCTAAGAAGATCAACCACGCACCCGTAGTGTTCAATCTTAGGAGAAATTCCATACACTTGGTCCATCATATGAAAATAGTCCAGCCCCTCATCACCCAGTCCAGCATGCGTACATGCTGTTAGTAGCCCCATGAAAGTTATATCACTAGGCCTCATTCCATGTTCAATCATTTCTCTAAAGCAGATGAAGGCTTCATTTGCATGCCCGTGCATTGCTAAGCCGGTGATTATAATAGTCCAAGAGGTCACGTCTTTTTCCTGCATTGAATCAAAAACAAGCCTAGCATCCACTATGCATCCACACTTTGCATACATATCAGCCAGTGAGTTGCCTAAAAACAGACTCAGCTTTATCTTGTTTCGCTTTATAAATCTATCAATCCACTTCCCTAAATCAAGTGCTCCAAGCTGTGCACAAGCAGACAATACACTAACGAGTGTAACATCATTGGGCACCAGATTACTCTGTTGTTGCATTTGGTGAAATAACTCTATAGCATGGGAATACTTCTCATTTTGGGCATAACCAGAAATCATTGCGTTCCATGAAACTACATTTCTCTCTGGCATTTTATCAAAAAGCTGGCGTGCTTCATATAACTTGCCCATCTTTGCATAGCCACTAATCATCGTCGACCAAGAAACCGTGTTTTTCTCACCCATCCCATCGAAAATCCACCTTGCCTGATTGGTGTTTCCACTTAAACAATGACCAGAAAGTAAAGTGTTCCAAGATACAATATCTCTAAAAATCATCTCATCAAATAGCTTCTGAGCATCCCCAAGCTGACCCACTTTAAAAGACAAATCCACCAGCGAGTTACACACAAAAAGGTTTGATTCGCATCCATATTTAGTGACAATGCAATGAACCTTTTCACCTTCTACCGGTCAGGCAAGTCCAGCGCATGCCTTGAGAACGGAAGTGAACGTGTACTCATCTGGGTTTGGAGCATCAGGCGTTAACAATTGCTTGTTGAAGTGATATATCGTACCTTGCCAGAGATTGTTCTGAGCAAATGCTTTGAGAAGGGCATTGTAAGCGAAGATATTTGGGTTTGAAAGGTAATGAGTGAAGATTAAAGCACCGTGGTGCGCATTAGCGCGGGCGCCACATACCCCTATGAGCTTAACGGCGATGATGTTGGGGTTAATAGATTTTGAATAGGGAAATAGAAGGAAAACGAAAAGTTGGGCCTGAATTTGATAAAGTTGACGCATGGTTAGCTGTGCACCGCATTTTAGCACCAAGTGAATGGATTTGGAGTACTTGCAGTGGTGTAATAAAGCCAGGGTGGTTATGATGTACTACTTCATGTGATAATTATAAGAGTTCATTTGTAATCCAGAAATAGTAATAGCTAATTTTGCACTTCTGACACCGGAAGGAAAAGCGGTGCCGACCCACGGGAACGAGTGATGACGAAGAAGAAGAAGAATTAGCGGTAGCAGACAGTCAAGGTTGTTAATAGAAGCGGATGCATGAGATTTTAATATAAATGGAGGGAAATGGATGGACTCTTGACCCAGGAGGCAAGCGGAGGGAAGCCAGCTTCAGCTGCCCCCGCCAGATTTTTCGTGTCCCGGAGCAGGTTCTTAAAACACTATGGGTATGACGAGAAAGACGACAAATAGACGGCTGTCTCATGGCCTCTAGCACATGTCAAGCCTCAGTTGCCACGTGCACATCACTCCTACTCTATTTATTTGTTTAAAAAGCACGTCCTTAGTATGAGAATCAATTTTTGGGTTAGTTTTACCGTTGAATATAAGATTCATTTATCTTATTTATTAATTTTTTTTAAATTATCTTTATAAATATTTTTTCATTCATAATCAAATAGAAGAAAGAAAATGGATAATAAAAAAGATGATTATAATGTTTTAAGAAAAATGTATTATTTTTCTTATAGTTAACTAATTTATTTAACTTCTTTAATCTAATTAAATTAGTTAAATATGTATTATATTAAGTATCGGACTAGTAATTGAGACAATTTCATCGCCAACTGGGAAATTTGTTGGCCGCCACGAGCAAAACCGCTCTTTGCTTTGCTTCAGAGGTGGCTCGGTTCAAGGAACCTGGCCGCGGAATAGGTCATAGCGAAATTCTACCGCGTCTCCTGCTGTGGCACTTTATAAGAAGCACAGAGATTGTCTTGCAGTTAATCTTGGGAAGGGAATAGAATGGGTATTCCGTCCGAGCTCAGGGATATGCTCTCGCAGACAAAAGGCTTCTTAATTGCTTCTCCAGCTGAAGAGCAGAAGATTTTGAGGACTAAGCTATGCACTGATGGTATCATTATTTTTTATTTTTATCTGATTTGAGACTTGTTCGTATTGTAGATCATTTACATGGAGCGTGCTCTCTTTGTTTTCTGAGAAATCTTGGGAAATGGTGGGAATTGAAATGGGGCGATTTATATTTTTGTGGTTCATCTTTTTTCGGAGTTTAATTGTGTATTTTAAACAAGATCCCTGTCTACTTGATTGGTTTGAATGGGAACCACGTGATTAATGATGTTATACGAATTGCTTGTTCTCTGATTTGCTCACCGAAATTTATCTATTAAATTTAATCATCATCTTTCATATACGTTTAAATAACACTTTACCCTTATTGAATTTTCATGAAAGTGTATCTCTCTAGTTGATTTAGAAAGGCAAATAACAACTGCTTTGATTGTTGAGGGATCTCCTCATAATAACCAAGAAAATAGGGAAACTATTGAAGCTGGACATCCTGCTATATTATTTTAACATCTTGTCAAATGACGCTCTAATCTGGACATCATCATTCATGTTATCCTCTGCTTCAATTTCAGAAGGAGTTCGTGCTGGATTTAGGGCAGCTTCCATTGCTTGCGTTGCCAGTGCTGTTCCCACGGTATATTTTTTACTTTTTAGATTGTTGGTCTCTTACTTCTAATGGGGGTGCTGAACGTCTTTTTAGATAGAGTTTTTTTTTTTTAAAGGATATCTGTTTGTTTTCTAGGTGTAGCATTTTCTTTTTGTGATGAGATACTATATTTTGGTGATCTTGCTGTCATAAATCATGCGAATAATTGGCGTTAAAAAAAAAATCATATTAGTAAAGTATTTCTGATAAGTCTGTGTAGTTCTCCCCGGGGGGAAGTAACTTAACCCTCAGTGTCATTCATTAATTAATAATCACTAGTTAAAAGTTGGAATTTTTTCTTCTTGTTCTGATCCTTGCCTTTGAGCGATCAAAATCATGATATCAGCGATTTTAAATTCCATGTCTAAATTCTTTGTTCGTTAGACAGCTGTTGAACAGTTTGGTATTGCTCTGTTTTTCTACATCATTTCTTTTGTGGCCATATTTGACTGCCCGAAATTGCCTGTATGCTGTTAGCTCACAATCATATAGTGATGTGGTGAAATTATTGAGCATCTTAATGCCAATACACCACAGATGTCATTGTCATGTAGGAAAAACATTGTTAAATTGAACTTTCACATGACAGGTTTGAGTAGAGACTTTTTTGAAGTTTCGGAACTAATCTTCTGGGCTACAGACTTCTGGCACTTAATCAAGAGTGTGATGTGGAAATCTAGTGATTACTGATGCATGAACGTTTGGCTGTCACTGACAGTGATATGTCGCGCGTGAAAATAGCACCCAATTTTGCTTCATCTCTAATATTATATTGTTCTGTTGAAGTTTATTTCATTCTTGTCTTCAATTTTCAGTTGGTTGCAGTCCGTACAGTTCCCTGGGCTAAAGCAAACCTCAATTACACTGCTCAGGCACTTATTATTTCTGCAGGTATGATGTCAAATTTATATAGTTCTGGAAAAGGACTAGGATTCATTTTGTGCTGCTGATCTATTTGGGAATAAAATGCGTAACCTATTTACTTGTCCCTCCCGTCATCCGAAGTTTGAATTCATTCACATAATTAACATCAGATTCTTGTTTCCTGAACAGCTACAATTGCTGCGTACTTCATCACTGCTGATAAGACCATCTTGGAATGTGCAAGAAAAAACTCCCGGCTTGAGGACTCTTTGAGACGCCAAAGATAATCAACAATTCTAACTTCGAAACCACAACTTGGACGTCCTTGTCGGTTTTAGTGCGTGACAGTTCTACTTCTTGTAATGGATCTGCATCTGACTAGCCCCACTGCAAATTTTTGTTTTCCTCTTTCGTATGGGCTTATAGATTTGTGTTTTTGAATAAAAAATGTGTACCATGGAATTTCCATTTCCTGTGGCTACATGAAGTGTAATTTAAGCTGCCCTTTTTTGGCGTTGCCTTGTTTTCTGTGTTCGCTATTTACTCACCCTGGCTAAACATTCCGCCTGCTACCTATGACTATTAACCAGAGCGAATCGTAATTGGAAAAATTCAGTGCCGATACACTAAAAAATTATTCGATTGAAAGAGTCATCAGCTTGGTCTTTTGTTATTTATGCACGATTAAATGGATTGAATGGTCAAAATATGTGCAGCAAGAGATGAAAGAAAGAAATAACCGTCTTCAGTGATGAAAAAAGCATAACTGAAACTAGGATGCCTTTGATCTGTATTATTACACAAACCTGCCAAAATGCCTGTTAAAAGAGCATCGTAAACAACCTTGTCAATTAAGTTTCAGGTTCATTCCAAAGGAATCTCGTTATGCAACGAAATTCAAGATGCTTCGTGCGAAGGCAGAGACAGTTCGTTTCGAGGTAGGTGATCCACCCCTACCCCCCAACGTGGGTTTGTTTTGGGATTTTAGTTGTCTGATGTTAAGCTTGGATTCAAAACTTTATTTGGCAAGATCTAACATGCCAACGGACTGGGCTCGACATACGGATGAAATTCCAGCGTACCATTCCCATAAGTTTTTGTTGTTATTTGATACCCCTATATGGAGACAAAACATAGAATTTGGAAACATAGATAGTGCCTGGCATAACCTTAGGAAACCACACTAGATTCAATAGAATATACTATAAAATGACGATCTTAAGGAGCAACGAAAAGGTAACTGAGAACATTATAATATGAAGAGCTTGTAGTTCTGGTTAAATTTTCTGGTACAAAAACACTGCATAACCTTCTATGGCATGTCTATATTATATCCCACTTCATTTTTCTGTTTAGGGTCAGAAATACAGGGGAAAAGCCCTTACCCACCTAGCTTCTTCCTTGATCCTCTTGAGAGTTTCGATGGATACAGTTACATCTACAGACAAGAGAAGCAAAGCTACCAGCCCTAATGTAGCTTCTGCAGAAGAAATCCCTGAATCTGCATTCGTCGTATCCTGTTCTAAAGACTCAAGCCAGTTTTTGGAATCAACATCGTCATCAGATTCATCAGATGCATCCTCATTGTCTTTGTTATCCTCGTCCTCATTTTCAGATGAGCCTCTGCATGATTTTTCAGAGATGTTGGCTCAACTTCCCATCAAGCAAGTGCCTTGAGAAAACTTCGAGCCTTTTGGGCATCATGCTTAATTTAAATTTTGTATATTCCTTTGCTCAAATGAAGTCCTTTGTGTAATCTGCAGGAGAGGGCTTTCCAAGTTCTACGAAGGTAAATCCAGAGCCTTCACATCCCTCTCAGACGTGAAATGTGTGGAAGATTTAGCAAAGCGGCAAATTCCTCAAAGGAAGAGAGCTCAAAACTCGCACAGTCCCTAGGCAGTCATATCAAAGAAGGCTTCGAAGAGCTATTTAAACGTCTTTAGTGTCTAAATGGAGTTAGGGTATGTTTGGATTTGCGTGGGGCAAAACTGACTTCTAATCTAATTGACTTTTGTAATTGAAGTTAGAGTAAAAGTCAGTCAGTGTAATGCGATTTGTGTTTGGATAGGTGCTTATAAAAAGTCAGTTAAAAAAGTTGAAAGTTGTTTGGATGATTAATAGAAAAGTTAGTTTAATTGTAAAATGACTTAAAAGAGCAAGAACTTTATTGAATAGTAGTGTTTAAAATTTATGTTTTTAATGTGATAATAATTTGAAAAAAATATGTAAAATTATTATGAAAATATAAATAGTTTATTTGTGAGATTATAAAATAAAAATATTTGTTACGGAGAAAAATTTGAAAACACATTGTAGATAATTAATTAAATATACATGATGGACAAATATGAATATAAATTAAAATTCATTTGGTCTCTAATTAAAGTAAATGAAATCAGATAACTAATTAGATCATAAGCTTTACACAATTTTCTCATAAATCAGTTGGAAAAGTTGATCCAGATTGCGTTGGATAAGTCAGTTAGAAAAGGTACTTTTTCCCATAAGTCAGTTAGAAAAGAAGCCCCATCCAAACAATCTCTGAACCACAATAAGCCACTAATCTCAGTTTCACGCTTTCCCAGGCACTTTTGGCTTCTCCAACTGCAATCCAAACATAACCTTAGTTTCCAGCAGCTTTTATTAGGACTGGTCTTAATAGTAATTCCAGCTAGAGGCAGCAAAGCATATTACCAAATTGCTTCTACTTCTGGTTCAGGTCCCTTTTATGGATGAAAGAAAATAACATTATCTCGCTGAATCTAAATCATCTTTCATCCCTTCGTCGCTCTCTGCATGTTATAAAATGTGTTGATGTTATTGAAATTTTGGAATTCAAGTGGAAAGATGAAGAGTATCAGTGAATAGCATTATTAAGCTTGCTTTGCTTTTCGGTGGTCTGTTTGTCTTTCCTTTTGCGCAGAATCTACAAATACGTGTAAACCAAGTTTGCGGGTACTTGGAAATGAAGTTTTTTTTAATATTCTATATGAAAATACTCGCCTGTGCTATTTATAAAATACAGAAAATGTTTTCTTGGTTCTATATATAAATGATTTCCTTAAATTTTTATCATGAATATATTATTTTGTTTTTATATTTTATAGTGTAGATAGTTATTTTTTTAAAAAGATATACATATTAAATAAGGGTAAAATTAAAAAATATATTATATTTTAATAAAACAGTTTAAAATTTTTTTTTAATTTATGTGAGATATGCTGAAAGTATATCATAAATAGGAAGAGGAGAGTAGTTATTAGGCCAACCTAAACATCTTTATATTTCCTGTAATCAAAATTTCCAATCAATGAGAGTTGCTTACAGAAAAGAAGAATCGACGTAGGATGAAAATTTTAAAATTACAATAACTGAAAATTGAATACATTTGTGGATAACTTACTAAATTTCCGAAAAGCTTATCTGAAAACTTATCTTAAACATAAGAAGTTTGGTCTTCCAGAAACAATTTTTATTTTTTAATCTCATAAAAGAACGTATAGAAATTCCCATATCAGAGACATCACCATCTATCGATCAAGATGGATAAGCTGGCTCCGAGTAAGTCAAGACAAGGCCCTCACATAATTACCTTCGCATTGAATCTATAATGTGAATTGTTTAAGGAGTTGGGATGACATTGATTTCTGAAACAATTTTATGATCAAAGAACAACCGTTAGGGCGCAAGAACTTGATATGAAGTCCAATAATTGATCGCAGTTATGAGTCTATGAAGTGAAAAATGGATACAGGCCCTAACTTAAGCAATGAAGTTGTTCTGAGGGATTCATGGATTCCCCCTTCTTTATAATTCCTAAATATACTGAATTCTAGAGAGTAAAAAGGAAGCAAGGCTAACCGGCCTTTATGCGTCAGCCACAAGTTACCGATTATAGTCGTCAATGACATATGTGAGACAACAATTTCTTCCCCTTTAATTCTTGGAAGAAGGAAAAAGTATCTTGGAAAAAAATTAATTAGGGGCAACGGCTTTGACCCCTCAACAATTATTCTGCAAACTTTCTCATTCCAGTTTCGCTGGAGCTCAGAATGCGTATCGGTAAATGGCATCAGCAACACCATCTTCGTCATTACTCACACCTATTACATTAGCCACTGCTTTTGTCTCTTCTGCTCCATTACTGAGAGCAATGCCAAGAGAAGCCAGCTCAAGCATCTCGATATCATTTTCTCCATCACCAATAGCCATTATCTGCAAATAAGTAATTAGAGGTGGGGAAATGCACTGATGGAAGTCAATATAGCGACGTTCTTAGACGAGAGAATTGAAACCGCGCCTCAAATCTGATTTACATCACAGATCAACAATTCTGGAATTGATATTTGTCCTCTCAATGTATGCTTGAAAATTTCAGAAGATATATGCCAGGCCAAGTGATATGCAATCGGGTCATTGAACACACTAAGCTAGAATATGGTTGTGTACTTTTTAAACAGTGAATTAACTAAAATGTCTGCATTTCCCATTTAATATACTAGATTTTTCTTACATGAAATATTAAAGCATACAACGCTATCAGGAGAAACACAAATGCAAGCAAGCCAAGAGAGAGAGAAAATGCAAAAACCATCAGAGGAGAAACAAATCAGTGCGCTACCTCCTCAGCGGTAACCCTCAAATGATCTAAAAGGATTTTTACTCCATTCCCCTTTGAAGTTCCCAAAGGTACAATTTCAAGCATGTCTGGCACAGCTTGAACAACTCTGGCACGATCCGATGTTGCCTCTGACCAGTGTGGCCGCAATGTGCTAGCCACTCTCTGAGCAGTGTCAAAGAAAATCATTTTCTGCAGAACCAAAAGACTAGTGTTAGCAAGAACCCAAAATGACACGGATAATAATAAATTAGGTCCTTCACTACAGTTGTAACAATTCTAGACCTTTAATGGGCTTTCTGGGAAAATGATAACAGTGAAATTCACAGTCAAACAGATGGACAAAAGATGAACATGACACCTTGTACATGTCATTTAGGGCATGACTTAAAAACAGTTTGGAGAAGAGTCCACAGGGTAAGGAGGCACATGTTTGCTTTTAGTGAGTTTCTAGAGGAAGCTAGCTGGGGAAGATCAATACAAAGCGGGGATTGTGAGATTAACCAGGGAGGCAAAATCTGGAGAAGGCTTTGGGGAGATGTCTAGCAACCTTGGTTTACCGCATTTTCTCTTTTCTCTTAGCCATTGGCACGCCCACCATTGCCACTTAATCTTTGCAAAGGGTTCTGTTTGAGTTCCTTGTAGTACCTTTTTCACTGTTCCTTAAAGAAATTGAAGAAATATCATAGAATTTTCATTTCAGCTTTCTGGAGTTCCAGTAGTGATGCAGGTAATTAATCTTGAATATCATCAAGCATCCGTAGGAACCCTATTCATAAACTCAAACCAGAAGCAAATATTTTGGCAGTGCCTACCTGTATGTCAGCAGCAGCCAAGAGATGTTCAGTAGAAGGCATGATCTCTGCCTGCAAAGATTTTCACATAAATAGAAGGGAATGACGAAACAGAATGCAAGAAAGAATATACAATGTTGTATTACCTTGGGTTCATGATATACTGTATGCAATGAATCAACCAGTGGGTGATCAAAAAGGGTTAAGCAGCGCCCCTCACAGAATGCAATAAGTGGAACCTTATTTTCCAAAGAGTAGATGCATGCCTGCAATTAAAAAAGCGTACTTCTTTCTCTTAAAAATGACAATAAATTTTCCATAGAGCAATGAAATTAATAATAAATAATTAGATATTTTAAATTTGTCGGTTTTATGACTGAGATATGAAATTAGTTTCCATGGATACATGAATAAATCCATTCTCCTTAAGGCGGTAAAGAAAAAAAAACTCAGACTATACACTGAAATCGTTATGGCAGATGAAATATAAGCTGGTTCCACAAGTGTTCTGCAACAAAGTCAGAAATAGATTTGGTACGCACACAAAGAACTGTGGAATACGGAGTTAACTAGTGAGTAGCTCACAATTACAACAAAATCCAAGAGGACACAGTTCTGCATGATTGATCCAAGAAAAATACTTCTTATTTTTTTTTCTTTTGGGTGAAAAAGAAAATACTTGTTTTTCACTTTGTAAGATGAATTAATTTACAGAAAATGGTAAAATCTCACAGGCATTAAGACCAAAATTGATATAAATTACCTCTCTACAGACATTTGGGTTTAAGTTGCTTCTAAAAATTTCCCGACCCTGTCTACCATAAACAAGCAACCCCTGAAATCAAGTGGTGCACGGAATGCAAGGCTCAGCCTAAAGCAGGGAACTTATACAGCAGGCAAAATTATATGTAAGATCAAATTCAAAGATTTCATGCTGTTTAATATCAACATAAAATATAGCATTTATACAAAGCCACATTATTTTATAAGTTATGAATAACATTACTCCCCTCTCCTCAAGTTTCACACAATTTTTTGATTCTCAATCTTTATCCACACATTTTATTGGGTTTTTGTAATTTTTTTAATTCTTTCCACTTTTTTTGGCATTTTAGTAGAGTTTAAATCCTAAAACATGTGGCTAGAAAATCTTACAAAAAAAAAAAAGCATGATTTTCCAAAAACTTAGATTATTATCTATTCCATGCATCGTATGGGGAAAAATATGTAGTTTACTTAATATGTAGTTTGAGTGCTTTCAATTAGAGGAAGCCTTTTAAGTGTCTATGATGCTTTATACCATCACTTTATTTTGGAACATACACATTATTTTCTTTTGCTGAATGATGTTTGAGCAGCTGCTCTCCCATCAAGAACTCATATCACTCGGTATATAAATATAAATAACAGAGATATGCAAGTGTAGGTGAGAGCTTAGACTGCCAGGATAACACATGATTTGAGTACTTGCTATACTGACCGTTGGGATTGCCGGTCCAACTCTTTCAAAGGTTTTTCTTTTTGGTATGTTTTGCCCTTTCAGGCACTCTTAACTTTGCCCTTTCCTAGTTTTGGTATTGTTCGACCCTCTAAGAGATAGGGACACCTAAACTATCCACATTAACGGCAAACCAGAAAGAACTGAATAGGAGTTGTTTCATGTAAACACAATTGTGATGCAAAGAAGAATGCAAGCATACGCATGAGAAGAGAATATGATATGGGGCAAGACTAGAAGCTACAAATATGTAGTGTCTTGCTGAATCAATCTTCATCATGAACATCAAAGGTCCAGAGACAAAATAGTAACCTGTAAGAAAACACCAGGGGAAAATTCTGACACAACACCGTCTTTTCCAGCCAAGTCCACCATCTTAAAAATATCTATAACAGCTGGACGAGCCTATTTCCAAATGTTCAACACTACATGTCAGATCTTATGTCAGCCAATATCGACATATAGTGAATCAGAAATTTTACTGAGACAGACGGTACTAAAGATAAAACATACTGGCCTATCTTAAAAAATTTAATATGATGCACTATCAAGTTTGAGACTATATGAGCTTACTTTTCCAGTAGCTATGACAATTTTCACACCCCTTGACAAGGCTTCTCTTAACGCCATGACAGTTGTAGGAGTAATTTGACTCTTGCTGTTCAACAATGTTCCTTTACATGATACAGGAGACTATTAAAACCCAGAAACAGCACCAAAGAATATATAGAGACTATGTCTCAGCATGATCTCACCATCCATATCGCAGAAGATATAACTGAACTTTGGTTTATAAAATCTAAGACTGCCTTCTTTCTTCCTGTCTTTTGACAATCCAACTGTAAGATTACGTTCCCATATACTTCGATATATGCAAATGACAATATTTCAATAAATGGTGTGTAGGACCAATAGATGATACAGCAAGAGGTATATTGCTGCAGCCTATCAGCAAAAGTACAATTACCATCTGAACTGTATTGGTGAGAACTTAAATCGGTTTCAGCATCACATGCGCTTTGTATTAGTCCTTTTCCTTTCCAACCAAGACTCTTCAGAAGTAGTTCCTCCTCTCTCTCCATTTCAGCTTCAGCTTCTTCACTAAGTTCATGGTCAAATCCCAAAAGATGTAATAGGCCATGAACCTGCATAAATATGAAGTTATTACACTTTCAATGTTCAATTTACATAAATAAATAAAAATCTTAGATAAACCAGGGAAATAGACCCAAGCTTAAAATTGAAAGAGTGGAAGTTCATGGCTTAATTTCTTCTAAAATTTCAATAATAAAATAAGATGTAAATATTGCAATTTTTCTTCCTCAGCAGTTTAATTTTTCAGTGCAGGGTCCTTCCTCTCACTTTGTATTTGGTAGCAAAAACATGCAATCCATTGGTACCTGTGCCAATTGGTTTAGCTTTTCTTCTTTACTTCTATGATTTATGATCAGTTTCTTGAGAGATTTGTGATAAATGATTTATCATCGCCCAGATGCATGATCTTTCAAAGGACCAACCAAAAGCACCAAAGTTACACTTACATCAATAATTTAAATAAATAAATTTAAAAAAAAAAAAGCGTTCCCGCAAGTTAAGCTGTGGTCACGCAAATGTGAATTTAAACATGCCTGTACGAGAGGAAAGATAATATCAAAGGGCATGATAAACTTCAGCATTCAGCAGACAATCGTTAGAATTTAATTAAACCAACCAAGAGGATGCGTATCTCATCAAGAAGAGCATGCCCTCTTTGCTCTGCTTGTCTTGCAGCTGTCTCCACGGAAATTACAATATCACCCAACATAAGCTGCAGACGAGGGAATCCATCAACAACTTAAGGAAAGTTCTGTTTTTTTATTTATTATAAAACGAGCATATAGCATCAGCTAGAAAAATTCGCATTCTTACAATAGGAAGCTTGAGCCCAGGGACATGTTGTGACATTGAGAGAACGTCGGTGGCATGATCCTCATCCCTCCATTCCTTGTTAAGTTTTTGAATAAATTCGTCATTGCAGAGAAGCACAGATAATTCAACACTTTCGAACCCACCAACATCAGTTATAGCAGGATCTCTTGTTTTATACGCTGAACCTTTCAAACCATCAAATGCCAGCTTCATTGCCATTGGCACATTTAGACGGAGCATCTCAGCAATGCCCTGCAGTCAGATAAACAAGACAGAAATGATAAGGTAATTATTCAATCATCATGTAGAAATGCAGATAAAGTGAAGCGTTAATTATTCAACAAAACTTAATTAATTCATTGCTAACCTCCCAGCTTTACATTAGCATCAATACCTTTATCTTTTCAATTATCAGATGAAGAATTAAAGCCCAAAAGCAAGAAAAGAGTATCTTACATTATCACTAAAGCCATAAATCTTAAAAACGTAAAATTGAGGCGCGGTATACCAATATTTCATCATCGTCAGGCAAATCTTCTTCAATACAAATGTCGACACTGAGTTCTAACTCCTTCTCTTTATTCTTCGGTGTTCGCTTCCTCGTCTTCCGATACCCCCTCTGATCAGCGCGAGCTCCCCCGAATGCACCCAGATGATTGCCTCCGCTTCGACACAGAACATGGAACCTCCGACCAAAAAGAAAAGATTTTGAAGAGAGGGAAGCATGTAAACGATTCGTGAAATGAACAAAACCCGGGTGCAAAGAGGAATGGATAGACGTCGCATTGTTCGTGGTCGGGCACATGGGAAGATGGGTGGCGCCCGAAATAGCACGCGCCATGGAGAAAGCGGCGAGTGAAGGAGGCGAATGAAGGGGGCGAAGGATAAGAGAAAGACGAGGAAGCATAGAGAATGCTCCCAAGAAATTGTAGGTTGCTGGCTTTGAGTAGTTTTGAACGCTTGAGGCTAATGTGACAGTGACCTGAGCCGAAGGAGGCGAGAGATGATGCTGCCTACCCCAAGCAGAGGAGATGGTTGGTGTCAGATTTTGGGGAATTTTGGGCTGTTAACGACCAGGTAAGCAGCGTAATGCTATGTTTTCATGCTGCTAAGAGAATATACAGAAATAAAAAGTTTGTAACGGCAAAAAAAAAAAAAAAGAAATAAAAAGTCTATTTTATTCACTCAAATAGACACTAAACAACAATTAAATTCTTAAATATGTTGTTAACTAAAAAAAATAATATTTAATAATTCTATTAAGCGTTCTCTTTGATTTTCCTCGGCTCTTTATAAGATCTGTAGGTTTTAAACTAAAAATGCAGATTAAAATATCATATTCAAGAAATGAACCAACTGTGGTTGCTTGCATGCATGAGTTGGTGCATAATTGAATGAATGCAACATGGACAAAACAACATTTCCTTTTCTGGCAAGACAGCAAAGCAGCATTTAATAATGAAGAAACTAAATAATCACACGTATAAATAAAATATCTAGGTTTTGCAATAATCATGCACCTAAATTGGGATTTTATCTCAGTGTAATGTCAATCGAGTTACATGAATGGAGAAGCTTAAGCAACGAAGGCAGGTGAAAAGGGGAGACTTGCTTTGTCCCATGGCAATGTATGTTAGTGTTTCATAAGATTCTTATTTTAAAGGAAAAAAATATCTTGCTCTAGAAATATCTATTTACAGGCAATAAAGAAATGGACAAATAAACACATGGCTTAAGAATTCCTGCAATGATGTTTAATCCTGCCATAAGAGACATTGAAGTGGCCCAAAGTCAAAAATCAGATGATAGTATAAACGATAGAGAAGATTCTAGCTAAACAATAGCACAACAACTGTGAAAAAAAATTTAATATAATCTTTGGTTTTTTTGACTTTGTCCTTGTTTTAATTTTAGTCTATCAAATTTTAAATTATATGCTTTAGTTTCTTAAATTTATTTCTGTTTAAAATATTAGTCTTTATAATTTCATAAAAATCTAAACCATCTTACCCCTTAAAGAACCAAAACCCATCATCTTTTTATCTAAAATATTGGTCCATGTAATTCAATATAAATCTGGACCATTTTGCTTCTTGATGGACCAAAATTGATAGTTTAAAACTTGAAAGATTAAAACTAAGATAAAAAAATTCTTGAGAGACCACAAATTGTATTAACAAAAAAAAGGCCTATCAATTTAGTGATAAATTAAATGTATACTAAAAAATTAACAACCATGCACACATATGGGCCGGGCCAAGCTTGCGCGGATCCCACATCAACCCAACATCATGCCGCACCGGAGAATCGTTTCAGTTGGACTGTGTTTCTGTTTCAGGCCCAGGATGTGAACGCCGAGAATGAAGCGCTTCGCAAGGAGCTTCGAATGCGCAAAGTACAAACAAGCCCTTTATTTTTTTATTTCTCTTACTTTTATGTTATATTATAGGGTAAATTTATAAGAATAAATAAAATTAAAAAATTAATATGGTAATACTACCTCTACTCCTATTTATAAGAGCCAGTTGACTAATTTGAGAAGATTAAAGAAGTAAGTTGAGTTAGTTATTTGTCATAAATAGGTGTTGCCTTTCCTAAAATATTTTTGTTAATCAAGTGTATTGACTATAACTATCATTGTTAGAAGGACTATTTTGAAAAAAAATGTATAAATATGAGAGATAAAATGGATTAGGGTCTTATATTTAGGATCAAAATGAAAGTCAAATAGGATGTTATATCAATGACTGGAGGTAGTATGTGATAATTTTTTTCAACTTTCATAATTACATCCTTCATTTGTTTTGATAATGAGTGTTACCTCATGCTTCTAAAACTATGTGAATAAGATTTCTTCCCAAAAAAGGGAAACTCGGAAAAAATAACGAGTGAAAATTTCAGCCCTCAGCCGCCCTCTGCAATAATATCAACATGACAAGATATGATAAAGCCGATTAATAATGACATATGACGCCATGCTAAAATCTTATCATTTTAATTTAGGCATCGACCTATGTGTTCTTCCTCTCCCCATTTATTATTGGAGCTTCCCTTTTTTGGATAACTTATGCCCTGGTCATATTATATTTACCCGATACGAATCATAGTCCATGTCCAATTGAGCAGTATCAGAATATTCTCGAGAAAATAATGAAGTGAGGCTGAAAATATTAAGGAAAAAGTAGTAAAATATCTTGCAGGGTCACGGAGTATATAAATCAGGCAAAACAATGGAATTGCCTGATCGACTTCTTTTTTTTTTTTTTGTTACTCGGGATTTTTTCCCGACCCTCTCCTTGGGTGTTTGATCGATCGAACTTGTTAGTTCCAAGCGCTCCCGTTAGCCCACCGTGACCCCGAATCTGCTGGAGTCCACTCCTCCGTCTTTCCCCATTCTGGATCTTTCCTTTTTGGCGCTCTTCGCCGTCTGTCTCACTCTACCGACTGCTCCTCCTTTGCTCTGCTAGCATGTTTCAATCGTGATCTTCCCCTCTTTGCTCTGCATCGCTGCGCGTTTGACCTGTTTCAATCGCACTAAAAAGCTTCAATTTTTGTCACTATCTTTCGACGTTTTTTCTTCATCTCCTTTCCTCTGTTGAACCCCTTCGCAGACCTCTCAATTTTAAACTCTCCAATCCGAAAGTGCGAGGCTTCAGTTCATAGATGCGGAGGATCTGCAAGTTTCTAGCCTCGCATAGTCGTCTTCTGCGATCATGTGAGTGAGGCTAGGTACTGGGTCCGTTCTAATCTAGGTCTTGAGTGCCCCGAGCGCTTCCTTGGGTGGGTACTGAAATGGTGAGTCCCCCGAGTCCGAATGTTTCTTCGAATCCGCCAACTCAACAAGGGAATAAGTATGGGATCACGAAACCCATCTCTCTTGCCGGTCCCACGGAGACTGATATCTATCGTAACATACAATTGGAGAAGGTAATTTCCGAGTATCATTGGATAGATATTATTTCTATTATCAAAAAACAAAAAGGATTAACTTTTTTCTTTCATCAGTTTTTGGTTGATGCCGGGCTATACGAGAGCAAAGAAGAAGCTGCAAAGAGAGAGGAAGTTTTATCCCGCCTCGATCAGGTAAGGCTTTCATAAACTCCTATTTCGTCCGTTTCTCCATTAGAGTTATCTTCTTGGTTTAGGATCCTGCTCCCCACTAGTATGATTATTTTCTTTTTGGAGGATCCTATAAATCATTTGGCATGTTGAGTGCCCCATATTTTTGTAGCTATAATTTTGAGCTTAAATTGTATGTCTGCTTCAATGCGGCAAATGCATTGTCATTTCATCAGTTAAGGATATTTTTATTGAAGCAAGAGAATAGCATGTTCTTGGTTGATTTTTGGCTTCGAGAGTGGCTGGCCACAAAATGCTTACTTAATTCATATCTTTGTGCTCTCAGTGTCATTTTCAAAATGCATTATGTGCCACCCACCACGGGGGGGTTTCAACATATACAGGAATTAACGAATCTTTAGTAGTAGAGTGGTTGTCATTGCATCGCAGGGCCAAGGCAAAATCAATGCAGCTTGCACTATGGGCTTATGTATACAGCAGACTATCTACTCATGCTACTTGTTTGTCAAGCTTGGCTTTGATGTTCCCTAGCATATTTTATATATTGAAGAAAATTAGTTCAAGATGTTCTTTTGCCTCATTGGAGATTGACATTGTATAGCATCTGGTGTTGCATGTTGATGAGAATTGTTTTGAGGTGGTACTGTGCTCTTAGTCTAAGGCGTTTTATTTTGGCATACGGGAATAACTATTGTTTCACTATTATCAAATATGGCTTATTTTAGTGAAGAAGTTGACATGATATGTAGATTGTAAAAAGCTGGGTGAAGCAGTTGACCCGTCAACGAGGCTACACTGACCAGATGGTGGAGGATGCAAATGCTGTCATTTTCACATTTGGTTCTTATCGGCTTGGGGTGAGCATGCTATAGTTTTTCCTTTCTCTGGCTTGCTATAATGCTTGCAGTTAGTAAAATTGCATACAAGGATAATTGTTGGTTCTTTTACTTTCTGCTCGTGGAATTCTTGCGAAAAATTCCTATGCATAAAAGGTAGAAGCCATTATGTCATGATTTAACTCATTATAATGTCTTAAATGCATGGAATTCCGTTTGGTCACTACTTGCTTGATGTGTAATGTAATGGAATAGAAAAGGAAATAGAATGAAAAAAGTGGTTTTGTGGATGAGAAATGTTTCTAGTGCCATTGGATGGGGAAAAAAGGTAATAGAAAGGAAAAGTTGTTTAGCAATTGACAGGAGCCCCATTATCACAGCGCATCTGGTCATTTATTTAGTTGGGTATTTGAGGGACATGGAGGAACTTAGCGGAGAATGTGAATGTAAATGGAATAATCATACTTGTTAAAATATAGAAATGAATGGGATGTTATTTTAATTTCATTTTTTGTTGGATAAAGCTGGGGTAGCAGTGATAAAGAATGATGGATATATGATATTATTGCCCTTTAACAACTAAAAGATAAAAATAAAACGATACCAAGGGTACAATAAATTTTGCATAAATCAGACAGAATAGTTGTCCTCAATTCACATGCTTATACGAAGGAAATGAATTCATACGTTTGGACAATAAACAGGATGTAGAAAAGGAAATAGGGCCTAAATCCCCTACAGAAATGGATAAAATATAATCGTTTTTCATTTCATCTGAAAGTGGTGGCAGCCATTGTTTCAGCATTCTGTTTTTTGATTGGGGAAAAAAAAAAAAAATCGAAGCCAACAAACTATTTCATTTAATAACATATGCTGCACTACAAGAATCTCAATCCTATTGAGAAACAAAATTGTACAGCTTAAATCATTCTATTATTTATTAAGACAAGGCACAACTTCTCTGATATTTTAAAACTTGGGTAAATCTTATTTTATACATTAGAAAGCAGGTAAGAAGATATATTTTTTTTAATTGTTTGTAATTTATTGTCATGCTTTAGTTGTTCTCAGCAAAGCCCGATGACTCCTAAGTCACAAGACATGTCTTTGCTACTCTTAATCATAATTGTGTTGCCCCTCATTAGATTCGCATATTAGTGGATCTTCAGACCAGCCTTTTGAAAATATATGCTCCCGTGGCAACAACCTATGTTTAGCTTAGTTTCAAAGAAAGTAGCAGCACGCAGAAAACGAGCCAAATATTGTGTTGTTTTGTTTTATTTATAACATTTTTTGTCTATTTGGAAAGGTAGCAACGTCTGTTTGGAAATGTGGCAACATTCTACTGCTGTTTTACAGGTACATGGACCTGGAGCTGACATAGACACCCTTTGTGTTGGCCCTTCTTATATAAATCGAGAGGTGACACACTGTAGCTGGCTACTTTTACTCATTATGATAAAATGTACATAATACAGCATCCTTCTATAGGTTTTTATCTCATGCATCTTTCACAGGAAGACTTTTTTATCATTTTGCACGACATCTTAGCTGATATCGAAGAAGTCACTGAACTTCAACGAGTTGCTGATGCTCATGTACCAGTAATGAAGTTCAAATTTCAGAGCATATCTATCGATTTGCTTTATGCTGGTATATCTCTTTTGGTTGTCCCAGAAGTAAGTTCCAATTCCTTATTTATCAAGGGTTTAATTTTTTGTGAGTTTGCACTTTTCATGATAATAGTTTCTACCTCGAACAAAAGTAGCACTCCCTATACTTTAGAGTTTGAGGACTGCCCTAAGATCTGGTGAGTCAATTAGAGAGTTGAGAGTGTAAATGTCCCTGGAAAATTTTAATATTTACTGCATCCATTCCTCGACTTCACTAAGCGTCCTGTATGTACTCTGTTACTTGATCTTTATTTTTCTGGCTTGTTAAGTGCAGGATTTTTTTCCTCTTTATTATTTTTAATTTGCCCTCATAGTCTGCTGCATCTAAGGAGGTAGGAAGATTAGGTGGAGGAAAGTTAGGTGGCTATATGTTTGGTTTAGGGTGCTATTGTTTCAAATATGTGTCATCTGGCACTTGTAAGTTTGCTAAATGGATGTTTTCACTGCAAATATTAGTGTATGGCTGCATTTTATTGAGGGAGATAAATTTTATTCGAACCAAATTGGATTTGCTATTTATTTTTTTGGTATATATGTATGCAGTACGTGTCCTCAGTCCCTTCAGTTTTGTATTTTACCCAGAGAAACACGTGATTAAACTGTACCTTAGTTTTCTTCCATTTACTCTGTCAGTCCTCCTCCTTCTTGGAATCTACTGTATTATCTTGTCTTCCATTTTTTATGGTTTTTATGCATTGTTATCAACAGGATTTGGATATCTCTAGTATGTCTGTGCTGTGTGATGTTGATGAACCTACTGTTAGAAGTCTTAATGGCTGCCGAGTGGCAGATCAAATTCTTAAACTTGTTCCCAGCGTTGAGGTAATATGGATCCTCATTCCTTACGGTAATGACACATTTTCTTTTATGATTGTCTAGCTTATTAATTTGATAGTCCTTTAACGTTTGATGATGTTAGAACTTTCGAACCACCCTGATATGTTTGAAGTATTGGGCTAAAAGGCGTGGTGTTTATTCAAATGTAAGATCCTGGACCTTCAAAGTTTTAAATCATTAATGCCATCAACTTTTATAGCTCTTTATTCATAATCTTCTTTTGTTATTGCTAGGTTACTGGATTTCTTGGTGGCGTTAATTGGGCTCTTCTAGTTGCTCGAGTTTGCCAGCTTTATCCTAATGCAATTCCTAGCATGTTGGTTTCTCGGTTTTTCAGAGTATATACACAGTGGCGGTGGCCAAACCCTGTGATGCTATGTCCTATAGAAGAGAATGATCTGGGTTTTGCTATATGGGATCCTCGTAGGAATCCCCGGGACAGGTTTCATCATATGCCAATAATTACTCCTGCATACCCTTGCATGAATTCCAGTTATAATGTCTCTATAAGCACTCTTCGTGTTATGATGGATCAATTCCAGTTTGGCAACAAGATATGTGAGGTGAGTGGAACATGTCAAATTTTCTTTAACATGCTAGGCCCTTTAATTTGATTGATACACATGTTATTTTCTGCTGTTAGGAAATAGAGCTTAATAAAGCCCAGTGGAGTGCTCTTTTTGAGCCATATTCTTTTTTTGAGGCGTACAAAAACTACTTGCAAGTTGACATTATTGCAGCGGATGCCGATGATTTACTAGCATGGAAGGGCTGGGTAGAATCCCGGTTGAGGCTGCTTACCCTGAAGGTAAAATCATGTAGGAATCTGATATAAGACCCTTCACTGGATTTAGTCCATTATATTTTCTTTATTTATTATTGACAGGTAATCTAGAACAATGCAACTAATTTGGTTTCCACCTGAGCAGATAGAGAGGGACACCAATGGGATGTTGCAGTGTCATCCTTATCCACATGAGTGTGCTGACACATCCAAGCCTTGTCCGCATTGCGCATTTTTCATGGGCTTGCAAAGAAAAGAGGGAATAAGAGGTCAAGAAGGACAGCAATTTGATATACGTGGAACAGTTGATGAATTTAGACAAGAGATAAACATGTTTATGTATTGGAAACCAGGGATGGAAGTTTATGTTTCTCATGTTCGTCGAAGGCAGCTCCCTGCATTTGTTTTTCCGGGTGGTTATAAGCGTACTCGAATGTCAAAGCATCTGAGTCATCTGGCTGAAAAAATGGGCGAGGATGCCACAAAGTGCTACTTGGAGTCTGCTGAAAGATGCATTAAGAGGAAAAATGATACTGAAACAGATGTGAAGCCAATAAAACGAGAGAAGCAGGCCTCTATTAGTCCCCAGAGGTTGGAGTCTGCTTCCCCTGCGAATAGTAATAGATCAGGTGGTATTTCTCAGACGAGTATTGATTTAATTGAAGGGACTAAGATAAACAATTCAATAAACAAGGATGTAGATGGAAATTTGGAAATTAAGTCACCTGGGAGACAACTAGGAGGTGGAACCGATACTCTAGGCAGCGTCACACAGAGAAACGAAGCAGGTGTAGTTGATTCCAAACTTGATAAGATGCAATCAGAAAGTCCTGAAGTTCAGAACGAGGTAAGCCTACTGAACCAATGGAGAAATCTCTTTGGGAGTTGTTTGCTTCGTGTGAATTTCCTTATTAAGAAGTTGGTCCAATTTCAGAATGGTATGAGTGAGGACAAAGCACGGGATCTGGATTTAGATTGTTTGAAACATGCAGACTATTTGCCAAGTGCCAGCACCCAGAATCTCAATTACGAGGTAAGTTTCTTCATTTGAAGACATATTATAGATTAGGGACTATTGTTGATGGAAGTGGTATAACTGAAAGTCTGGGAGACAGTGAGGGTCAGGGATCTTTGCAGGGTGATGTTTAAGTGGCAGACCCAGATTCCATTTTGAAGAGTGGTTGTTTAGATGGAAATACAGTATTTCAAAATAGCATGGCTGAAGAATCAAGGTTTTGGAACTTCTATTCTCTTTCACTGCCCTTAATGAAGATGATCTTCTAAATTCTTCTAGATTTTTCATGCCTTTTCATTTTAATAACAGATGTTACAATATTAATTTTGATGGCTTTTCAGGAAAAAAAATTGGAATCTTTTTTTTTTTAAAACAAGTCTAATTTGGTTATATGGAATCCTTTTTTTAGACCTGTTTTTAGAATAAATCTAATCTGGTTATATCTATGTTGATTTGATTTCCATTATTTGTCCACTCAGTTTGGTCTGTCCTTGTATTTTCCCCCCCTTTTCTCGTCTTTGAACCATGGCTTATTGTTTTTTCATGTACCTTCCCTGAGTTGCTTCCTGATTATCAATTTCCATGGTCATTAACTTTCATAGGCGATTTTCTGACTGATGAATATGTGGTCGCAGGTCCTGCACCACTATACGTGCTTAACAACCTGACTTGTTTTGTGTATAGAGGGCTCAGAGAGAAGACCTTCCTTTTTGTTTCATTTTATTTGTCCTTTTATTATATTTTTGCATGCCTGGCAACCCAATTCTTATGCTTTCTATTTTTATATTGTGTATAGCCACCAGATCCCAGACTCAGAAGTGTTGTATAACCACAAGATGGGGCGAGGTCAGAAACTTTGCAGTAGCTAGTGGCAAGGCATGTTTTTTTAACTCTTTTCAGTGTGAATTAGTATATCTTCATGCTGTCCTGGTTGGTTTTTGCGTCTTTTTGTAGGAAATGAGTCTTCATTGCTGAATTTGGGCTGTTGCCGCCCCCTGAGAGCATGGGAGTAGGGGGATGGAGCTATGATGATCATTTTTGTACATAGATGAGAAGTGTGACGGGGTTACACAAGATGTCTCGTCATTTTTAAACCATGAAACTGGGTTTCAGGTTCAGAGCAGTGACTTGTTTTGTTGTGGTGTTCTTTGATTTGTTAGATTTGGAACTTGGTTTGTTGGGTGTGATGTGGTTGATGCATTGTGTAAATGTATTTGAAAAAATTATGTCAAGGAGAAGCAGACAGGGGACGACAGAAAATCTCTGGGTGAGGCATTGGAGGAGCAGAGTTGAGTCACTTGTAGAGGAGGGTCGGGATTATCATTCTGCTTTTGGCCTTGTACTGTTTCGGTTTTTAATTTAGTGAAGAACAATCTTGTAAAATATTGCTATATTTTTCACCAATATTCCCTCGTTTAAAAGGATGGCAGCATAACGGTCGTCTCATTTTCTTCACCGGGGACGTGGCTTATTTTAATATCTCTGCTCCCTCGATTTTAGAATGCGCCCTCTGGTTCTATTTTGGTTCTCTTCCATATTTCATTGCGATGTTGAGGTAATCCATTAACCAGTGCCTCTACCTCCCCTATTTTTATTATATGCAAAGAATTGATGACATCTGCGGGAGGGGTTCATTCATCGAAACGGCACGAAGAGTGGCCGTGCGACCATACTTTGTCCAACCGTCCGCATATCGATGATGAGTTCTCTACTTCTCTTGTGGGCCATAATGCGAATCCATCAATGGCGGGCGCGGGACTCCTAGCTTTTTTTTTTTTTTTTCTTTTTGTCTTTTTCCTCCTTTACTCCAACTGAAATCCTTGATGGGAGGATCGGAATAGTCATGGGAGAGGGAGGATCGGAATGGTGATGGGATTCATGAGGATAGATGGAACACAACCATTGATTGCCCTTTTCATTTTAAATTAGGCATGACCGTTTCATTTCAATAACATAAAATCTCAAATCATGAAGGGGCATTTCCAACCAAGCTATTCATGACAATTGTCTTTTTGTTCCCAGACATTCAGAAATGGCACGCAAACTACTCCTTGTACATAAAGGGTTTGAATCTCCCCATGGCTCGACTTATCCCGTGAATGGCAGCACATGCTGCAGCCAATGACACAAGGAAGCAAAAGAAGTTGAGTGTCTGAAGCCCAAACCAGTAGAGAGATCGTTTCTGAAGTTTCTGTCTGGCAATGGTCATCTCCACTGGGAAATAAATGACGGAGGGCCAGAACCCAATTGCTCCAAGGAGTGCAAGCATGTCGTTGAAAAATGGCATTGCCATGCCTAGTACTGTCACCACCACCACAAATATGGTCCTCCAGACCAGCCTCAACATATTCATATTCAACTTCTTTTTCCCAATGCTCACTCTGTACTCCTTCGTCACAAACGCTGTGTTTGGCCATTTCTGCCCAGCTATGGTTTCCACCACTCGGAATATGGGTTGGGTAATCACCTGTCCAAAGGTTGTTGTTCAATAATAACAAAAATCTTAGGTATTAGCGCTTGGTTTTTCGAATAAAAACATGACATGGGAAGAGAGTAAATTTACGAACCTGATACGCGCCAACCAGATGGACCACGATCAGTACATTGGCTAAGTCGACTAGCCAGAAGGGCTCATGAAATCCAGAGGCCATGAGGATGCTGCCAGGAGTGTGTGGGCCAAAGGCAGCGTAGCCAGAGCACGAACACAACAGGAACATGATTGTCATTGTGACTATTCCATTCCTGTTTGCCTTCTTCATCGTTTCATTTTCTGGCGGCGATGACTTTAAAGTGTCCTGTTTCGATGGGCACAACCTTAGCGAAACAGAGCAATAAATTCAACTCAAGACTCGATTTTTGTTCCCCCTCGAGAGAATACTAGTGTATTTACACAAAAAACACTAACAATACCTCGATGTCGATGACAAGTTGAGAGTAAGTACTAGCAAGTGCAATGTTCCCCAGAGCAACGAGCATGTTCCACGCTCTATCTGCGGGAGTTTGATCAGGATTGCTACCAGTAAAGGATGTTTTGCTTCCTTTCCCTGTTTCAATCCATTCTCATTCTCCCTATAAATATAAATCACCAGACCATACTTCTTACTTTGAAAACAGATTAAACTGGGAGACAAACCTTTGATGATTGTTGCAAAAGAAAGGCCGGCGCCAATAGATGCATACCCAACGGAAGTTACAGCTGCTATAATAGAGAGCCAAGAAAGCTTGTGAAAACTGGGGATTTGGGACAAAACTATTTCAACAATTCCAAACACAATCATGTATGGATTATTCGAGTAACGGCACGACTCTCCCTCCATCTTGTAATGGTAGCAATTGATTTTGCGTATTGCCCTGAAAGAAATATCCGCCATTTAATTCTTAACCTCTGTTCTGACGAGGAGCTAGCGAAGTCATGAAAGTACTTAAAGAGATTGTATGGCTCACACGACGCTGAGCGAAGTAGTGATTGTGTAGCCAATGGCAAAGGCAGCGAGATTGCCATACTGGACGATCGCACAAAAGATGTATTGTTTCCCGCCTAAGATGTTTTTGACAGTCGCCATGTACGAATAGTTCCTCTTGCCGGAGACGGGATCCGGCGATCGGTAGCAGTCGGCGAGAAGGTTGGCGGCATAGAGGGTGACGGCGGCGAAGGCGAAGATAGTGGTTAGGCCTATGAGCCATCCCAACTGAGCCATGGCCCACGCCAGAGACAGCACTCCCGCCCCCACCACCGCCGTTATTATATGTGCTGTCGCCGTCCATTGCGTCCCTGTTTCTCTTGTGATTAATCACCTCGCTTGATATACGCATTGGCAGATTGCTAGAAATTTTCTAAAACTCTATAATCTGGAGTTTGATTCATATATTACTCTGTGTAATCAAGTGTGATGGATGTGAGATTTCTAGTTGATGTCAGTGGGTCAACGGGGTCAAATATTTCTGTATTTGAGCATCTCTTTCGTATATCGTGACTTCTGAATTTTGGTTTGTTTTGAAGTTACTGACTACTTGTTTGATTTTTATTTTCATGAAAAGTATGGTAATTAGATAAATTATCCGTGCTCGACAAAGTTATTTTATAAACATTTTTGTTAAATGTTAATAGTATTATCCTCAGCAGAAATTTTTCAAGGAGGACTGCATAAATTTGACCTCATAATTAATATTGTTTTGAATAAAGTAGAGAGAGTTTAAATATTGCTGTTTTCAGTTAAGTTTCTAATGTCTTCTTTAGTTGAAGTTTACAAAATAACATCAAATCAAGTAAATAAAATGTTTTAATAAAAGTAAATTTATCAAGATACACCCTTAACTAAATAGATAATAAATTTTAAAAAAAATCTAAAAAAATATGCACGTATGACATGCTTGAGCGCGGGAGTGAGAAGAATAAGGAAGATGAAGAATAAATATGTCACTAGCAATTTTAAATAAAAGGCATCTTTTAAAAAGAAGAAGAAGAAAGAAAAGCCGTTTACTCTTATTTCAAAATAGAATTGGTTTCTGGTCAAAAAAATAGAATTGGTCCTTTCATGCTTTTTCTTAAATTGATTGGCGAAAAAATATGCTTTCTTGAAATAACTTAAAATTGTCACTTGTTTTAGAAGCTTCTTATTCCCATAAAAAGAAAAGTAAATATTTTTAAGAGTTTTTCCTTAAAAACAAAAGCAATATCACTATGCCAAACAATGTCACTTATAGTTTTTTTTTCCCTTGTCAGAATACATTTTTAGTTATACGACAAAAAATGGCCATTAATATATTATTTTATTTGTTGAAAACTCTTTCCAGCACCCCTAATGTATTTTTATCGGCACTTAAAATACTGCATAAAGCTGTATCGTCATTGATAAATGATATAATGTCCACAGTATGAAAATAATTAGAAAGACAGTTTTAGAGTATCCAAAGAAATTAATACACAATTTAAGAGTATATAGAAAATTGAACTTAGTGGATTTGTTTCCTCTAGAGGAACTTATTATGACCAAATTGGAAAAGAAAAAAAGAGATTCAAAGAAGCCATTCAGAGAAAATACACTCTTTTTTTTTCAACAGAAGAAATTGAGATAATTAATTAAGGTCTCTAGGATTTCATCAAAATCAGGGGATGCCTCTCTAAACTCAAAGAGTACTTTTTGTCCGCTTACGACAAAATCTTCATATATTAATAGTGAATATATAAAAACGTGACCAAATATCAATAAGAAGTTGAAGTTGATCCTCAAACTAAACTGTGAGAATACTGAAATTAGTAAAAGTCATGCTTGTGATGTAACCATGAACTGTGCAAAGGAATAAGGAAGGAAGAGAGAGGGAGAGAGCTGACCGGTTCTGGAAGGTCTGCCATCATCGTCGACGAGTTGGTGGGCATGATCGTCAGCGAAATAATGAAGAGCACCAGATTCCACCTCCATTCTCTGCTAGATCGATTATTTCACTGATCATCCACAGCCAATTATATAGGTTAGTTGAGTAAAAACCCAATACATTCAAGCAATTTACAACGCAACTGTATTTATTGTGAGGAGGAGGAAGAACAAGAGAAGAAGAAAGCAGAAAGACGGGTTTCATATATATGTGCGCGTGTGTACCTTTATACCTGTTCATTCACAAATCAATTGATGATGGGCTACCTCCATCTGTTTCAACTGCTTTGAGCTCCTTATATATATTTATACACACACACACACACATATCCCAACCCCATAATGTATTGTCATTATTTTAAATAGACCCCGCCCAAAAAACCTCCTATACTCGCATCAGTTTTATATTCGTAATGACTGGCACGATAAGAGAGCCAAGAGACGAGTTATTTAAACCAAAAACAGAGAATGATGTGGTCTTTTCCTTCTGTTTTAGAGACGATATGCAAAATTATGTTTGGATATAGTTATCTGGTTCACTAATGATTAAATTTAAATTTTGCATGCATTATTAATAAGTACTTAGTAATAATAATAATAAATACAATAGCAGACAAAAATATGAATTTGAATTTTGCCACTAAATAATTATTTGTAAATTTTACCGCCAAGGCGTAGAATTTATTGCTCATAAAAGCAAATGGATGGATAGTTTAGTGATTTTGTAACAAGAAGAATGAATATGTTAGCGTAGGGAAGCGAGATTATGCATAAATGAGAGTGACGCATTTATGTTGGAATTAAATAGCACAGTGCAAAAGTCAAACCTAGGACTTGCTGAGTTTCATCCATAAATTAAACTTTAAATGATTAATTCACAAATAATAAATAATTAGTTAAAATTAGTTAAAGTAATAGATAAATTAAAAATATAGTTTTGTTTTTAAATACACTTTCATAATAAATAAGAAAAAATAAAAAATAATGCATGGGAAAATATGATAAGAGGATATAAAAAGAGAGAGAAAATAAATAATTAAAGATAAAATTGAAAAAAATACATTAAATGTTTAAACAAATCTAAAATTAAAACTTATAAAATGAACTATACCCCTCTCCAGATTTAAAACTTATAAATAAAATCGGAAGAAATATTATACTACCTACACGTATATATACCCTTGTACCTTTTTATTCCAAGTCTCAACTTTTAGTTTTTTTAATTAATGACTAGAAGTATCTTTCTTAGAGCCCTTTTAAGGGTGAGGTTGTGAATTTAAGTCCTATATAAAATATAAAAGGTACATAAATTATGGCCGAACAATATATATATATATATATATATATATATATTGCCACCTATGGCCGAACAGTAAAATTAAATCACCTAGATTTCAATATTTTTGTGCTTTGGAAAATTGGAACACGTAGGCCATATGATACACACACACACAGAGAGTAGTACTCCTTCCGTTCCTTATTATAAGAGACATTTAGTGCTTATGGCATGTTCCTATATATAAGAGACACTTAAAAGTTGTCTCTACTTTTTTGTGTTGATTTCCTATTTTACCCATATTTATTGTCTCCAACTCACACTCTCTCTCCTTCCCACTTCTCTTTCTTTTAATAAATTACCATTGTTCTCTCTCCTTATTAATGAGGGCATTTTTGGAAAAAAAATTATACTTTTTACATATTAATTGTTCTTAACTAATTTTAACTATTTTTTTGATCAACGTAATTCGGTTATTCGTCTCTTATAATAAGGAACGGAGGGAGTATAATAGAAGACAAGCTGATATATCGTGCACGCCGTAGCAATTGGAGATAAATCAGCTTGTTGCTTTAAACACGAAGCATTCTCATTTCTTGCTGGGAAAAAAGACGAAACATGGAGCGTAGATGAATACAATAAAAGGCAAAAGAATAAAAAGAATGGATCCATTTAATGATGAAGATTTGATGTGCATATATTCAGTTGTACACTGCAGACGTTGATATGTGCAGAAAAGAAAATTGTGTCTTCCTCCTGCATTTAATATAAGGGAAAGATTGATCTAGTTATATAATATATACTCCTGTATGATGAGAAAATATTTATATTGCTTTCTTGAACCTTTTGATAAAGTTAACTTTTTATATAAAAATATATTCCTCTGAAAGCATGAAAGCGAACTTATTCCCTTTCAGTATTATATTAAAAAAACTTTTTTATTCTCATTTTTAACTCCTTCATGCATGTACAAGGCATTATATGCTTCTTCGCTCATCAAATTAAAACGGCTGCTTATAATAATCCATACTCATCTGTTTCTGTTTATAAAGCATATTAAATTTTTAATATGAAAATAATATTTTATTCTTTATTTATCATAGTATAGATGATTATTCTTTTAAATGGCCTATATATTAAATAGGAGTAAAGTTGAAAATTTATTATATTTTAAGAATAGTTGATATGGTTTAAGATTATTTTTTTTTTGCATAAAATATATTAGAAGTGCCTTATAAATAGGACAAGAAGAGTATTACAATGATAATCCTCAATGATAAATAGGACAGGAAGAGTATTACAATGATAATCCAACCGCCAAAAGATAGTTTTGTGAATTGTGATGTACTCCTCCGGTCCTAATTATAAGACCCAATTGACTTATTTGAGGAGATTAAGGAAGTAAGTTAAGTTGGTTATTTATAATAAATAAGTATTGTCATTCCTAAAATATCTTTGCTAATTAAGTACATTGGCTAAAACTATCATTATTAGAAAGATTATCTTGGAAAAAAATATATAAATATAAGAGACAAAATGGATTGGGGTCTTATAATTAGGACCAAATAAAAAGTCAAATGGGGTCTTATAATAAGGACCGGAGGAGTATATTTTTTTGCCAACGTGAATTGTCATCTGTATTAAATGTTAGGAAGATATTTTGTGCTTTATATTTTTATTTTTTAATATTAGAAACATCGATCGAATGTTGTGCGATGGGCCGATATGAGCATATTGAAACAGAAACGAAAATCGTAATAAAAGGCATTTCTTATTGATAGAAAGAGAGAAACGAAACACAAACGACAAAAGTCTTGAACACTGTCATATTGTTCATTGGTACCTAACTGGAGATGGAGACAAACAGACGATTATTCTCATCTTATCTCAAAATGATGATGAGCCATTTGATACTTAAAACAAAGCAAGCATAAGAAAAAGAAAAAGGATACACTACCTCCTATTCTAAGACCATATTTGTAGACTACAGACGGAGTCTTATAACTATAATCGGAGGTAGTACTACATTGTATAAAAATCCGCTTTATCATGGGACATTATTTTTTTTCATCTTATTTAAATATACCAGTAAACAGATCTTGGAGCCATAACATTGCTGTAATATTGGTGACTAAATGGGAAAAAGAAAACAGATAATGAAGGAACTTGAGCCAAGTGACTGATCAAAAGCTAGGGAATATATATGTAAAAATTGACTTATCTAAAGCCAGAAAAATATTTGACCATAGTGGTCACCGATAAGGCTAGGGGATAACATGGGATCCTTAATTTGCAGTGAATGAGTATGATTAAACTTGTGCAGCTCGCCTTGCCACCTGAAAACAAAATGAAGTCGAAATTAAACATTTGCTGAAAATGAAATGGATATGTGTGTGCGTGTGTGACACCAAAATTAAAGTGCAAATTAAAATCAAGAAAGGCGGCGGCTACACACACACACCTGAAAGTAAGTTTGAAGCTGCTGCTTTAAAGTCGCATACTCGTGCTTCACTCGTTGGAAAGTCCTAATGCATCTGAAAATTACATATTCTCAAAGATTAACAACTAAGTAGACTCGAACCACGGATGGTTTCGTATAAAAGAAAGAAAAAGAAGTGAAAAATGCAAGAGACATATATATTTATATATATATATATATATATATATAAGTTGATGGATCAATACCCGTCTGCGTCCCTAGCCGCGCAGCATTCATCGAACCTTATGCATTCCAGTTTCACCCTCTTGGCTCCAATTCTGTACGTCAATGTGAGATTTCAGCAGGTTCAAAGCAAAAACATATAAATATATATATATATATATATATATATATATCAGAAGTTAAAAGGATTAAGGGAAGATATGGATGAATATATACCCAGCGCAACTACCCTTGAATTGATGCATGTAATTGTCCAGCTTGTCGAAATCCATTGGGCTGCTCATCCTATACGTTCCTTATTATTAATTAGTGCTCAAGAAGAACCAGCAGAATGTTCAAACCCAACCCTAAAGATGAATGAATGGTATACACACACACACACACACAAACTCACAGTGCGCGGTCCAAGTTGTTGATCATCCTAGCAGTGTCGCTGTAGAAGACTGTAACGATCTCCTCCTCAAAATTGGGATTAGAATCGTCCTGCAGCCCCTCCAGCTCCTCAAACTGTTCGTCCAGGTACCCCTGTTCATCACCATCCAAACTAAATCGTTAATTAATTACCAACTTGATTATTAATTAACCTGCAAACTGTTTACGTGGGGTTAATTAATTGGAATCCTTTTGCAGAAGGATATACATGTATATATATATAGAGAATCACACACACATGTATATCAACTAATATTATTAGCATGCATTCACATAACATATCCATATAATATACTCATAACTCGATCTATTAGCCAGCGCTTATGAACATAAATTACAGTTAACAGGTGGTTTAATTCCATCTCATTTGAACATTACAGCAGGAAGATATTCCAACTTTACCAGAGATGCACGTGGCACTATATATGTATAAAGAAGAAGAAGAAGATATACCTGGTCAAAGAGGGACCTTCTCATGAAGGCGGCCTCTTGTTGGAGCTGAGCCTTTCTCATTTTTGGATTTTTTTTTTCTGACCTTAATAAGGAAAAAGAGAAGCAGAAAGAAATAATAATGGAAGAAGCTAAGAATAGGGTTTGTGTGATGCAGGGCTTGGTGATGGGGGTGGCAGCATTTATAGCTTCAGGTCACGTCACGTGATTCTTATTCATTTCCTTTTTTCGGTTTCGGATTCTTTTTTTCGCCATTTATTTTCTTTCAACAAAAATAGTATGAAAAGGAACTATTAATATATGTATATCCCGAATATTACCTTTCACGTGCCTCTACCGCATCACACTTGCATTTGTTTTAGCAGTATATGTAAATTTCTGTCTCTGTCGAATAATTCCCATCTTTTAAGATTCTTAACAATTACACTGACATCAGAAAACGAGGACTGTGGTCCACTTTATTTATACTCTTCAAATTCAATGTATTTCTTGATTTACGGGTTTGAGATACAAGTGACGAATAAATAAAACCAGAGTGATGTATGAGATGGTATTTGGATTTGAGCTGGAAAATCTTTTAGATTTTAGATATAATTCGAAAACATATAACAATAGCTTATGAGATGAATAGTCTTGAGTTCATAATTGATTTTGGCATAATTTAGAAATATTCAGTTTTAGATTCATAATTGCTTTGGATATGCTTAGGAATATTTGAATATTTTTAATACAATTATAATTTCCACACACATGTATAAATAAAAAAGAAAAAAAATAGTTGTTGTCTCTGTCTAATTTAGTGTGCTGTATTCTTTATGAAGTTAGATTAGACTTTAAAAATATATCACATTATTTATAATTTACGAAAGACGTGACTTATAATAAAATTTATATTTTTTATACATTCTTGGACCGACCCCTCATTCAGATCAACAGAGCGTTTTGACTGTCATAGGGTGATTTTTTTTTTCTCCCCAATTACTACCACGCAAGAGTGTGCGCGTGTGTGTGTATGGTTAAATTATAAAAACCATGTGCAAATAACCGTCCTAACATTTTAAATTTCACAATAAACCTTGCACTTTTACATTCACGCAGATAACTCACCTATTATTAGTCTTATTCATTATTTATCTATAAATAATTTAAGGGTGTGTTTGGTATGAGGGGTTTGGGAGGGAAGGGAAGGGAGGGAGGGGGAAGGATTTTAATCATTTTTTCTTATTTGGCAACACACAAATTTTAAGAAGAGAGGGAAAATTTTTAAGGATTTTAATCATTTTTTCTTATTTGGCAACACACAAATTTTAAGAAAGGAGGGAAAATTTTAAAAAACCCTCCCCTCTCCTCCTCAACCTCCCATCCAAAATTGGGAGGATTTGAAAAGAAAGGGTAATATTTTGTCATGTTGTGACCATTATGCGCATATTTTGTCATGTTGTAACCATTATACCCATATTTTAAATAAAATAAGGGTAAAATTGTCCATGTAAAAATATTTTTCCCTCCTCTCCCCTCATGAACCAAACAAGGTAATATTAAAACTCTTCCCTTCTCCTTCTTTTTATAAATCCAAATAAGGTAATATTAAAATCCTTTCACTCTCCTCCCCTCCCCTTCCCTCTATTAAAATCCCTCCCCTCCCCTTCCTCTCATTGAGCCAACAAATCCTGAGGATTAGGGAGTTAACTCCACATGTTTCAGTTTGAGGAGATTCTACGCATACAAAAATAAAGTTTGGGGGGTATAAAATTGATAAATTTAAGTTTTCTGCTTAGACTTGAAAGTTTAGGAATTTATTATTAAGTTTTAAAAGTTAATGAGATTATTTGTACATAATTCTAAGTTCAGAGAAGATTTATATAGCCCACGCACACACACATATATATCACTTTCATATTACACAAGATATTTATTATTCACCAATATGAAATATTCGAAATATTTTGACATGTGACATGATAAAGTCAAGTTTATCATAACAAACCAAACACAGCATGATATATTTGAGTACATAGAAAATGGTCAAATGACCGGTATTCATTCTTCCCATTAGTTTTATGCCCCACTCTTGAAAAGCTACCTCTTTTTGTTAATATATGTTCTCCCATACATTTGAATTCATGCACAAACCCTTTCTTCCTCCTCCTCTTCTTCTTATTCCACCACTGACATTCTCCCCACTTTTCTATCTCTAGCTTCACTCCCTTACCATTTTTCTTTCATATCATATGACATTATTATCAAACATTAAACAATAAAAAGTAATTTCATATGCTTAAGTTTTTAAAATTTAATCTGAGCAACTTAGAAAAGGTAAAAGAAAAATCACTTTACAAAATATCTTAATAATAGTCCGTTTAAATCAAATGTTTGTATATTAAATTATTTTTTATTATTTAATATTTTAATAATATTTTTATCAAGTATTAAATTTCATCCATTTAAATTTAATTTAACAATTGAAAGAGATGTAGAGAATAAGTTAAGAGAAAAAAGGGGAAAGAATCTCTCTCACCCCTTTTTCACCTGCACACACCAAGACACGCACCCACTTCCGCTTGAAATTTTCCTCCGTGCCATAAAAATCACATGCAAAAGATATTATAAGCTCCTTTACATATTGTGTAAATGGCATTTACTTTTGAGAAAGTAGGAAAAATAAGTAAAAATTTCTGTTTGAAAATTTTATTATTAGAAGAACTTGATATGTTTTTACACACAGACGTTATCAGTATTTTATAGAATTTTACATATAAAAGATATCAATACTCAAATTTAAAAAAAATTTCAAACATGAATTTTCACCTATTTTTCAAAAAATATCCGCACATCACATCATTGTCAAGTTACTGTTATTTATTCTTCGCATTTTTTTTTTTGTTTTTTCTCCCTCCAAAGCAGCCTCCTTTTATTCTCATATATTGATTATTGGATAAAGGTGCAACCAATCTTTTTTTTACTGAGTTGCATTTTTAGTATATTGAATGTAATTAAAAAATAGTATTGAGGTGATCAGATACTGAATGCATCATGAAAAAGATGGGGTACCTGGGAAAAAAAATATATTGAGGCGCTGATCTACTTTTACCTTAATTTTTTTGTTCGTTGAAACATGTAGATATTTTTATTTCGACTGACTAGCAGGCACGCAACCCCCGTTCTCTCTCTCTCTCTCTCTCTCTATTTTTATGGCAACTTCCCTACATGTATGGATCTATTTAGGAAAAATCTCACCAAAAAAAAGTCTAAAATCACTAAGTTCCAAATATTTTTTTTAATAAAAATATGTTGTTATTTATAAATCCAGTGTTATTAAAACCTATTAAATGTTGTTACCAAACTTAATTTAAAATTTCCTAATTTTAAGCTTCTTTTGGTGAAATTTTCTCATCTATCTCTATGTGTATGTATATGTATGGAAGTCTCATAGGATGCTAATAAAAGCATGTGTCTGTCTGGGTATGTGCAACATAAAAATTGCAGTTCCAGCGTAGAGTATAAGTATTAACCAAAAAAAAAAAGAGCTCATAGAATATGCAAAATGATATTTATAGGAGTCTGATTGGACACTCCTGTCTTTAAAATGCAAGAAAATATTTTTCCAAAAAAAGAAAAGAAAATGCACTTTGATTTATACCAAAAAAAATGTTTAATAAAATTAAGCCGTCCAACGGTGGCAAAAAACTCTTGGTTCAATAACATCTCATAGCTTCTCTCATAGGAGAATGTAAGTTCTTTATCCCAAAATGGTCAAATAGGGAAGTGTGTGAGAGAGAGAGAGAGAGAAAAGGGTGGGTGTATGGCCTTCTCTCCTCTTCGAGGGGCGTGGGGTTTTTTCAATTGTTAAAATAAAATTAAAAAAGGAACTCCCCAAACAACAGGCACCGTTTAAATAAACAATTCAACTAGCTGATCGCAGAAGCCTATTGAGCTACTTAACAAGTTGGATGCGTGATCAACGGGTAGGTTTAGATTTAGTACTCTCTGCCATCATTTACTTCAAAAACCAGGACTCAATCTGCATTTCTAGGCTTTCCTACTTGGAGCATAGGTATAAGCATAAAGCTATTTTGACCAATGACCACTTTTTTGTGGGTAATAACCATCGATCACTTTCATGTAAGCGGAACGAACCCAATGAATAGACAGACTGCTTTGAATCTTAATTAGCTCACCGATTACTGTAATTGGAAGTCAGCTTCATGGAAATGCATTTATGTGACTTCTTTTAGGGGGCTCATAGGAAATGCCTCTCTCGGCATCATATGGACTTCATACAAACTATAGTTCCTGCATCCTCATGATACCTTATAGAAGGCAAGATGCATTCCAGTGTGCTGTAACCCATAACCCGTAACAGAAGCTAAATATTTTGTTCCATTTTGTCAAAAGAAGCTAAATATTAAGCCCAAGGAAACATGATAGGAAATTCAAGATTCTGTTCACTGATTGCTAAAGATTGATGGTGTGAGAATCTCACTTTACAATTTACATCAACCAACGGTGGGCCCCCGACAGCAACACGTGTTTTGTTCCATTGATCTCTCCACCTGCGTTGCTCAGCTCATATGATAAGATATTAAACCTTTATTCTCTAGCTGCACATCCGAAAAAAAGTGAAGTGGGGAAAAGCAGGCAGAGGGATTTTGCAATGCGATTTCCAATTAGTTTTCTCTGGACAGATGCTCTATCACATCTCTTCATTTCAAAAGGAACTAATTCCGTGGGTACGTCGTGAGGCCACTGCCCGGGAATATACACGAAATGTACATTTCAGCAGCCTATAATATTCCTTTCCTCAGTCTCTTATGATGATAAGCATGCCACTACCTAAGGCCAGCACCGTAGAATTCCACGTCAGATGTTTGCTTTCGGCATCTCAATGAATGCATACTTGAAAGAAAGTCCATATTTCTACGTTTTCAGCAAGAAATCATAGTGTAGTTGCACCGTAATTCAAAAGGAGGAAGAGGAAAAACAGAGGCAAGTAACATGAAAAGCGAGACGAGAGATTTTTTTCCCCCATCAACTGACATGGCAATGTTTCATTCATAGCATTATCAACAGCCTCTCGGGGTTGATGAGTTGAACGATTATTTTCCAGCCAATGCTTCGCTCGCAAACAAAACACTGAAGAACAAGACATGAAAAAATAATAATAGGGGACAGAAAGATATTCACTAAGATCCACAAAGATTATTACCAATGAGGACCCAATTATTAACCATAAGATTTAAATTACAGCTCACAAGTAATGATGGAAAAGTTCAAAAAATATGAAGTTGACAACTAAATACATCGAGAACACAGAATATGAAAATTAACCTGTCTGGTGTATAGAACTTTGCATCAAGAACCTCTGGGACCTGGACATCAAATAGTGTTTCCAGTAGTCAAAAAGCTGTAATCCAAAACCCAGTGGTGGACGGCGATAAATCGTCCAAAAGTTAGCTTTAAGTTGCTGTCTCATTCATCTTTTCAATTATTCCCGAGCATCGACTATGATTGTTTTCTCAAGAATCCCATTGCCTGGTAAACGTTTTGGAGTGTAGCATCTGCTATATGAGAAGCTTTTCTAGCACCTTCTGCTAAGATTTGATCTAAATAACCAGAATCGGACATGATTTCCTCATAGCGAACCTGGCAAAGTTTGAAAAAAAAAAAAAAAGCTTGATGATGACTGATGAACTTTGACAGGAACACAAGATTATATTAAAAAAATAAACAGAGTCAGACTAAAAAATGTATGAGCACAGCTGAAGGAACGCAGATGACCTACAAAGACATTCTTCAAAGCAAAAAGACAGCATTAAGCAATAAGTGATGATTATGTTCAGCAGCATACTGAGGACTGAGAATCGACTAACAGCAAACAAATGCATGTGTTCAAATTTGATGCATCAAGATCAAATCATATATCAACGTCTACGAATTGACAACTCAAGCACAGCAGCATGTGCCTACAAATTGACAATTCAGATTTGAAGACCTAGCCAAGATCAGATTGTACCCGACTGTATTACAGTCCACAGACATTCAGCAGCATGATGAAAAGCGGGAAACCGCAAATATACCCATGCACGTGTGCAAATTCAACAAAGCATGATCAAATTTTGAAAACAAATATCCATATCAAAAGAACTGACAACTCAAGTACAGCAGCATGCAACATTTCAAGACAGACAAATTCAAAATGCAGGATTGACTGCTTCTATGACCAGCCCCCTTCAAGGCAGATCACCTATCCAGTTGATGGAAAATTGAAGAATTATACTCGGAATAGAATATTTTAGACTTTAATCAAGTTTATTTGTCTTTAGCAACAATATTTACGGATAGGGTGTGTTCAGATCATATAGACGTCTGCCCCATTTGAGTTGTCCAACCTGGCACCAGCAAAATAAAATGTCTTCGGAAAAATAACACAGGTTAGGAGGTGGAATCTAATAGTTAGGAAAGAAATTTAACCTTGGATAATTAGAAGCCACCATAAAAAAAGCTAGTTAAAAGACTTAAATGAACGAGAATCTTCACATGCACTCATGTGCTATTAATTCCCTTTCATATATAATTTGTCAAAAAATACCATCAAAAGTCATATTACATGTTTACACGAAGTGTTTGAATGAAAATGAGAAAAGGAAAGTTGATTTGCTCAGATACATGACTAACCACTTTCGTTTTATTTTGTATTTAAGTCTTTAGGGAGACCATGATTCCATATCTTATCTGCCATAAATTATGTAGACATCAACCTGATGCCACAGTCCTACTACAGCCCCACTCAAAATATCTGGTTGACAGATTATCACCACGCATTTTCCATAATCTCAATAGGGTGGATGGAAGTCAAAAATCCATGCACAATAGCCTTCCATCTCAACACAGCGTACAAGGAAGTGCCAAGACAAGGATGACAGTGAAAGTAACACATTCATCAATGACAATATTTTAAAAAAGTTAAAAGGAAGAAATGAAAATTCCAATTAGAAAAATCTCATGCAAGCAGTGTTATATGGATTCCTAATTACCAAAACTAACATAAGAATGCTGACTTTTCCTTCCAACACTATGTCAAGTTGTCAACAAATATTCAGTGACTTGACCCCCAAAAAAAAAAAAAAGGAATCAGTGATTTGTAGCTCGTAGGATGAAAGATATAAGGCAGTTCCATGAAAAAAGAAAAAGATAGAGAACAAGAATTTAAACCAGTACAGATTTTATATTTTATATCCATCATTGCTGCGCCATAGAATTTTGGCATCAATGAAAAGTTAAAACCTGAATGGGATGCAGATGATCAATCAGGGCATCTGTTAAAAGAGCTTTGAATGTGCCCCAGTTCATATTTTGACATTCTTGCAGAACTTCCTGGATATAAAAATAATTACCACAAAAATAAATCAGATTGCTTGAAAGCCATTAATTATGGTATGATGGGGAATTTTTTTTTTTTTTTTTTCAGGGGAAAAAAAACACTTCTAAAACGAAAGTCCTCAAGTAAACACCCGTCCATTAGTAACCATAGCAGAAAGAACCTATTTCCCCTTAATCAAAGAAGTAATTACGTCAAGGATAAGAAAATAAAAGAATGAAGTATCATGCAGTAGAAAATCCTAGAAGCAGATTGAGAACAAAAAGGAATAAAGAATAGCAACTTATACGTTCAGCAAAACTGCCAAACCCTCTGTTAAAAAACTATGCCGAACGCCCAAGATAGCCTATTAGAAGATCAACTCAAGAATTTTTCTAATTTGATGCCGATATGGTTTAGATGTGTACACAGCCATCAAGTGCCTTCTAGAACATGCCCTATACTTCTTGGTAAAATATTTTGGTCCAAACACGCTCCTTGTCAATAACTATGATTTGTTCTTATTAATTTATATTCTTTCCAATAAGTAAAAGCTAGTAGTGAGGAAATAATACTTTAATCCATTCAGAATAAGTTTGCTATTGTTCTCGCCAGAAAACCATTTTCTTTCTGGCTGTATTGGATCTCTTTTGCCTTAATTTCTAAGGGCTTTGTCCCAGAGAATTTTCTTTCAGACATCCTTCTCTTTCTTTCTCTCTCTCCCCATTTACCCTAGAATAAGACAGAACAGTATTTAGACCCACCTGCCAAACCACATTTTCTGATGTAGCATCAATTATAACGACTGTTAATTTGTATAATATCATATGTAATGCTCACAGATAAAATATCATCAAGTTAATAGTTCATTAATCATGCCAAATCCCAAAATTGTATAAGGCCAGCAGAATAGACGTTTGAACAAACTAAGCAGGTCCCAACATCATTAATAGGAGTTTAACAACTGAACAAGCATAATGCAAAAATAATTTTTTAAAAATAAGATGTTTTATTACCTCTTTTGTCTTGTCTGTAATGAGCTGGTATATGGAAAGAAGATTGTTACATTCGGGTCTTTCAGGATTGTCAAATTCTAAGCTGTAAGGTTCACCACAAAGTCCAAAAACAGTAACTTTAGAACTAGTTGGGCAGCAGATTAACAAAGATTTATAAGGGGAGGGGATCAAAATATTTAGAGACCATTACTCCGAGTACTAAGATCATCGTATCTTCATATTGCAAATAAAACAATGAAAAATACCTACCCAGTGAACGCATCAGTTTTGCAACGTTTTATCTTGTTTGCTATCAGCTACAAAACAAAACAATCTCAGAGCAAGTGGGATGAGAGGAAAATCAACAGCTAAATTAGGGAGAATATATTCAGTCATACTTCAGGCAATAATAAAAGCATTGCAGAACTGAAAATGCTTGTAGTGATGCCTAATTATATGCTGTCAATCAGTAGAGCAAAACGCTTCAAAAAGGGCCTGTGTCATATCCCTGTGTTTGTCTCAATATTCATGGTTTGTACTCGGAGGCATAAATTAAGTAATCACTCAAGGAATCAGGTCAATCTTGAAGCTAAAGCACTTATCTCCCAATGAATAAGCTTCTCCAACTCTAATGGTAACATGAATTAAATCTAATAAGACACAACAATTATTCAAAGAAAAAGTAGAGGCCCTCTGTAATTCCAAATGTAGCTGTACTATATGAAACTTTCTCTCTTTATATAAATACTCCCATTTATATAATGTGAATTTGACAATCTCGTTACTGGCTGAATGCTACGAGAAAGCAGCACTCACCATGAGATACAATTTTTATTGATACGGTAATTGCTAAATTCAATTATTGCTTCTAATATTACTATCTTACAGATCATAACAAAATTCCATAAATTTTGAAATGAAAAATTTTTCAAAAATAATTATAAATGATAATTTTTTTAAATAAGTCTTACATTATGCAGTAAGGCTGACATACGAAGCACTACAACAAGTGAAACTGTACTCATACTTACATCTTTTGGGTCAAGAAGACTGATTCTGGATTGATCAGAAGCTGCAGACTTTGACATCTATCAGATGGACGCACAACAAATGCCAGAATTCAGAATAAGTATAAAGGCTTAGATGTTAATAGTGAATCTAGCATTTTGCCATTTTTAATTAATTGGAAAGAAATTTGCACCTGCAATTACAAGTAGCTTTTTCAGTTCATAGTTCTATGGAAATGTATCATCATAAAGATTTTATTTTCCCTTCCAACAAGGCAAGAGGGTACATGAGGGGATAACAAATTGAACGTGACCTTGCATGATGACATGAAAGGAACAATAACATTGAAAAGAAAGCATAAAACATATTTATATAATTTGCCTGAATATCACAAGTTTGTTCTTAAAACTTGGGAAGTTCAACCGAAAGAAAATTATCAGTGCTGGCAACCTATACTAAATTTTCAATCGATATCTCATGTTGTTCTATCTACTTTAATGGTAAATCAGATATATCAGACATACACATGAATTTTCAAAAGTTAATACAGGAAAAGCAGAAGTGGCAGATATGAAAGATACAGATATGCACATAAAAGGGAAAAAAGAAAATAAAAAAGAAAGAAACAAAAAGAAGAAACCTTGGAAAGACCATCAGTTAGTGACATAACTCGGGCTCCAGTTGGAGGTATAAGCGGCTCTGGAACCTACGTCATAGAAAGCACTGACAGAAATACTATATTTCGATATGATTCATTAACACTTGTCAATGAGTGAATACCACTTACCTTAAATATGGCACCACCTCGGCTGTCACAAAAATAAGAAGGGTCATTCCAACAAGTCATAAGGTGCCATTTATGTCCAGTTTAAAAGACAATATCCCCTACCCGCCTAACTTCTTCCACTTCCTTCCTCCATATAAATAATTGACACGTTCAGCTAATTCACGGGTCAATTCCAAATGCTGCTTTTGATCTTCACCAACTGGGACAAAGTCTGACTGCAAAAGCAAGCTGGACTTCATAAGAATTGTGCAAATTCAAGGTAATGTCAATCCACCATAAAAAAGTCCAAATAAAACTTTAAAACATTGGAACTTGTAAAAATTATGTAGAAAAAGATAAAGTCACTAATAAGTATTACAGGTACATTAAAATTGGTATTTAAGCTTTCGCAAGTAGCTCCATAAAAGAAGAAATAAATTGATAAACATCCAGAGAGAAATATTAGAGACAAAGACACAGAAAGCTAGAGCATTGGAAACGACCTGATATAGGAGAATATCAGCGGCCATTAGAACAGGGTATGTCAAAAGAGCGACCCCAACATTTTCATCTCCCTACAAGTTCAATTTGAAAAGAAATACAGGTTCATGAATCAGTAAAGCCTCAGAACTGAATGTAAAGAACTAAAGAATAAAGGAGAGTCTGCTAAAGAAATTACAAAAGCTAAATACAAAATACTAATCGTAAACCCCAATATAAGTACTAGTGAAAAACACGATTCCCCAATTTTCACATTTTTTTTTGCAGAAAGTGATCTTCATAGTCTTGAAATCTCATGCTTTGACGTAATAGCTGCTTTATAACACAGCATGAAAAAAGGGGACTCTTTTTATCTTTCTTTTCTTTCTTCTCTGTTTTTCTTTCAATGCAAAGGCTTTCAAATTAAGCAACGAAGAGCTGTCAATACCCAGAAAACTGTGAGACATATTCATGTTCATGGTTCTAAAGCAAAATTTTCTTTCCATTCTATGAATAGGCTCTGATTTTCACCATGCAAAAAATTTATGAAACAAGCAAGTCAGACCCCCCCCCCCAAAAAAAAAAGGGTGAATTATGTCCAATATGAAAATTACTTATAACTTCACAAGAAAATAAATGTTCTTGCAGAGTACTACTTTGCCTTTGACTAGGCCTCCATAAAGAAGGGAAATTATTGTCAAAGAAAGTTAAGGAAAAAAAAATTATAAAATCAAGGAAAACAATTATATGCAGTTTCTTATATCTTCACTAGCAGGTTCCTTAACTAAAATGTAACAAGTATCTCATTTTTCAAAGCAAGTATATACTTACCCAATAAAAGTAGATGCACGCCATGTTACACTTAGAAAATCATGTACGTTGTAATTTTGGTGAACAATATGATAAAAAATAAATATAAGAAGCTAGACTTAAGTCTAATCTAAAATTAAAACTTCAATGAATTAGAAAAAAGGAAATAAAAAATGAAAATAGGATATTCATGCAGCTAGGCACACACCTCCTTGCGGGATTTCTCTTTAAACTGAATCATTCTGTACAACCAACCAATTGGTGTGGCAGAACTTAGCAGCCACATCAACTCTACATGTTCACGGACATGGGATTGTACAAATACAGATGCCTGCACAATTATCCTGATATTTCTAGCAAAATGCACATATCCAAAAAAGTTATAAAAAAACAGAAAAGGTTACTAAATACCTTTGAAGTATCAACGCCACATGCCAAATAAATGGCCGCTGTTTCTCTTGTTGTCCTAGATAATTGCTGGGTGTCATATGGTAATGTGATCTGCATCATTACAAGAGAACAGAAAACCATCTATAATTATTAAATAGTAATGTATTAAACAGCTATAATTATTAGTGTATTACATCTGAAAAGTAAGAGATTAATTTCATATTCCACCCCACTAACAAATATAATCAGCCTCAATTATGAATTTCCTTGGGCTATTCAGCCTCCAAGATAAAAGGTTTGAGACCAATATTACTTGAAACTGATCATGAGGGTAATGTGCACACACAATATCAAGTCCATTGTTGGGGTCATACAAAACCAACTAAAGCTGAGAAGCAGCACAGACAAATAAAGTAAAAATTATCAATTTCATTATCCTTTTCTCCATTAATAGGGTCCCACTTATTTAGCTATACTCAAAATGCGCATGCAAGAGCTGGTCCATCGTCCACATTCCAAATTGACTAGAGTAACAGATAGTTCAATATCCATCTAAAGATTGAACTCATTTTTTATCAGTCAAAATGCGCATGCAAGAGCTGGTCCATCGTCCACATTCCAAATTGACTAGAGTAACAGATAGTTCAATATCCATCTAAAGATTGAACTCATTTTTTATCAGTCTCAATTGACCTTACCAAAATATTTGCAAAGCTTAGGATATCACAGACAATAGCTGGTGACATATTTGCTTTCTACTATAAATGATATTCCGGAAGAGTTTTCCACCTAATCTGTGCACTTACATGATCTCCGAGCTGTAGTTTTAACTACAAAATGAGAAGGGAAAAAAAAACAGCACCCTAAAACTTTAAAAGCTTATGTAGAAGAAATACCGCATGCAGGTCGACGATGAAGTAAAGTGTATCATATGTATTCTGCATAATTAAAGAAAAATCATATATTAGCAAGTCATATAAAATCCATGAATCAAATCAATCAATTGTTGTTTCACGCCAAAGTCAATTTAGGAAAATGTTAAAGTCAATTAACACTTATATACAATCAATGAACTTTTGTTTATAGCTTGGGGGTGAGAGACGACCAACAACTAGGAACAAATGAGTCCTTGATTAGCATTCTCCCTAATCTTAACCCATAATTGAGAATCCAAGAAAAGAACAGCCGGGGATTCACCGTTGCAGTACTCTGATTGATGACCTAATTTTTTTCACTATACCACTGATTTACAACACAAAATATATATAGGCATGCCTCCCAATGGCCAGAAAAATCTTTAGCAGCCATGAGGGCACTGACCAGACATTATTTGGCTATTAGCAAGTTGAGTTGGGCAAGCTACTGCTGTACACGTGTAGAAAGAATAAGTAAGCGTCAAGTCATTTCCTTCGACCTTAACTTTCAGTGCCATAGGAACTAGAACGTCAGGGTGGCCAGGGATTGACAGAGATTTTTGGATGCATAGGCATATATAAGTGGGATTCCACAGTAGAAATGAAAGATTAAAAGGTCAGATTTATGAAACTTAAATGTTAGTGCCAATTGATTTATTTGATCTTATACAGAATAAAGAGGCCCGGTTCAAAATAATAACTATATACAAGTCCAAGTTTCAGGTCATTCAATTTGCAACAATATCAAGAAGAAGATCAACTCATCAACAACCTGAAGTCCAATCCAATTCTTTATGGCCCCAAGATAATTCCCAAGGTGGATAGATCCTGTAGGTTGAACTCCTGACACTACCCGTTTCCTGTCAAAGAGAAGTTAAATAAACATTTGAAAAGCGGAATTCCAAGTCCAAGATAAAAGACAGCAAAAGACAACAAATCTGCATTCAAGCGCCGATGTAACTATAGAATACAGAGCATGCAGTAGTGTCGTAGTGTCAATCTAAGTGGTCGGCATCGAGGAACAGTATACATATGTTCCCAATACTTACTCCAGCGTATGAATCATAATGTATCAACAGCGAGACCTCACCACATTGATCAAAATTTGTGGACTCAGTAAACACTAACTGTTAGAAGAATAGAGTTATGATTACTTTGCAGAGGTCGGAGAAGTCTCGGGAGTAGACGCAATGCTAGAACAACAGCGGACGCACGCTCCACTGAAGATAAGTGGACGGCGAGAACGAAGAAGGTTGGTGGCAGGTGCCGTCAAGAACCTTGGCCCAACACACGACCTGGTGATAGCAGTACATATCAGAAAATAAAAGCTACATTTATAAGGTGGTGAAGAAGAATACAATGAGGACAGGAGAGCGTTGCTGTGTACAGTGAAGGAGCGAGGTGCGGAGATGAAGATGAGAGAATCAAGATTTGAGAAAGAACCGCGCGACCCATCTTACTTCAACGGCTGTCTTCTGCCGGCTTCTGACCCCCTCCCGAGACTTTTATGCAATGGCTGGGAAGTGGGTTAATCATATCCGTAAGATCTATCTGATGGTCAGGAGGAGAGTGGTGTATGATTTATTCCAACCGGTCAAAGCACAAAAACATCAGGGGTTTTTAAAGCTTTTCCTTGCTCAGACGCTAACTTCCAACATGCCCTCTTTCTCCACTACGTTTCCATCAGTGTGCTAAATCTAAATTCTGTCTCACCTCTTTCCTTCTCCACTTGCGTTCTCTATGGATATTAAAGCTTTCCCTTGTTAGCTCTCCAACAGCGTTTTAGATCCAACCCCAGCTCTCTCCTTCTCGGTGTGCGTTCCCCATGTACGATAGCTTTCAGTTCCGAATCAACCCCCTCCATTTTTGTTCCATCTTCCAATTCTAAATCCAACCCCTCCTTCACGGTCCTCTCCATCTTCTTCGATGCCTTCTGCCATCCCCAAATAAAGATCGTGTTTGATCATGGGGAATTGCACTTCGAGCTTCAAAAGTGGAATTGCAATTTCGGAATCTGTAAGGTACCCTTCAAAAAATCATGCGTAAAGTTACTTAAAAGAAACGAAACTAAACACCCGAGCCGATTAGCTTAGGGAAAAAAGCATTTCAATTCAATGATTATAAGAAAGTCACGGGAGGGGATCCATGTCGGTCTCCTGCTTAGTTTTATCGGAATGCATCTTACGACTACGACAGACTCGTGGTTTCGATCATATTATATACCACGGCACGCCCAATCTCGGCAACGGACACTGTGCTCTTTCAAAGGCTGGTATGCTGCAAGTCGTTTATTGCAGTGCCATTGGTTCCCGCGGCCCAGCCGGCCCCGCCAAAAAAGAAAATACTCCTCTTATCCTTAATATAAGACATATTTAACTAATTTGATTAGATTAAGAAAGTTAGGTAAATTAGTTAATTATAAAAAATATGACACATCTTTCCTAAAACACCATAATCATCTTTCTTAATACCTCTTTTCCCTCTTTTACTTGATTATAGTTAAGGGACTATCTATAGGGGTAATTTAGAGAAAATTGATAAATATGAGAAATTGGTCTTATATTTAGGACCAAAACCAACTCAACAATTGGGTCCTATATTAAGGACCGGAGGAGTAGGTATAATTGTATTATTTAAATTCTTTAAATTTTCATCCTTTAAATCTGGATTTATACTCTTTTAAAAAAAAAAAATCCCGTTTAGGAACTAATTAAAAGATGCAAAGGGACGACATTAAAATAATGGATGATTAAAGACCAACTCCTCTAATATAAATTGATAATTAAATATTGAGTTAAAATAAGAAATTCATAATTAAAAATAAAAATAGAAGTTTAACCTTTTCATAATAATAGTTAAATGGTGCACCTGGCAATGATGCATCAATTTAAATAAATATTATTCAATAGTTTTAAACGTCAAAATATAAAAAATATCATCTAAATTTAAATTTTCTATTAAGTATTGTTTATATGAAAAGCAATAATGTGTGCGCGCTTGCATGAGAATGATGTTGGAACTTTGGAATCGATAACCTGAGAGATGATGACAAGGCCAAACGCCCTGCTTTGCTCGTGCAGCCAAGATGGAGCAAGAGATGATGACTAACGAGAAGCCAACCAGATGTTGCAAACTAAAAGAAAAACAAAAACAAATATGAAAGAAACCAAATAAGTAAACTTATTTAACGGTAGCCTTATGTCAACAGTCAACACGAACTGCGGCAGCACCACCCATTCTGTGGCTGTCGAAAGAAGATAAAATGCAACAAGAGTTACTATTAAATGATTTTTTTTAATTATTAATTTTTTTTGGGGCAAATATCTTACAAATGGCATTAAGACTACAAGGATTTCAACGTCAACATAAAATTTGAAACGCAGATCGCAGGGACGAGTCGTGAACTTAACTAGAAGGTTAAACATTCATGAGATTAATCTTGTTTCTGAAAAATGAAAATGTTAGTTGTTTTAATTTTTTCCCCCTCTCCGTGCAGTTGTTCAACTTACGCGTCTCAACCCTTTCTATTTGGGCCACACTAACATGCAAAATCTAGTTCACTATACTGGCATGAAATTGCTAATAGCATAACTTTTCTTATTGACCATATGACTCGTACGTTTAGAACAAACATCCAAGTTTCACTGCAGAATATAACAATACTCCATCCAAATACAATTTAAAAAAATTAAAAGAATCGACCACTTTCCTAAGGCATAAAATGTTCTAACAACATTGCCTAGTAAGTCATCAATTATCTTCTTCTAAAACTCATGGATACTGCAGAATACGGATCAAAACTTTCAAAGGTAGCTTCGGTAGACAGGGCTGTACATGCAGCTCTCTGCATATTTGACAAGATCTTTAGGCCGAGGTAGATGAGAAGCCAAACCTATCCACCAAAAAAAAAAAAAAAGTAAAAATAAGGGGAAAAAAAGAAAAAGAAAAAGATAACCATACACGTGCCTGTGTTCTCAGAATTGAACACAGGAACAGACTTACCAAGTTCATATGCCTTGGCTGCAACATGAGCAGCAATGTGGGCCGATATCTTTCTTATGTTAGTGAAAGGAGGGTAAATCAGCCCCTTATCGTAGTTTTCCTGTGTCACTTGCGCAGCCAGAGCTTCCGCTGCACCAGAACATGTAATGTTTAATGAATGATCCATACAAATTCCATCATTTAGATTGCTTCATGCAGATCATATTACTTACAGGCTGCCAGGAGCATTTCATCACGCACCCGGATTGCACCGGAGATGATCAACCCCAAACCAAAACCAGGAAATATGTAGGCATTGTTGGCCTGAATGTCATCGTAAGAAGAAGTAAGGCATTAACTTTCGTTGAGTCAAGCATGTTGCATGATAAAATGCTTTGAAGGTTTCAAAACAAAACCTGTCCAGGCACAAAAACTTTTTCTTCATATTTGACTGGGTCAAATGGGCTTCCGCTAGCAAAGATTGCTCGTCCCTGCAAATTAAAGATGGATTTTCTGCTTTATCTGATTCAGTAGAATTAATCTGCAAATCAATGTTTCATGGAGTCTTGTGCAGAGAAAAAAAGGTGGGGCAATAAAAACGATACCTTGCTCCATGTATAAGCTTCCTCAGCCGTGCACTCAGATTGTGAAGTTGGGTTGGAGAGAGCAAGAATGAGCGGTTTCTAAATGCCAATAAATATTTTATGCATTAATGACTCAATATTCTCATTAGTTAACAAAGTTATTACTAAAGGAAAGTGTGAAGAACCTCATTGAAGGATGACATGGCTTCAACCACCTCCTTGGTAAACGTCCTTCCTACTCCAGACGATCCTATTAGAACCGTCGGCTTGATTGCCTGAGGGAGTCCACTGTAAGTACATTGTAGGAACTATGATGGGAAGGAAAAATCTTGTTTGGCACAGAAACTGAATTCGAGGCCCTTTTCTTACCTTGACAGCATCCAGAAGTCCCTTTACCGGGTCATGCTCATGAGCCCAAGGCTTTTTGAAATGCTGGAGCGATTCCATACGAGACCTAACAATCAGTCCCTGAGAAGAGGTGCTTGTTATGGGGCTTGTTACGAATGACAGTTATTAGGAGAAGGAAACTTATTAAGTGAAAAACAAATCAATCCCCCTTTGTTACCTTTGAATCCACTAGCCAAATTTTCTTACGGGTCTCTTCCAATGGAGCTTTTGTCTGGCCAAGAATATGGATGGTCAAAAGAGTTGACATGAACATTGCTGATAGAAGTAAATTTTTTTAAGTTAATAATAATACCTGCTTTGAAACCTCAAGAGCTATCAGCTCTGCTATACCAGTTCCAGCCTTCAAAAGCCAAAAGATTATATAAGTGGGAAATAAACCCATCAATTTAAATTTGTGTGTGTGTGGGTGACATTTTTTTCCTTTTTTTCCTCTATCAGACATGGTGTTGAAATGGTGACATATGCAAATAAGGCATTGATCTGTCATGCTAACCTCTCCAGCGCCAAGAAATAGGAAGGTGTGATCAGCCAAGGTTCCCCCCACCAACTTCAGGGAAGCAAGCAATCCTGCTAATACCACGGATGCTGTACCCTGAATTAAACCAAAAATCAAAGTCAATCACTCATAAAATTAAAAAGGGACTGGGCATAGAGTCATTATTTGTCTTTCGTGTACCTGTATATCATCATTAAAGACAAGATGAGATGAGTTGTATTTTGTCAGTAGATCAAACGCATTGTGATTTGCAAAATCTTCGAACTGAAAAGGAATGATAAATGTTGGCAAGACAACATAATAGAGCAAAGAAGAGAAAAATCAGATTGACATGTTGGAGCAGATCTGTAACCTGTATTAAGACTTTCTCCCCGTAATTCTGTTTAACAGCTTGCATGAACTCATCTAGAAGCTCTCCATATTCCTAAACCACAATTAATAAATCTCATGTTCATATTTACTTGAATACTTCTTACTCCATATAGGGATCAAAAAACAACTGAACTGTGCATTATTGCGAGAGAGTGAAAGAGAAGTAACCAGACCTTCCCAGTTGCCCTCTTTTGCCTAAGCCCAATGTAAAACTCGTCATTCAGCAACTTCTCATTGTTTGTACCGACATCAATAGTGATTGGTAAGCACTGTAAATTATGGATCCATATTGACATTAATCAAGAGTTGGAAGAAAGTTACAAGCGAGGGAAACAGGAAAAAATTTCACATGCTAGTAATCCCTACCGCTGAAGGGCGAACACCTCCTAATGCTGTATAGAGAGAGAGTTTCCCAACAGGAATGCCCATGCCCTATCAGAAAAATTAGAACCATTATAAGTCAGCCGAGAGAAGATTCTGAAGATTATACAGAACTAGGAACCAAATCAATAGATACCTGGCAACCGAGATCTCCGAGCCCCAAAATACGCTCACCATCAGTCACAACAATAACCTGAATGCTCTTTTCTCCCCAGTTTTTCAATACTTCAACAATCTTACCTCTGAAAAACTCAATCACTCAGTATTTTCTGAAATTATAAGCAGTGGGGAACAGAGAAAGAAAGAGGAGTGGCATGAAAAGAAGCATACTTCTCTTTCAAACTGATATAGAGACCCTGCGGACGCCTGAAAATGCTTCCATATTTCTGGCAGGCTTCTCCGACCGTAGGAGTGTAAACAATAGGGAGCAGTTCCTCAACATTATCGATCAAAAGCTTGTAAAACAGCCTTTCATTCCTCTCCTGTTAGAATAGAAACAGTAAGAGAAGGTGATAAATTTGACACAGCTAAGCACCAACCAAGTAATGACTTGCTAGTTAGAAAAGTGGCCATAAGAGCAAGAAGCCAGCTAGTACCTGAAGATCCATCAAGGCCATGTATCTATGCAGAGGAACATCATACTGGCGAAGAGTGTGCATCAACCTCTTCTCCTGTTTAACAATGATAATAACAAGGGTAATTAGCCCAAAAGAAAGTGTAAATAATCGTAACTCGTAAGAGCCCAGACCATGGGAAAAGTTCAGGTGAGGTTAGCAACGTATTATAGGTACCTGAAGCTCTTGAGAAAGGACAGCAGGAGGCAAAAGGCCACGCAGGTAATGGGCATCTCTTTCTTTCTCCGTGAAGGCGAGTCCTTTGTTGTAGCGTGGATCACGCAGCAGAGTGCATCCACTGTAACACAAAACATACTTTATTAGCATTCATTTTGTATTTTATTGATGCCTAATTCTCAAAACAACGGAATTCATCGAAACTTGAATTGTAAGAGAAACAAGTTGATTGGGAGGGGGGGGGGACCAAATGAAGTGGATGAGATCGAAGTCAAGCCTACTAGTCTAGCCAAAAGCCCGGAAAAATAATAAGAGCATACAAAACCGTAAAGCACAGATCCAAAAAAACTGAGATCATCGATTAAAATATGAGGAGAATCAACAGGAAGTGATGCGGAATTCTTGTCTTTTTTTAACACGTCATCATCCGTCTTCATAGCTAAGAAAATAGAATAATATAAAAACACAAAACTCACAGCCTGCTGCTGCCTCACCTGGCAACTGATGAGGTCCAGGGAGTGATAAGCTGGTCCTCCGTGGCACTATCCTCGCCATACAAGTCCCGAACACCGCCTCCGTGACCTTTCAGGCCATCCGCTGAAAGACCGCCGTTTCTCATCTCGTTCGCGTTGCTCGACATTAATGCCACGAATTTTCTCCCTTCTCTCCAGCACAAAACCTGTTTCTGCAGTAACCAGTACTTAGCAGTGAGATGAGATATGCTTAACCAAACTGCAATCTAAAATCAACTCACACCTAAATACCGAAATGCCAAAAATTCCGAGACGAAATAGTGTTTCAGAGCTTCAAAATCAAAGGATTATTCACTTCCTGAGGCGTTGCACAAAACAAAGCTTATGAAAAACGAAAATAAGCAGAGACGGTTTGGCAAATCAGATCATAATCTTATATATAGTGATTAGATTTCAACGTCCAAATGGTCAGAACGTGGACTAGCAATGGCACGTGGAGCATTTAGTTTAATCAAATAAAAGCAGAATTTAGTTGTTGGTAGGACGGATGATTCACCCTCTTTGAAAGCTACAGTTTCTTCTTTTGCATTTTTAATTTGGAAAGAACTGATTAAAAAAATGGTGGGTGTTACCAGAATGCTGCGTTTGTGACAGTTGAACGACATCATATTGGAGGGACGCGGAAGGCGTGTAGATTTTCCGCGTCTGATGGAAGTCAATATTGCACAGCTATTCGGGTTCCCTTCTAAGCCAAGATGGGAAACGAGAAATCAAATAGTGCGGAGGAGACTTGACATTCTGGAAAGTTTTGCTAGTCTTGCTTATACTTTTCCCCATATATTAGACAAATTTTTACGATTATGCTTTTGTGAATAGATCCATATACACATTGCGCAGGCAAAATATTCGTATCGTTACAGGTAGTGCATTGAATGGCTCGAAAACTGCGAAGAATTGTTCCTTTGTAGATTCACATTGGCAGATTGTTTCCGATTCCAGTTGTGTTCATAAGCATACCTGTGGTCAGAAAAAGGCGTCTAAAGATGCTGCTTTGTTCTTTCCCACCTTCATGCTGCGAGTTTAATTCCTGATTTAAAAAATTATATATATAAATATATATTTTTATATGGGCGTTGATGAACATGCGATTAACGCAACAACCCCGAGAGTGAATCTTGGTTCACCGATTGTCTGAATTAATGACCAGGGTCCTAATCCAAAGTAGTTATTAGCTTCCTTCATGGCCAATAAATAGATTGTTTGGAATAGGGCCTAAAGATTATTGAAGAAAATAAAAACTAAAAAAAAAATTGAAGAAAATAAAAGCTTAAATATAAGATTTTAATACTCTTCTCTTTTATATTTAGTCTAAAATATATATTTGATCTTTTAACTTTGTATAAAGTTTTAGTTTGGTCTCTTAATTTTAATTTTAAAAAGTATACTTTTAGTTATTTAATTCCAAAAATTATTAAAAAATTATGATATTAAGATTTAAATGTTGATAAAATATTTTCAAATGCTAATATATTAAATTTAATTTTTAAAACATCCATAATTGTTAAAAAAATCATAATTGAAGTCTAACAAATTTAGAACTAAAAGACTAAATGTGCGCTTTTGAAAGTTAAGAAGCCAAATTAAAATCTTATATAAAGTTAAATAATCAAATGTATAATTTAGTCTTGTATTTATTATTTCTCTAAACTAACCTATCTAACCTCTATATTAATAAATAATATATAAAGTCACACATGTTATGTATTTTAAGGGGATTAGGTCATATATTTATTATAATTAACGAGTTTCATAATTTATTGAAATTAGTGAAGTGATGTTATTAAGTTGAATGGTGTGATGGGCTGATCGGAGTAATCAATTAGAAAAGACGGTTTATTAGAAATTTTATTACAGGGAATATGACAGTGGAGTAGATTGAAAGTTTTCAAGTAAAGGTTTCTAAAAAGTAAAAATCGAAAAAATAAAATGAAATTAGAGCTGAGAACAGAAGAGAGGCCCACTCATATCTGTGGGTAATCCATTATCTGTGGTCAGAAAAGAGCGGTTTGAAAAGCCATTGCAACTAACAAGCCCATCCACGTGCTTGGCCGAGACTTGATGTAGCTGGTCCCGTTTTCAGGATCCATCTGATTGACCTCCTTTTGTTTATTTCATGGGCCGACGACGACGTCAACTTATTTTGGGAAGCTTTTCAACGCGGAGGGTCTTGTCCATTACGTTAGTGAGCGCATGTCAGGGCAATATTTTTTTAAGCAGTTTAAATCTTGTGGGTAAGAAAATATTACATCATAAGACTTTTTTTTTTTAAAATTTTGAGCTTGACTTCATATTGATTAAAACATGATGATATGAGAATACTCGTCAAGAACGTGTTGGGTGTGGGAACGTGAGCGCATGTCAGGGCAACTACTAGGAACCACCAGTCAATGGAAAGGGACACTGGCGGTGCCGCTGGTTTGTGTTGAGGGCGTAGCCATGAATACTCACTCTTGCTTCAAACCCAGTTGGTATGATGGGAAAGAGCGTGTTGATGTTAACACTCAATTTCCCTCCCCCTTTTGCCTCCGCTACCTAACACCCTCTTCTTCAGTTTCACGATTCTAGATGTATGGTTTCTTTCAACTTCAATGACCCAACCCGCGTTGGGTACTTTTGGAAATAACATGAAGAAAAGCCCTGTGCCCACCGCCAACTGCCAACAGAGAATGCAAAGGATGCGGTGACTCTATTAATTCTGTGGCCTGCAGAGTAAGTCCGCCTTGTATGTGCCATTTTTCGGGTACATCTTAGTCACTATCAACGCTACCATTATTATTACTATATTCAGTACTAATTATAAGAGTTAATTGACTAATTTGAGAAGATTAAAAAAAAAAATTAGTTAGTTATTTATAATAAATAGATGTTGTCTTTATTAAAATATACTTATTAGTCAAATGTATTAGTTAAAATTACCATTGTTAAAAAGACTATATTAGGAAAAAAAATACATAAATATAAGAGATAAAATAAATTAAGATCTTATATTTAGAATCAAAATAAAAGTCAAACAAGATCTTATATTAAAAATCAGAAATAATATATATGAATGAATATTGGCTTCAATGTAACAATCCAACTCACCAACATGCATCAAGTTTACAAGTAATACAAACGTCAAATTCAAATTTAACGCACCAAACGTGAACACCTTTCTCAACACTCATTTCTCGCTGAACAATCATCATTATCACTGGAACCTAGGAATCCAATGTGCTTAATTGTCTAGGCTCGGGAACTTTTCTTGTAAAAAAAATTTCTTTTTTTTTTTTTGGGGGCGAAGGGGGTGGAGGAGCAGTGGATGGCCCCAACAATGTTGTCTTGAATTAAAAAATTAACTAAATATTTTGAAATTAAAATAGAAAAGAGAGAGAGAGAAATATACCGAGGCAAAGACTTCCTGTAAACTGAGATTCAAATGGGACCAACAAGAGCACAACTCATGTTAAATTATTTGATGTTTTCCATATACAGGAGGGGTCTGACGGGATTCAAAAACAAATTTTTGCCAGAAAATCTTGGTTAACTCACCATATATTCTCATTAAGTTTTCTGAATAACTTTCCCACGTCCTCCAAATAGCACACTTAAAAAGGGGCACAGTCCATTTTAGTTATGTCAGCAAAACAACATTCATTAAGAAATAAATTAAAGGCCTACTTGGAATGGTACTCAAAAATATTTATATGCATGTTTAACATAAAAACACAACCCTTTTCACACACCTCATATTTCATAAATTATGATTAAAAAATTACCCATGAGTTCTTTTAAACCAACCCTAGATGCAGAGCAATGAGCATAAATGCCGACCAACTTTAAAAGATCCCCAATATTTATCTAATTATCTGTCAATATTGGAGTCTCGTGGACGCACAAAGCGTTTGGACTACAGAGGTGTTTGGCATTCTCAAAACCGCAGTTTCAGAAGTACTTTTCCGCAAAACGAAATATCTTCCTCCACATATTTACTTCGTAATCCGTAAAAGCACTTCTGAAACCATGGTTTGGTTTCTATCCAAACACCCACCTTACAGTTGAAGCCAAATGTTGCTAGCTTACAGCTAGCTTTGTTTAATTTCCTTGGCATTTTTGACAATTAGTCTCAACTTGTTTCAGACTCGCTGTTACAATCCCCCACCTTTTTTTCCTCTCTCCCACTTGTTTTAAAACGGGAAAAAATCTCAAAACTGTTTGAGAAGGGGCAATAATCACATGGATTAAAATGCTCCAAAAGTGTTGGTCCAGCATCATTGAGGTTTCGAACCAGCATGAATAAATCTGCAAATTATGACAGGCATAGAACTTAAAGAGAAAATTGTGAAGCGCCATAAGAGCCATAATTTCTGTTCAGCACAAGAGAGAGAGAGACAATAATCAGGTGACAACCAATGGCACATACAAGAGATGGAAAGAAAAGATAATAATTAATACCCCAATGTCAGGAGCAGAAGAAAGGTGCCATCAGGCCAAATGATCGAACATTCATGGGCATATCTGAAACAATGCATGCCAACTTCTCAGCTGCACCACAGTATTTTAGAGGAGCTCATTAAAAATAGATGCAGAAATCAATACCTGCTTCAGATTTCAAGTAAACTCAGGTGATAAAAACAAATACAGCTATCCAAGTATTTTTGTCACCTTAATAGGACCTCCCAGATAGCCAACTTATTATCAAAGCTGCAAATTGCCAAGTTCGATGGCAGTAAGAGTCGGACAAAATAAGCACCCAGCCACGCAGACTGACAGGCCAAGAGACATTGAAGATTTTGATACTGGAAGCACAAAGTGGTTAGAGCAGTGGGGTGACATTGTCAGTCAAACAGGAAGCAGAAAGACGGCTATCATTTGTCACAGCTAGAACATATGCAGATGCTTACATAGCTCCTTTTCTGAGACACCCAGAAGCTTATATAGATGTAACCATGTACATACCTTGACCTTCCAAAACTGAAATAGTCAAGATAAATGTAATAGAAAACAGACCGGGACCAGAAAAGCTTGGTCAAGTTTGATGCTCAACATCACAGCTGAACTGCAACTAAAGAGGAGAGGTCGGCATAATTTTGGATGAAATTCAGAATAAACCACCCATAACCTTTGTTTCAATCAAATTAACATCACTAACATTTCATCAGATGAACCGCCAAATACAAATTCTCCAAGAGAAAGTTACTGACTATAAACTACAATCGTAGTTGATGACAAAATAATAATATAGTGATCATAATAATCAATTACAAACTGTGGCCAGAGTACACAACTTTCTGTCATAAGGTCAAATTCAGACATGAGGCTAGCAGCAGCTTTAAGTCAAGAGGAAGGGACAAAAGGATCTACGTACAAGCCTAAACAGCTAAAAGTGGCCAGCTTTCACTGGAAAATCAGGTGCATTTTTGCAAAATGCCTTCAATAATTAAAAACCTGGACTGTGAAAATGCCTTCAACAAAGTAATTATCGTTCACATCTATACATTTTTTTTTTTAACCAAGACTCATCCCAATGGAAATGAAAGATTTAATTTAGCTCATAACAGTGAACAGCTATTGTATCAAATGATATGTGATGGCGACCATAAAGAGAGGTTTAGCATACATCAATGCTGAACGGCATTTGTTCAAAACTGTCAGAGCAAATCTTCGGATCACATTTGGCTGTAAGAGGCCAATCGACATCAACTAGAATCTCTGCAGACCTTCAGCAGCTCATGAAACTGTTCTCCCATAACAAATAGATGCTATGTACAAGTTTTTGGCCCACTTTTCCTGCACAATTAACATATCAAGTGTAAGCATCGAGCATCATGGAATGACAATGGATATTGAAAATCATGTGTCATAATAACCTTAACATGAGTACTAGGGAAAGCAGATGTGCGAAGCGTCTCTTGAGTTTCATCAGCTGGTTTTCTTCTTGGGACGCTCAGAACAAAAGCAGCTTGGTCCCATGTTGCAGCAGTAGATGTGATTCGGTAACCACCATCCCACCTCCGATGAATACCTTCACTGGGATACAGGAAATCAAGTTCCACAACCTGCCAATTATTTTGAACAGTTCAACAAAGGCATGCCAGATATGATTTTAAGCACCAAAAGATCTTTAACTCAATGAAGTATTTAAAATCTAAGAATAAGACCTGATCTGAAAATCCTGCACCACGGGACATGACAATAGCCCATCTACTTCCAGCAGTTGCCATGGCAGTGACGTAAAAGCCCTCTCTCCATTTTTTATTAATCCACTTGAATGGAAATGAATCACTCACTTTATAGGACTGCTGCACGTACTGGGTCCCTGAAAAACAACACAACAGCAGAGGCAAAGCAGCCGTTTATACATGAAAATACATGCCAAATTAAGCTCAACATGTTATCAAATCCATTTCACAAGCACTTGTTCGTTCGCATGCGCATGCGCACACTCACAAAGCCAGAAGAACAAACCTTTAGACATTACAACCAATGAGCTTCCATTATTAGCCCCTGCTATAGCACTGATGTAATAATTTTTTTCCCATTGTTCCATAATCCAATCCTATAAAAATGGGAACAGTACATAAATCTTGTAAGAATCATACAGTAAAAGTTAAGTATGAAATAATTCAAAAATCATATACAAAAAGGCCTTAGATTCGCAGCTAGAAGTAGAACAACTGCCAACTGAAATGTAATTCATCCAACCTTATGAAGAAAATACGGTGAGAGTTCATAAACTTGTGAAGAGAAACCAGTGCCAGCATCCATAATAAGTGCCCAAAGATTAGAACAAGAAGCCACGCTGCTTATAAATAACCCATCCTCATTTCCTTTCTCAATGTGTTGAGACAGGCGCATGTCTGCCACATTGTAATGATACCTATACCACCAGACGAAAACTTCAACCTCTGACCTTTCAGAAGACAATAGTTTATTAAGATTCAAGGGAAAAAAAAGAAAGAGGGAAGAAAAAAACCTTTGCTTCATTGGTCGACGAGCATTGTAAACACTGATCCATTGAGTTGCTGGCATTCCCATTCTGACCTTCTTCTTAGGTTGTTCATCGTCGTCATCTTCTATGGTCAATCGTCCTCTCTTATGACCAACCTGACATATAAGCTTCACAAGAACAACAGAAAGGTGTGTTAAGTCAGGCAAATTGTACCAGTATCAGTAAAAGGCAACATAGCATAGCAAGAATAGTACCTTCTGAGCGCCCTCAGTATTTATTGGCCTGATGTCCGGATTCGGGCCAACAATTCCATCAAAAAGGGAGATGTACTTTGCATAATTTGGTTCTTCATCAAACTTCAAATTCACAACATACTCAACAAACTGTCGAAAGGGTTGAGGACAAAAACAGCACAAAGTTTCTGGGGATGTGGCCATCTTCTTCTTGCAGACAAGGAATCCTTTGTTATCTCCCTGCAAAATACAATTATATGAGAACAGCAAAGTTATATTATCTGCTCTGTTGACCATGTTATTACACACAATACTGACCTGATATCCTTGCCACGGAAGCCGACCACGAAGTAGGAAGATCAGTGTATAAGCAAGAGATTCCAAATCATCTCTTCTGCTGCCAGTTCTACCAAGAGATGACTTTGCATAATTTGCTTCATCAAACTTCAAATTCACACATAGCATGTCGAAAGGGTTGAGGACAAAAACAGCACAAAGTTTCTGGGGATGTGGCCATCTTCTTCTTGCAGACAAGGAATCCTTTGTTATCTCCCTGCAAAATACAATTATATGAGAACAGCAAAGTTATATTATCTGCTCTGTTGACCATGTTATTACACACAATACTGACCTGATATCCTTGCCACGGAAGCCGACCACGAAGTAGGAAGATCAGTGTATAAGCAAGAGATTCCAAATCATCTCTTCTGCTGCCAGTTCTACCAAGATGAGCATGCACACTAGCATATCGTACTGTCCCCCTGCGGCAAGAATATGACACATGCAATCAAACAGAAGCCCAATGTTCAATAGGCATATTAAGCAAAAACTAGATATCATAACCTACCTAAATACATCTGGGCGTTGATCATACTCAACATGAAGGCCTGTTGAACTATCGCGCCATCTGGTAGCTGTAATCATAAGAAATTAAGCATGCATCATTTCAAATAAAAGCACCGAGATTCAAGGAGCTTATTTACCAAGTCCCAGATCGACAAGAAACAGCTTCTTCTCATCAGTAGTTCCAGGGGAGCCAAGCAAGAAGTTCTCAGGTTTTACATCACCGTGAACATAGCTGTATTATGATACCACATTCTTGGAAAATTAAAATCAATAAAGCATAATATGAGACTTAATAATATAGAATCATAAAGATGAGAATTACCCTCTAGAATGCATCTTCTCTAATATGGATATTGCCTCAATGGCAATACAAGCTACCATTTCTATAGACATCCTAAAGAAAAATAAAAGGAGTGAAGGTAAGATAAGCAATATCCTTTACACGTTTGAAAAAATTAAGATGCTATCCATTTCACTATACTTGCAGAGATACTTACGCATGAGAGTTGTTATTCCACACGTCCCATAGACTAGGGCCAAGCATATCCATTACCTGTTATGAAAAACAGTTACAAAAATACCCATAGCCATAGACATACTAACTCTTTATATAAAATTTGACTGTACATACCATGACATAGTAATCACCTTGCCTCCCCTTATAATGAACTCGCGGAACACCGTGACTACCTCCCAACACACTAGAGGGATAATCACGCCATTATCAGTAAATGAGAAAAAAGGTGGAGAGATCCTGTCGTCTAGAAAGAAAGGATTTGTAGCTTACTTGTAAACCTGCCACTCGTATGGTGGTCCATAGTTGCAGCCTTTACTGCTTCTATGCTCAAACTTTAAGGCCACCTGAAAGAATTAGACAACACAAAGATGATAGATGACTCCGTGAAACATGCCATAGGATAAAACAGAAACACTAATGCCAAACCTCCACAGCTCCAGGACCAGTCAGTTCAATGGGATTTGTTGCAACAACACGCCTGCCAACATAGACTTGTCCAAATCCTCCTTTTCCCAATTTTCTATCAATTCTATATACTGGTGAACCACCAACCTGGACCTGTCGTGGAGAAACCAAACGATAGATTATTTTTCTATATTAAACATCAGAACGCTTCCGAAAATTGACTTGCAACTAAATTATTTGGGAACTGAGAAACTGATAATGTCTTGACAGGAGAAAAATCAGCAACCAAACCACTGGTTACCATGCCACCCGGGTGGGAGAGCCGCTCTCACAAGTAACTAAACTATCTTCTCACATTTCATTCAAAGCAGACCGCAGGCATACACACGGTGAAATATCACCAGCCCCCCAACCACAATCGTAAATTAAGCACAGGGAGGAACAAGCAATAACCAGTGGGACATCCTCATGTATGTCGAGAAAGATGAATAAGTCGAGAAAGAAAAACCTTTTCACTGAAGCTTATTGCAGATATGTTGGGGAAAGCACTCAAAATCCTATAAAAACAAACCTCACCAAGACAGAGAGAAGCTACCACGTATGCTCAGAAAAGCCAATAAACAAGATAGGTCTCACTAATTTTTTAGAGCTATAGCTCATCCGTGTCGTATCAAACCTCATATTATAATGAGAAAGGGAAATTTTCTTTGATCTTTATCATCAAAGAAGGTGGAAACACAAAACAAACTGAAACAAATTCAAGAAATCAGACCACCTTCTCTGGTAACGGAGCGGTGCAGCCCTCGTCTTCGGCAGCCGGAGCCTTATCGGGACTATGGCCACCACTCTCATAATCATCCATGGCTTTATCCCCAACGTTCTCTCTCAAAACCCTAAGCTTTGCGTCTGGCGCTTGTCCCTGTTCTTTCCCTTCCTTATCTCCCAACGTCCTCCTTTCAGGAATGGCGCCAACGTCCTTGCTCACAATATAATTAGTTTCTTCAACCCCGATCGTGTTCTTCTGCTGCGGATTCTCCCTGTTCTGCACGTTGGTTCTCCTCCTCTGACGAGTTCTTACCGTGGGCTGATGGGGTTTGGTAATCGGCTTAGGGATTGGGTTATGTAATGCCCAGTTCCTGCGCGCTCTGCTACGCAGTTCAGGCATCGTAAGGCGGTTGGCCCATGAAGAAAGAGAGCCCTATGTGAGGATTCATCAAGGCTTCAGAATCATCGGCGGCGAACGGATCCGCGCAGGCTTGGGCGAAGCAGAAATGAAGAGGGGTGGACGATAGAGAATGGCAGCCGATGGCTGAAGAGACGAGCCAAAAAAATATGTTACAGTTCGACGAGAGATCTGTGGAGGAAATTGAAAAGCAGATGATTCTAGACTTCTAGAACAGAGAGAGAGAGAGTCACACACAGAGGAGATGGCTTGAGAGAAAGCATCACTCTGTTTCTCCCTAATAAACTAAATACACGTAACACTCAAAAAAATTAATTAAATAAATCTTCTTTGTCTTGTTTGGTTAGATTAAAATAAATAATGAAATCGCATGGCAAAGTTGTTACGATAACTTTAATAGGTAAAACAATATACATTTTGTCAGAAGATTTACTCAAAAAATCACTTATTTTTTGAAAAAAAATGGTAAATTTATTGTGCTTGTATAATTTTTTTAGGGATAATTAATCTCCAGATCCTTATACTTTTATCTGATTTTTAATTAGGTCCTTATAAAAATTTTTTTTTATCACTTTTACTTTCGTGTGTTTTTAATTAGGTCCTTCTATTTTTTTTTTTTTTATCAGGTCCTTATAGTTCACTTATTTTTTAATTAGGTACTTTGTAGTTTTTGAAAAATTATTTATTAACTTTATTCTTTAAAATTAATTTCATTTTTAAATTAATAATTTATAATTAGACAAAATAATTATATAATCATTTAGTAATTAATAAACAATCAGAATAATAATTATAATTAAATATAAATTATTTATAATCATATTTTAATTTTAGATAAATTTATTTTTATAATTTGAATTTTATAATTATAAAAATTCAAATTGAAAATAAATAATATATTTGTTTAACTAAAAATTTAAAAAATATTAACATAAGATTGTTACAATAATTTATTATTTTCAAAATGTTATTATTTGTAAAATAAAGAATAAAAACTACAAGAACCTAATTAAAAACAAAGTAAAACAATAAAGACCTGATAAAAAGAAAAAAGATTATAAGGACTTGATTAAAAATATATGAAAGTATAAGGATCTGATAAAAAGAAAAAATTATAGGGACATGATTAAAAATCAATTGAAATTATAAGGACTTATACATTAATTATCCCATTTTTTTAAAAGAGAAAATCTTAATAAAATTTAGTTAAAATACCTAAATTTAAATTAAAACATACACTTTTAACAAATGTCTAATTAAAAAATGAGTCCTAATTTAGAATTTATTAATATTATTAAATAACCATAAAGTCTCTTTTTAATTAAAATGAAAAATTGATTATTTACGCATCCAAGTGATATCTCACCTCTTGTGTTTATTTTGAGAACAAAAAACACATAAAAAAATTTATATTGGTTAAAATTCGTATGAATAACTAGAAGCTTCAAAAATATTTTAAATTTCAACATAAATATCCTTGAAATGATTTTTTTTATTTTATGTTTGTAAATACTACCTCCGGTCTTTAATATAAGGCCTCGTTTGATTTTTATTTTAGTCCTAATTATAAGACCTCAGTAAATTTTGTCTCTCATATTTATGTATTTTTTTTCAAAGTAGTCCTTCTAATAATAGTAGTTCTAATGAATAAACTTAATTAGTAAGAGTATTTTATGAAAGACAATACATATTTATTATAAATAACTAACTTAATTTACCTTTTTAATCTCCTCAAATTAGTCAATCAGCTCTTATAATTAGGACCGGAGATAGTATTTATTTTGAGATCTTAAGATATTTAATTACAAAAAATATTTAATATTTTGTTCTTATAATTTACGTCAGTTTTATTCATTTAAGCAAATATTAGATTCCAACCAAAATCGTTATTTGTAACAACTTAATATAAAATATTTTTTATAATTAATTAATTTTTTAAATCTTAAAAATAGATATTTATAATATGAAAATAAAAAATATTTATTTAAAAGGTACTTACATTGTAATGTAAAATGTTGGATTTAAATATTTTTTAAGGTTTTGGTTATATGTACAAATTTTAAGTATTATAAAATTATTTATATGTTTTTTAGTGCCAAAAAATAATCATGAGAGAAGAGAAATTATTTAGGAGAGGTAAAACATATTTTTTTTAATTAAAGAGAGACATTATGATCATTGAAAAGTACTACGAGATCTCATGGCCTAATTAGAAATTTGTTAAAAGTGTGATTTTAAATTTAGATTTAGGTATTCTTTCTTTTTAAAGATAGTTTGAGTTTAAAAATTAAAAAAAAAATCTAATACCTCGAAAAAAGTGGTGAATGGAAGAGAACGATGGAGCAGCGTTTGTCAAAAAGAAAACAATTTTTTTATATACCATTTTACCTGGTTATTAATAAAATTGTTTCTTATTGAGAGAAAGAAAAAGAATGATGATAACAACATAAAGATATACAAAAATGTTGTAATATATTATTTAAACTAACAACTCTGAGACGACCTATTTGGGATGGTGATTAAAAATAATTGTAAGTGTCTTTCATCTAAACTAAGTTTGCATTTCATAAATTATAATTCAAAAGTTATTTATAAGTTATTTCAAATATATCCTAAAACTCTGTTTAGATTGTGAGAAAATACGAGGGCGGAAAAGTGGAGTGAAAATTTTGGGAAGGAGTGGAGTTTTCTCTGCTTACTAGATGGGGGGAAAATAAGAGGAAAAAGAAAAATAGACAAAAACAAGATGTGTTCTGCATCTTTTTTTTTTTAAAGATTTCACTCCACAAGAGATTTTTGCCCAAAAACAAATCATTCTCACTGTTATCCTCCATAATCACAGTGTAAGGCATTTTATTTATGAGTATCAAGATTGTTTTTAACAGTATTATTGATAACATTCTTGTGATATTAATTTCTCACGTTATCGTAATCTTTCATTTTATTTGATTTTATCATTTTATTAAAATATTAGATAAGGTATAGTTTATTTATTTTCTTTTATTTTATATAAGTTAAAAGCTCATCTCCTTTTTATTTTTTTTAAGCTACAAAAATAATTTCTGTTTGCTGAATTATTTAATTTCTATGCTATTTATTTATAATAAAGATATTTTAGTTATTCTGATATTTACTCATTTCTTTTTTTTATGTTTTTTTATTCATCTAAGTAAGATGAGTGCTAATATTTTTATTATCCTTTTTTTCATTTTCTTTCTTTTCTTTTCTTTTCTTTTTTTTTTTTTGCTTTTCTTTCCATCCAATCCAAGCAGCTTGCCCCAATAATCCCCCGCACAAGTGTTTAAGGATTTTTTAAACTTAAGAAACAGGGTTGTGGTGTAATTTAGGGAATGTTACTTGTTTGGAATAGTTTATAAATAATTTTTCAGTTGTGATTTATCAAATAAAACATTGGTAAATAATTTTGCCTCAACTTATATGAAACATGTTTATAAGTATTTTTAATTGTAATACCAAATGCAGCCTGAGTACTTTTATATTATACAAGGAAAATGTGAGATAAAAGTTTTATTTCGATCTATCTATGTAGAGGTGACTATTATAACAGCTGCTCAAGCCATGCATCACCATCGTCATCCGGGAAACACCGATTATTGGCATTTAACTGTGGGAGTGTTTGGACGAGGCAAAACTATAGTTTGGAGAATGACTTCTGGAGAATAGATTCTAGAGATAATAGATTTTGAAAGAATAGATTTTTTGAAAAAGTGATTCTGATAAAATGAGAGTGTTTGGATAATTGTTGTCAGAAGTGCTTTTTGATATGTAGAAATTACTAAAAAGGACATAAGTTTAAATGATAATTACATGTAAGATATATTTCATAATATATGTTTATTTGAAGTAATAAATTTGTTAATAACATATATTTTGGCAACATAATAAATAAGACATAAATAATATAATTAATAAAAAATTAAAGTGTATATATATTAATAAAATAATTAAATATGTTTTTAGGAAAATGATTTACTTTGCCAAAAAAATATTATTATTTCTTAAAAATTTTAAAGATGAAATCCCTTTTTTTTTCCACAAAATTAAATAACCACACAAAAAAATTTCATATTAATTGTTTTAATAATAGAGGTTGCAACGAAATATATTTGTTCAAATAGTTTTTTTTAACAACACATTACATTATCTGAAAAGAAAAAAGAAAATAAAAGGGACATGATTATTCTTGTATATAGTGAATAATTTGATCTCTTATGGAGTCACGAAACCGAGCCATGTGAAATGAAGATTCTATTGATGAAGGTATTAAGACCTTGTCTATATATTAACTCTCTAATTAGGTTTTACATCAATGACTGGAACAATAATCTTACATTTGAACCAATATTAACTCTCCAATTAGGTCCTACATTAAAAACCGAAATAATAAATTTATTAATTTTTTTTGCCAACATAATAAACAATGTATAAAAACATATATTAATTACTATATCCAGTTGTAAATGTAAGAGTTAGTTGACTAATTTGAGTAAATTAAAAAAATAAGTTAAGTTAGTTATTTGTAATAAACAGGTGTTGCCTTTCCTACGATATTCCTATTAATCAAGTTTATTGGTTATAACTTAAAAAACGATAGACAAATATGAGAAATAAAGTAAATTGAGGTTTTATATTTAGGACCAAATAAAAATCAAATGAGGTCTTATATTAAAAACAAGATGTGGTAATTGTTAATATGTGTATATATAATTATAAAATATAAGATTATGTTTTTAGAAAACTAAATAATTATTTTTAACCAAAAAAAAAAATTACCATACGTAGGGGGTGGGGGAGAACCACTCAAAAAGCAAAAATTTTTAGTTTATTACAAAACCTTGGTTTTGATAGGCAAACCATGGTTTTATCATAAAACCATGGTTTTGAAAAATTGATAGGTGTTTAGGTAATTTTTTCCCAAACCATGGTTTGGGCAATCACCCAAACACCCCCTATATCATGTTTATACATATATGCGCGTGCACGCGTTAAAGAAAATGACATGAGAAAACATGACTTCTCGTGTCTCACGGCTCCATTCATCGAGATAATTAATCTGTAAGTCTTTATAGTTTTAACTAATTTTAAATTAGGCCGTTATAGTTTTTTTTTCTTTTTATCAGGTCCTTATATCTTCACCTGTTTTTAATTAAGTCCTTATATTTATTTTTCTTTTTATCAAATCCTTGTAAGTTTACCTTGTTTTTAATTAAGTCCCTGAACTTTTTATTCTTTATTTTATAAATTATAATATTACTATTCTATTACCATAAAATAGTATATATTATTTAATATTAGTTTATAAACAATAATATTCTAAAAATAATGAATTATTATAATAATTTTATTTTTTGCCAGCAAGAAAATATTAATTGTTCTAAAAAAATTTCCTGGATTAATTAATTATATTACTTATTTTTATTATATAATTAGTAATTTAATTTCATTATCAATATTTTATATTTCAGTATTAATCTATTTAATTAAGTTTATACTTAATTAATAAATGAAAATTAAAACTACATGGACCTGATTAAATTTAGTGAAATTATAAGGATTTGATAAAAAGAAAAATAAATACAATAACCTAATTAAAAACAGCTAAAAGTATAAGGATTTTATAAAAAGAAAAAAAAAACTATAGGAACTTAATTTAAAATTGGTTGAAACTATAAGAACTTACAGATTAATTAACCCTTTTTCTAATCTTGATCCCCGTGCTCTGATACAGCTCGTGCACTAGCTTACTTTTGTAAGCCTGGAGAAATTTTCTTTGACGAGCTTTTACCCAAAAAAAATAAACAAAGAAATATTGCTTCCGATTTTTAATATAAGACATTGTTTGACTTTTATCTTGGTCTTAAATATAATACCACAATCCACCTTGTCTATCATATTTATTTATTTATTTTTAAAATAGTCCCTCTAATAATAGTAGTTCAAGCCAATAAACTTGATTAATAAAGATATTTTAGGAAAAACAACACATATTTATTACAAATAACTAACTTAACTTATTTTCTTAATCTACTCAAATTAATGAACTAGCTCTTATGTTTAGGACAAGAGGTAGTAGTTAGCAAACTATGTTTCATCACTGACAGCAGAACGATGAAGTTAAAAGAATGACGAATAAGTCACTACTCTGCTAATTATTTATTTTTAACTGCAAATAAACAGCCATTTATTAATTCGACTCTCCCGGCAAACTGATAATTTCTTTTAACAATTTTCATTGGAATTCCAGGACTATGAGCAAAAATGTGTCTACAGAATGTTAACTTAATACTGAAAAGGTCTGAACAGAAGAACGTACCAGAGGAAAGTCAAGTTATGCGTGAAGCATCAAAGAGAAACCAATATTGTAATCTGTTTACAAATTAAAAATATTTTTGTCACGAATTCCATTTAAATTTAACTGGTACTGTCTGTCTGTCTCCAGAGCATAGTTTACTAATAATAGCGGAATAATCATTCTAAATAAGGAGGGCAGGAATTAATGGATCTTGATAAGAACGGTATGGCCCATTTCTTCCGTCCATTGCAAGCCTTGATCAGGCTGCGTGGTGGTTTGTAATTCGAAGCTTCAGTCCCAGGATCGTCTTTCGTTTGTTTGTTCGTTGGTTTTAAAGGAGAAAAGAACAAACTTTTAACAAAACTCCCATGTCATCCAAATTAAAGAGACGGGGCAACTTTTTTGCATCGTGAATAAAACAACATGGTAATTGTAAACTTATGGCTGGCAAAAAACATAGTAAATCTATGATGTTCATGTTCCGTCTTAAAAACGACGCCGTCAACAACTCAATATCGTAGCCCATAAGGAAATTTGGTTCTACTGTCATCTACATATTAATGTGTGCGTTGTGTTTTTTATTTTTTTAATAAAAACATATTAATGTTTTTCACTTTCAGCATGGAACTCGTGAAAACATAAATAAATAAATTTATAAACGCGGGCACGCGCGATAATGAAGCCTCAGTCTCAGCGGATCTATAAACCCCGCGTCTCCAGCCCAAAACCCAGTTTCATGATGCACCCGAGTTAAAGCCCATTCAATAAAACCCAAAAGACGCTCAACGCCCCTCATTGCCCTCAATGCCTCTGGCAAGTCCAACTAGTTAGGCTTTGCCAAAAATGATTGGTTTAAGTGGTAAGCGGCTTGGTACCGTTTAAGTGAGGTCTCGAGTTCGAGTCTCAACGTATGTAGAAATCTCCGTTGGAAGACTCACCCACCACAGCTAGGTGCATGACACGGGTCGGATCTAGATATAGTCAGAATAAAACTCCAGTAAACTGGGTGGGCAACCAAAAAAAAAAGGCTTTGCCAAAATGAGTGGCCCAAAAATAGGTTTTGCTATGATTCAGCTGCCACTCACTACCCTATTGACTTAAAGCAACTAATATGAACTGGTCCAGCCAAAAAATTTATCTCTTGCAACATACCAAATTAATGTTTGAATTATTATTAAGAGAGATATCCATATTTAGTACTCTATAGTATGGATTAATTCTATTAGGAGGATGCTTATGTGCCCAAAAATTTTTTTAGAAAAAACCAACGCAGTGGAAAATATCTAGTTTAGATATACATACGTATGTGTATTGGGGAAATTTGATAGACGGAGTGGCGTCAAGTTTTTTGTTTTTTTTTTTAAATAGAACTTGAAGTTAGAGGGCAAGACCGCAAGAGTAGGATCAGAATTCAGAGGCAAGCTGAAGAAGCCACTTTTCAACGCACAGTGGATTCAAGTTACCATCAAGGCCGAGGGGCTCTCAACTGATAAAATAACAAATATGAAAATTAGTTAGGGCTTGTTTAGAATAGCTTATGAGTAATTTTTAATCATGATTTACAAAATACGAGATAAGTATGTAGAAGAGTTTTATCTCAGTTTACGTAAAATGTGCTTATAAGGGATTTTCACCGCTATCCTAAACAGGCTCTTAGTGTACTCGTAGATTTAAACCCGACTAATAATGGTGAGAAAATAGCAGCAATAGTCATCTTCCAACAGGTCGATTTCTTTATTAGGCTCAAAATAGTAAAAATGAGATTAGCAAAATATATACGGCGGCGAAGCTTCCCATCCCATAACCGAGCGATTGATATCATGGGCCAGAATTTGCCTTGATCGTTAGTTTCGATGGGACGGACGCGGACTTCGTGGCTGCCCCCACAGCCTTTCCTCACCGCTTCCCTCTCTCTCGTCTCTTCCTTCTTTTGGGACGGACCTGAATTTTTTTTTTTTTTTAAAACACCCCATCCTGTTACTCATGTTAGAAGGAAATTCAAGGAACTGCGCGTCTCATTATTGTGAATGAAAATTCATTTAAACACTATCATCTTTTGAATTGTGATTACACTGCGGCTCCGTTTGTCATCACATTCGAAATTACATATAAATACTAAAATGTAAGTAATATAAGACTCTTTTTATATATTTATTTTATATTTCGTAAATCACCTATCGAAATACAAGCCATTCCAAAGGTGCCTTATATATATTGATCTCCCCCGCTTCTTCTTTCGTATTCTTCTCGGGTTTCTTACATAATCGTCTTGTGTTTAAAAACCAACCGTTCCCTCAAGCCTTCTCTTATTTTTTAACGCACCCATCTACTGCTTCAGTCGGTTTCACTTCCGCTTGGGATATCATTCAATTGTACTTAATATTTTAACGCACATGTGTAGGACTGTGTGCGTACACACCCATGGAACTAACAAAACTAAGGCACGCGATCTGTTAGGCATAAATAAAACCTAACAACTAGTGTTAATTTGTGGAATGAGATTGGAATTTACAGTGAGAAGCAGGGAGATACAACTAGTCATCAAATACATATTGCCTTAAGAGCTTTTGGCCAATCACAAACTGCCAGATGGGCACACAACCACAAATCAGCAACAGTGATCCAACCATTTCTGCAACCTCAACTCTCTGTAAAACCTCTCTATGAACTCTTCTGCGGCCTCGTCCACGCGGTATTCTTCCTCTACGACGTCGTCGCTTAGCATGGAACTCGGTCCTGTTATTTTCGCTCGCCCTTTTGTTGAATAATTCCCCAGAGCCGATGCCACCAGCGTGTCCTCGTCGCCACGACACAATCCTGCGATCTTATGAACCGGCGTTTCACGAGAATAATGGAGCGCGTGATGGTGTTGGCGGCGCGTGTAGGGGGGAGAACCGCCCTTCCGCCTGCCAGCGTAGGAAAGTCGAGGCGGACTGCCGCTGCAGCTGAACTGGTACTCCATGGGGGAAATGAAAGACAAGTGCGCGTCACGTGAGCGGCAGGTCAGAGCTTCGTGGTGTCGGACGACGGCGTTATTCAGGGTCTTTCCCAAGTTCTTGCCGCGCTTCATCATGAAGTGAACGTCGTGCATGACTTTGCTTTTGGAGACACCGTTCTGTACGAGGAAGCCGATCAAACGCACCGTTTTGCAGAGCTTCTCCACCACCAACGACGGCCGGCCTGGGTCCATGCACGTTACGTCAGAGACGTCTGGGAGAGAAAAGGGCGTGTCGCTGTGCGGCTTCATATTTCATATGTGTGGAAGAAGACTGAGTGAGTGGTCCAAGAGGGTAGGGGGGCGACGGTATTTATCAGTGAAGAGGGTTTGGTTTAGGTGGGGGAGGGAAATTTAAAGAAAGGGAAGAGGCAGGATAAGGCCAGAGAAAGAAGGGGTCAGATGTTTGTTTCGTTGTGTTATGGATGGTGAGCTTTAATCATGACAGTTTTATTGTGCACTGTCCTTAATTAATTGTGTTTCGTTTCTTTTCTTTTCTCTGCCTTTTTTTCCTTCTATTGGATGAGCTCTTTTTGTTGTTATTATATGATACATATATTCCTTCCCTTTCTTTGTTCATGTGCATACATAAATGAAATCGAACCAAGTCCCTATTTTGTTAAAGGCTAAAAACAGGGCGCCCAATAGAATGCTCGAATGGGACCACCTTCAAAATGGTTAGATAAGAATTGAGAGGCAGAGACATATATATACCACCAACCCAAACAGATGGCTACTTTTTGACCTCTAAGGTCTCGGCCTTATTGCTCGATATCTTCCAGGCTGTGGACCCGGAGCTGTATGCCAGTATTAGCAGCGTACTTGAGTGAGTTTTTACTCCGTATATACACATCAATGGATATCTATATGTTTGGCCAACAAATGTATAATTATAAATCATACTCCGTCCCTTTGAAAATATAAAGCACTCTGATTAAACAGATTTACACATCACTCAATAAGTTATTTACCAACCTATAAAACCATACGTTCTTTTCAAGTTCACCTTTATTTAATAAGGCATCACTCACTTAATTAGAAAAACCCTATTAATTACTGGTACACCGTCAATTAAGAGCATTTTAAACAAAAACTTATTAATTACAGGTGAAAAATAAAAAATGCATGCCTTATATTCTTTAAAAAAATCTTATAATTTTTTTTTTCCTGAAGGGAGAAAGCAAAGCAAGGTGCAGTGGAAGTGGGGGGGGGGACTTCAATTCAAATGACAACTTTAGTTAGGTGCAATACTCCCTTTAATCCCACATAATCGATATTTAGTTCCCACCTTACATGTCAAAAGCTACACCCACAATCCGTCTATCAAGCACTTTGCTTATTTTATGCCATACACGGCCCTACGGTCATGATGACAGTATCAAGAATCCAAAGTGGGCTCTAATCTAGTCGGTGATTGAGTAAATAATATGCATTATAAATATCCAGTGGCTAAGCATCCATTCTGGAACTGATTATTTTTTTCCCTTTTTAATTAGTAAAAAGTGTTTGGTTTGTAGTTATCGAAAATGCGCATAATAGAGATCTGGCTTTGAGAAATAGTATATCCTAGCAGCATGTACGTCACTGATTAACGCCCATGTTATTATTCTACACAAAACTCGATCATAAGCTATACTATATGTTACTGTTTATCTATACATGAGCGTTATATAATCATCATTTTGGCCGGGTGAAAAACCGTCATTGAGGTTATTATTCTCTTCTGAGGCCACAAATAGGGCGGCTTGAGAACGATATTCGAGGCAAGGTAAGGTTATATATGGAGAGAGGGAGAACTGTTGATTTCGTGAGCACATGATATTGTAATCATTTTGAGCAAAGGTACAATAATGGTATTATATAGTAAATGGTTTTTGGCTAGTTTTATGAGGTTAGTTGGAGATGGACGGATGGTCGTTGTTGAAGTGATGCTATTTTTAACTGCGAGACCAAATGATGATGGTGCGAGAAAATTTAGTAAAGCAGAGAGAAAAAGGATGTCGGGAGGGTTATTTGGAATTAGTAGGTGTGCCATCATGACTTGGTCCAACTATTACAAACTGCCAATCACTATGCTCCATTAATATATCATCCATCAGTTTCCAGTTTAAGAGCAGCCCTGACAAAATAAGCCAACACTTGAAGGGGCAGTGTGCCACAACAAGTCAAATTAAATGATGTGTGTGTGTGTGTGTGTGACACACACAGACACACCATAGGGTATATAGCTGCTCATCATCATCGGCAACAATAATATATGCTGGTTTAATTTATGTGTTTCATGAAGATGAAAAGAGTGAAATCTACGAAAGCTGGGGGAAGGATATGTTGATGATGATGATGATGTTGAGTTGGTCTAATTGTTAACAGAGGAAAAGTGGAGTTGAGAAGCACTAAGTATTGGGATCCGCCATTAACGCGATACTTTTGTGGGTTCGAAGTGGAGGATATCAGATGATGCAGCCCATCAAAAAAGAGACTCAGTGCCATGCCATGCGCGAGTGCGTACGTGATTGTTGCTTCTGAACAGGAGAACCATCTAACAAGACATGGTGGAAGGAAGAGTAAGGTTTTCTCGCATCTGATATTGGGTCTATACATCTCAGTAATTTCCCTCTTTAAGAACTTTCACAGCTTGCCATTTCGTACATTGTTATGATTTTCTGAATGGTCTATGATGTTGGCTGATATGTTAAGCTTTCTCCATAATATACAGTTGTACTCCTCCGGTCCTTAATATAATACCTATTTAACTAATTTGATTAGATTAAGGAAGTTAGGTAAGTTAGTTAATTATAAGAAAAGTTACACATTTTTCCTAAAACACTATAATTATCTTTCTTAATACCCCCTCTCCCTCTTCTACTTGATTATAGTTGAGGGAGTATCTTTAGGGGTAATTTAGAGAAAATTGATAAATATGAGAAATGGATCTTATATTTAGAATCAAAACCAACTCAAGAATTGGGTCCTATATTAAGGACCGGAGGAGTATTATCTATTCCAAACTGACACTTACTGATTTACTTTCTTATGGAAACGTATGATAATACAGGGTGCGTGTCGTCAGTTTATGGATATTTAATTTACTGCTAATATTTCTTTTACATCCTTCATTTCGTTCGTTTAAAACATGATGCACTTCGACAAACATATTTCAAATTTATCTTACTTAGGTTTCACTTTCCCAGCATATCCTACTATATATACACTCCTCTGGTCTTTAATATAGGACCTAATTGTTGAGTTGGTTTTGGTCTTAAATATAAGATCCATTTATCATATTTATCAATTTTTTCTAAATTACCCATATGATACTCCCTCAACCATAATCAAATAGAAGAGGAAGAGAGGATATTAAGAAAAATGATTATGGTATTTTAGAAAAAACGTGTCACATTTCTTGTAATTAACTAACTTACCTAACTTCCTTAATTTAATCAAATTAATTAAATGGGTCTTATATTAAAGACCTGAAGAGTATATATTGTACTATAAATGCAATATTTAGGAATAATATAATGGAATTACTTGGTATATATTAGTTGAAACAGATTGGTTTCCAAGTCCTGTGCAACACACGGCAACACATATTTCTTTACTCAGTGGAAGAGTTTTTTTGGGGAAAAGCGAGAGAGCCTGATCAATTTCAAAGGAATGTGGATGTCCTCATGGTTATTGGAGAGGAAAGTATAGAGTAATATACAATAAGATCACCGTCATAGTGTCACTTGAATTAAATACGGACGTAGGACCACAGCTTTTGTTTAGTGCTGGCTGTTTATAAAATTATTACTAAATAATGGATAAAAATCTGGCATTCGTTTTGGGGTGCTCGACAAAAAAGATGATCTGAGAGGCTGGCAACCATCTCTTCAGAAGTTAGACAATTTCTATTAGCTCACACCAGTCTTTTTTGGCCTTTTGGGGGGTGGTTAAGGACTCATGGTTAAGGCAAAACCAACATTTTACTTTTAATAATGCAGGATTAGGGAAGTTACGAGAAGGATTAGAAGGCTATATCGCTTCTATATATTCAAATTCTTCCATCAAATGAGGCATATTATTAATCCTAATATCTTACAATAATGCTAACCATATCGTACCTTTTTTTTAATTGCGTATAACAATCAAATATTATCAAGTTGTATACTCAATCCAGACCCCAAATAAAGAACTAGAGAAATTTGTATGCATAATTGTGGGAGTTTTTTTACATAATAATTATCAAATTAAGCTGGAAAATAAAACTTTGAGGCGGATGGTTAGATTTTCACGATAATAATTAACTTTTTGGATACTTTATGTTTACCATTTAATATCTGCAGAGACATCGATTATTTATTCGGATCTCCTTTCACGTCCCCGGGAACAGAGACGCCAGCTCTATGGAGTGTCCAAAACTTCAGTACATAAGCACATATACCCTAGCGAAAAAAATTACTCTCGCGAAGAGGAAGGTCGTTTGTTAAATTATTTTCCATTGATATATTTCAGTTTCATGATGAGGCCGTTTTTGCATCCGAATGATAACCGACGACACTACTTTTATGTAGTGCAGGATACTTTGTCGTCAATTATTAATTATTAGTTGATGATTGTCAAAAATTATATATGGGTGACACATGATGTAGGTTGATTATGGGAAAATGAAGTCCCCACCTGCCCATTAATTAATATTCAGGGTCGCCCAAAAAAAAAAAGATTAATAAATATTCACGCCGTATTGTTTGGGATCATCTCAATCCCTTTACTTTGGTTGTAATCATTACGAAGTGATTAATTAACTTTATCGCTCCAATAATACCCATTTCAAAATTCGATGCTGTCTTTACAAAAAGTTCATCTTTTCCCTCGGAGGTGATAATAATTAGAATTTAATATGTAAAATTCAAATGCTGTGATCAATTGCACCGTATTAGCAGTTCCGTGAAAGGTAGCGGAATAGTGGATAGAAGATCAAGAAGATTAAACCAATGTGCAATCTTGAATTTGATTACTTAATTTGAGAGTGACACTCGTAAATTTCGTTTTTCTGACCTCTAAATCACGCTTAAAGAAATGTAACACGAGATGTTCGAATGCTCGATGCTAAGTTTAATTAGGAGTGATCGTTTTTCTTTTAAATATTTCTGAAGCTGTATGAAAATTCCCCACAAAAGTCGTCGGAGGCGCTGGCACCTCCGTTCCGAAAGTGGCCCTGGACCTGGAGCCTAAGACAACGGGGAGAGGGACAAAGGGCATCATTTTGCCTTTTTTTAATTGTTCCATGGGCATTTTGGCGAAGAACACTAGCTGTGCAAAATAATCAAAAAAAATAAATAAACGTGCTTAATTAACTTCCTAAATGAGTCCGTACCTGAAATGTTTCCTTAGAAATAAATGACGATCGTGTGTCTGTGTGTTTTGGGGGTGGTGAATTAAGCCTCCTTTTCTGAAAGGCAGGCCTGTTATATAAAGTGTGTGGGCAAACTTTCGGTCGGGTTTGGATGATGAGAGAGACAATATTTCTTTGACGAGGCCTTTGATCTGCCTGGGCTGGCCTACGACTACCTTACAGTAATGAGTATTTTCGGCCTGTAAGACGAGGCTTCCAAGAGTGGGATAACACAAGCCTCTCATGTGATACACTAAGAACTCCAATTACCAATCCGAATTTCTTCCAACGAAACAAACTAAAGTTTAAATTTTTGCTGATAAAGGTATTCATAGTTAGTACCTTGAATAGAATTGCCCTTAGTACAAGAATCTTTGTGCTTACTTGAAAAAAAAAAAGCACTCCAATTTAAACCACATTCTATATTGTGATTTTTGAATTTGGTTACTAAATTATTTGTTATTTTTAAGTTAATTTTTAAATTTTTATTTTTATTTTTTCAAGATAAATTTTAAAACTAAAACACAAAAGAAAAATTGAATATGGTGCTCATTTTCGTTAAAGAATGATTAGTCCAGATCCGATAGCCTTATTTTCCCCCCTTTTTAAAGTGAAGCCCTCGGGATGGAGGAGTCATTTTCTGAATGTAGCCTTTGATCTCCACCATAATAGGTATATAAAACCAAAAAGCACAACTTTTTCTTGAAACCTTCAAGAAACCTATGAATGTACCCCCAACCCTCCTTTATTTTGCATCTCACATGCGTCTGCTTATTATTTTTCTCTCGTGATCTTGGATTTCTTCTTGCGCATCTGATAATTTCTTCGCGACATGACAAGACACAGCATAACAAATAATATCTTTTCTGAAACCAAAAAGATGATGCATTAAATTAAACTGCACTTACCTCTGTTGCTGGCTGGCTTTCTAGAGACCATCTTTCCACTTATCCAGTGCCCACAGATTCTGCTATGCTGGTTTTCTTCGTTTTCATATTATTCAACTACCAGTATTTACCTTTTCCTTATAAGAAAATGGGTATCGGTTAGAAAATAAGACGCGCGTTGCATTATTGTGGTAAATTAATGCTCTCAAGTAAAATTAAAAAGTTTGACCATTATGTCGTCATCAATAGATGTATTATATACACATTCATCAAGTCTCAAACGGAAATATTATGGAATGTGGAAGAAGAATATACTGGAAAAGCCGCAAGACAGGAGGGACCAGTAAAAGGTTAAAAAACTTGATCGTGTCGTCGTGATCATAATCATACCTTCTCTTCATGAAGACGAAGAATATGTGAGGACTTGGACTTGTCAAGACTCATGACTTTGATGTTCACCACGGAGGAGCAACGGAAAAAGTACTGTACACGTATCAATTTGCCATGGCCATCGGGGAATAGCTTTGATCAGGTCGTTCTCATTTAGCTTATGCTTTGGGGTATCGAAGTTTATAAATACAACCAAGAATCAGAGCTGAGATAAATAGCATACACAGAAACTAGGGTTTGTGCGATGTATTACGTGAATATCACTACTCATCTTTTGCATTTGTCGCTATCCAACGCTCGTAATGGATATATATAACACCCAAGAGTAACTGTTCCATTCATGTAATTGCTTGTCCCAAATGCCATGTAAGTTGGATAAAACTACGCGTCCGCTTCAGTCACTGATGAATGAGAGATTTGGGATTATAAAGAGTAAATATGTGAAAAGAGTTTTGTCATGCAAACTAAACAAAATTGATTTTTTAAACTAATAACCCAAAGAGCTACTAAGAGTGACAAAGCAATTGTTTTTCATTAATTACTTTCACTGATATATACGACCAAACATAGATATATGATATGATTCTAAATCTGATATCCCCCCTCCCAATTTTACCGGAGATCAACTCATGGCAGATAATACCATTCAAAGTACTCTCTCTCTCTCTCTCTACATAGATGTATTTACTGGGTGATGGAGCGATGTCCACGCGTGCGGTATATAAGTAGTGTTAAATTCCTGTTGCAAATAGTAAATACATGCATACATGCATGCATGCGCCACTTCTGATCATCTTCACGAGCTAGAGTTTGGCAAAACAAGGAAGTGTTGAACAAGTAGCGTTTCTTTTTCTCAGTTCAGGTCTGTTAATTGCATGCTGCTTGTTGCAAGGCTAGTGGTGCAATTTGCGCATTGATGGCGATTAAAAAGCAGACTCTATATGTACAGATACAGTTACCTTGGCCTGTAAAGGGTTTTTGTTGTCGGTTGTATGTCACTCAAGGCATCCCTAAAACCTTATCTCTCTTCATTTTCCGATATTAAAGTGATCAAAGTCCTGTTGTGTGTATTTTGAAGCTAGGATATCTCAATCTCCCAACTATAAATAGACAAGATCGTCCAAGGATTGAGATACCTCAAACTTATTTCTCGTCTGGTTTTGTGTTGCTTGCTTGCTAAAATATCAGCACAGAGTTGAATTGGGCTTTTGTATCTGACATGGCGCAAGTAGATATGGAGGGAGAGAAGCAGCAAAAGCTTCGAAAGGCTGTGTCGGCCGATGTGTCATACGAAATGGAAAAGTATTGCAAAATAGAGAGCGATAGTACTAGGATTATTCCTACTATTGATGAAGAGGTGGAGGAAGTGGAATGTAAGTGCTGTGGGCTGAAGGAGGAGTGCACCTCGGCTTACATCTCAGAGGTTGAAGGAGGATATTGTGGAGAGTGGCTGTGTGGGCTTTGTTCTGCTGCTGTCAAAGAAAGAGCTGGGAGAGATCCTCAGGTGTCGCTGCAAGATGCCCTCAACCTTCACAGAGATTTCTGCCTCTCTTATAATACTACCACTAGGCTCAACCCCAAGCTCTATTTAACCCTATCTATGAGGGATTTTGCTAAAAAGAGCTTGGAAAAAAGGAAGTCCAAGCTTGCTCGAAGCACTAGCTATCCCTGAATCAGGCTTTAAGTTTTCACCCGTCACTACATACATGCACAATATATACTCTTTATGCTCTGATTAACTTCAGTAGTCTCCGAAACAAAGCAGATAATGATTTCATTATTTACTTCTTAGTTTCTTCTCCTTTTGGATTCATTGTCATTTCCGTTTGATCTTGTCCGGGTCCAAGAACGTGCATAAGATTTTTAATAGCTCTGACCTAATTAATTAATGCAGAAAGTGGGATATAGTATTGTTTGACATGGCATCGCCGTTTCAATTTCAGCCTGAGTTAAAGCAGGAACTAATAATAACTCCATTCTGCACCCTGTCCCTGATTGGTAGCTGGAGAACAGCACAACCACACCCAGCGTCTACTTCACATGAAAAATACGATAACCAATATTGTGTAAAAGTAGAATAAGTTTAGCTAGGCGTGTAATGTACGTTTGAACAAATATATAAATTAGAGTGTTGCGGCCTGTGTACGTACATCTATCTATTTATCCCTTTGGAACTGGGTGCCAATAGGTCTCCCTCCCTTATCTTCTAAATTAGTTCTTGTTTTTGTTTCCTTTTTAGCTATCAATTTCCTATTTTGTTTGGGGGTGAATGTCTCCATATGCTTCATTTCCCATTAGTTTCTTGTAATTTGATTATACAGCAAAAAATGTCTCCGGCCGGCCTCCATTTCATAAGAGCCCTTCTTCTAATAGTTTTCATAACGCACGCGTCCTTGTTTTATTTAGGTATTTAATTGGGCTTTGGGGCCTCTTTCTTCCCCAGGATCGGAAGAATTAAAGTGGTGTTAATAAATAAAAGAGAAAACTGACATGTCTCTTTGCATGTTTAAGAGGTTTGATATAAAACCCAGGAACGAACTTCTTACATTATCTGTACTTCTATCTACAAGGAAAAAAGAAAAAGAGGTGGGGGAGAAAGGCACGAACTACATAAGTTGATTCCATCACTAAAAATTATATATATACACTACTATATATGTATATCGACCCCAAGTGAACGAGTTGCATGCATTTTATGTCAGGGGAGGAGAAAGGAAGGATCCACCAATTAAGCTGACCGGATAGAATGATATTTCTTGTGCTGATATTTCTAAATATAAAAAACAAATTCTTGTTGTTTGATATTTTAAACTATTCTTTCAAATTTTGTTGTTTGAACTCCTTTAAATATATACTATTTGTTGTCTGTCTGTAATAAAATCTCAGGAAACACATTTGTTTAGAGGACTTTAATCTTAAATGCTCCCGAGCTGGTAAGGATTAATCTCAAGTTTGGAGTGATTTTGAATCACACCCAAGTTTATATTTATTATCTCTCATGTACTCTTTTCATGGACAAGGGAATACCTGAAAATATATATATGTCTTATATATTTATTATTTTTAGCTAAATTTATTTAATATTTTGAATTGCGTTATTTTTCTAATTGTTTTTCATAACCACGGACCGAGTGAGTATGAGAAAGAAGTTGATCAATGGTTTCCGCATTGATTGTTGCAAAGAATAATTAGGTGGTGGTCCCGAGACTAGATATAGACTTCGGGCCTGTTTGGGTATCCCCAAACCGTGGTTTCAGAAGCACTTTTCCGCAAAACGAGATAATCTCCTCCACATATTTACTTCGTAATCCGTAAAAGCACTTCTGAAACCATGGTTTGGATTCTATCCAAACACACCCTTCATGTTTATCATGGAGAGTGGTGTAATTGTTAATGGTCCCAAACATTATACCGTGCAATACTCGCCAACGCCAGACTTGGCTCCTACTGGATAACACAACACGCAGTTTTGCTCGCTTCATTCATAATCATTTTAATTAACACGCTTCCGCAAATGCTTAAGTATCGACCCACCTGTTTTCTGAATCTCAAATTGAATTATTATTGATTCTTCCTGGAATTTTTTCATATTCATTCGTATGTACCTATTTTGGTACTGTCGGGCACTAAATGTAATATCTCTTCTAATAAAAATTCGAATTGATTCGTCATGTTATGAGGGATTAGTCTCTTTGTTGGACTTAACTCCTGTTAGTGACTAACCTTCTGTTAGTAAAAGTGACTTTATATATAGAGCCTGGTTTGAACTTTGAACGCTTTGCCCATTATCCCGCAGAGCCCGTATTTATTACTGGCCCAATATGTGTTCATGGTCTCACTTCTAACAAAGGCCGTCCTCCTTACTCCACGAGATGTACGATCTACCAGATTACCACTTCATTAGGAGATAAATATAGCATCTAATAATGAATAAAAAAAACTAAACTTGTAGTCAACAAAAATTACATAAAATCATTCATTCGCGAAATAATTGAGCGACTACATATCAAAATGCGTGGGTGTTTGTGAAAGAGATAGAGAGCAACAGAGAAGGGAGCCTTTGAGACAAATTATTGATCCCAATGTCTAACTGTTATTCGACATAACCTGTCTTCCAAACGTTAATCAGTACAAATCAACTTTAACTTTAGTTTGATTCAAATAAAATAAATGTCTGCTTCTTTGTTCCCATTTGATTGATATATAGCATCATTTGCAGATTAGGTTCCAATGGCCCATTGGGATTTTCCAGATGCGTTTCACTTATGCATTACAAACAAAAAGAATTCATCTGTCCCAAACACCGAAAAATCAAAAGGAATTGATTAATTTAATTAACCCCCTACTCTTTTAGAGGAATCTATGGCGTTTTTTATCCAAACCCAAAGCACTATCACACAGCTTTGGTCCGTGTGGTTCTCATCCATATATATCCAAATATGGCTGCTAATCCACTTTGGTGAGTTAGTCACTATCTCGAGTGGACCTTCCAACCTAACATTTTTACAGGATGCAGTGCTCTTTCAAAAGTTTACATTCTAAGGGTAGCTTGATTTTTTTTGCTCTTTGAGATCCCGTATACCCAAAGGAAAAAAAGATTGAAACTTTTATTCAATATAAAAAAGTGCTTTGGATTTATCAGATAATTATTAAAGTTTGGTTTGAGTGACTGAACTGGACCACCAAAATGAAGAACATGGAAGCCCTACAAATTTCAAAAAGAGAGATTCAGGCCCTTATCTAACCAAAGTGGGTTGGCTCCACGCCATGACACATACATTTCTAATCTCTGAATACAGATTTATATAAGGCAGCCATTTTGTTGCTAAGATCACATAGAAGAACAAACCATAAAGCATATACTAGCTAGTGGAAAGTGTGTCATATTAATTCGTATAATTAAGTACAAACTAGCGAAAGCACTATATTTATATATATCACCTAGACCTAGTTCTGGAAGGCAGTACTCTTTACAGCATATTGGCACAAATCCACTTTTACTCAAGCAATAATGTACAATTAACGTTGATAAGCAATGGGCTCTAATATTAAAATCACTGGAGTATGCACATGATGAGACTTGTAAGATGGTGGGAACCGGTAGAAGTAGAAGCTTCACAAGGAAGTGCCCAGCACGCCAAAATCTGATGACCAACCCAACTTATATAGTTTCCGATTCGTCGTGCTCTATCTCTATAGGTACTAAATTATATAGATAAGTAACGGGTGTTAAATAATGAAGCAATAGTGGAGGGAAAGAAGAGAGAGGTCTTGGTGGTTCTTAAGGTGTGGGCGAATGTAAAACCCCAGAAAATGGAGGATGGGGCAAAGCATGCTGAGTGTGACAAAGACCAGACGCTGGATATTCCTTCGAGAAAGACACAGTGGGTCCCATATCTCTTCAGTCTTCATGCTTGGGGAGAGTGAACCAGAAATCAGGAAAAAAAAATGAATGAAACAAACTTGATGTGCGCACGAGTTCTTGTGTATTCATGTCCAACGTAAAAGACATCCAACTTTCTTTCTTTCTTTACATTCTCATGTTTCATCCCTTCTCACCTTTTAAACTTTACCAACCTTTTTTTTTTAACCCTTACACCTTGATGGAGAGTTTCAAAATGAAACTGTAAAAATACACATGCATTTGTCTGGACAATTTTACAAATTTACGATCTACAAGGAACAACTTTATGGGCTGCTTTAGTTTCCCGATTCTTCTGCTCATTCCTCTGTGCCTGGCTTTTAACTCAATTAGGTGCTACATATCTCTAACACTTTCTTCTGTTTCTTTCCATTCATTCTCTGTTTGTTATGTCTCTCTACTGTGACAGTGAATATATAGAGAGTAGACCAAAAGGGGTTCAAGCACTTTGCTTTTAATTTCTAGCAAGCAAAGGGTAAAGAAAGCTGATCGTGCTTCCTCAATCTTAGTATCTGCCCTTGTTTTATGGGAGAATTACATTGGACCCGGTTCATATTGATATTGGTGTGTCCTGTGCCATCCCCATCAATATAGTCCTTGGAGTGAGTTTGAAGAATAATCTGATAAGGAATGACTTGTCATAAATCGGTCTGACAGGGAATAGGCAAGTAGCCCAATGAGTGCAAAGATTTGATAATCTTAATGATTAACACAACCCCAAGTAATCCACGGAGCAAAATCCAAGCAGTAAATTGCATACAGTTGGGTATTGACAAGTCATAAACGGCCAAACACAGCCCCTAAGGCATAAATGGCCTTGCCTTTTCCAAACACATATAATCATCAGTCCCAAATCGCCCAACAACTCCCATTCATTCAAACGTTGTAGTATACTATAGTGGCTGTCTTCATTATTACTTAAACTTGATTACGCTCAAAACTGCTTTCAAAAGCAAAATCACACTCTCCATGTCTCAGTTTTCACTCCTCATATCATTACTAACCCATGCCAGTAAATAATTAAGCACTACATCAAAGGCATACACGCACAGGCATCATTATGCGTATTAAATCTAATATATAGTGATTTAGTAAATTGTGGTCGCTATCCCAAGTGGTCTCTCAGTGGGTGAGTCAGTCAAAAAGAGCATTTTGTTTACAATCCGGCAAAAGCAGAGCCTTTTTCCTAACATGTGTCCCTGTTTCCCTTTCAACCGTTCACGTTCAAACTTAAAAACATGTATATGTTCAGAACAAGTCAAGGTGCAATTTCGTAATTATCTCCCAACTCTATCCCCCATTTTCTACCCTCCTACCTATTTAAATTTAGGCTCACTCTTCTCCCTCACGTCTTACCTATCTTCTTCCAATACAACTGCTAGTTCATTCCCCACCTCTAAACTCGTTCCTTAAGTTCTATAGCCATCTTAGTTTCATCCACACCACTGCAACTTCAACCAGAAACCTAGGCTACTCCCTACCTACCAGCTTTACGTGCGAGGATACAACACTACCGGGTTTGATCGCCATGCATGTTCTTTGAGGGATTCCTGTGCAATGGAAGATCTCAGGCTTCTCGTTCTTACATAGGTAACCTGAGGAATTCGCATGATATTTAGATTTTTTGCATAATCTACTTGCTTGTTTTCAGATGGCATAAATTAATATATCTTTAGCTAAAAGGTGAAGGACGTTTAATTAATCATTGAATGCAATGTTCACAGGTTAGGATCCGAGGACAGATTATTACTAAGAGACCAGAGGAGGTTGATCGGGAGATTGTACTCCAGTGACAACCATGGCGCAACCTGAAACGAAGTGGTGCGTCACGTTTATTTGTGTACTCATCATCATGTTGATGATGATGATGAACTTTGTGGCGTGCAATGAGAAAGAAGAAGGCGAGCTTCTATTGTCGTTCAAGGCTTCCATTAACGACCCACTTCACCATCTCTCGAGCTGGGTCAATTCCTCTTCCGCTAGTATCTGCCACTGGAACGGTGTCACCTGCGACAGTAACTCCAACGTTCGAGCCATAAACCTCTCCTCCAAAAACATCTCCTCCAATAATATATCCTCATTCTCCATTTTTCAACTTCCACACCTTGAACACATTGACCTCTCCGACAATCAGCTCTCTGGGGGAATCTCTTTCTCTCTCTCTTCGCTTGTCTATCTCAATCTTAGCAACAACAATTTCACAGGTCCTGTCCCATTGTCGTTTTCCCGCATCCAAATTCTGGATCTCTCCAACAACATGTTTTCCGGGGAGATATCCCATCAAATTGGATCGCTTACGAGGCTGAGGTATGTTGATCTGGGAGGCAACGCTTTGGTGGGAAAGATTCCTGATTCCATCACTAACATGACAGGTTTAGAGTACTTGACCTTGGCTTCCAACCAGCTCGTGGGTGAAATCCCTCCAAAAATTGGCCTCATGAAGAGCTTGAAGTGGATATATTTCGGGTACAACAATCTCTCGGGTGAGATTCCACAGGGAATCGGAGCATTGACGAATTTGAATCATCTTGATCTTGTTTACAACAACCTCACGGGACACATTCCCGACTCTCTGGGAAACCTCACTAATCTCGAGTATCTTTTTCTCTACCAAAACAAGCTGACAGGTCGAATTCCACCATCTGTTTTTGAGCTTAAAAAGCTTGTTTCGCTTGATCTCAGTGACAATTTTCTGGCTGGTGAGATTCCGGAGCTCGTAATTCAGCTTCAGAGAGTAGAGATTCTACACCTTTTCTCCAACAACTTAACCGGTAGGATTCCAAACCGCTATAACCTCTCTGCCTCGCCTCCAAGTTCTTCAGCTATGGTCTAACGGATTAACGGGTGAGATTCCAGAAGATTTGGGAAAGCATAATAACCTTACGGTTCTGGACCTTTCCACCAACAAACTTTCTGGGAAAATCCCAGATAGCTTATGTCGCTCGGGCGCTCTTTCCAAGCTTATCCTTTTCTCCAACTCTCTTCAAGGGGAAATACCAAATAGCTTAACCACTTGCACAAGCTTGCGCCGAGTTCGTCTCCAGAACAACAAGTTCTCCGGTGAATTACCGTCCCGGCTAACTCAACTGTCACAGGTATATCTATTGGACATCTCCGGTAACCGACTCTCCGGCAGGATTGATGATAGGCAGTGGAGTATGCCGTCGCTTCAAATGCTGAATTTGGGTAACAACAACTTCTCCGGTGAGCTACCGACCACTTTTGGTAGTAAAAAATTGGAGAAACTGGACTTATCCGAAAATGGATTTTCTGGTTATATTCCACATGGGTTTGGAGGCTTATCGGAGCTGATGCAATTGAACCTGAGCAATAACAACCTCTATGGTGATATCCCACAAGAGCTCACTTTGTTCAGGAAGCTAGTGCTTTAGATGTTAGCCACAATCAACTCACTGGCCAAATTCCGGCAAGTCTCGGCGACTTGCCGATTCTGAGCTTTCTGGATTTGTCGGATAACCAATTGTGGGGTCAAATTCCAGAGAATTTAGGCAGAGTGGAATCTCTTGTGCAGGTGAACATATCCTACAACCATTTTCATGGACATTTACCGGCCACTGGAGCTTTCCTTGCAATTAATGCCAGCGCGGTCACTGGCAACGACCTCTGTGGTGGTTCCGGCGACACTTCAAGGGGGTTGCCGCCTTGTAAAAAAAGCGATAGGAATCCATGGTTTGTCCTACTGTGGTTTGTGGTCGGATTTGCGGCGTTTGCATTAGCAGCCTCTCTAGTTACTTGTTCTCGTCGAAGGAGGCATTCGGAGCTTAAGAGAGTGGAAAGCGAAGATGGTACCTGGGAGATTCAGTTCTTCCATTCCAAGTTTGCCAAATTGATCACAATGGACGATGTTTTGTCGTCAGCCAAAGCAGGAAATGTGATCTCTAAGGGAAGAACTGGGTTTCATACGAAGGGAAGTGCATGGCAAGTGGCATGCAATTCGAGGTGAAGGAAATCAGGGACTTAAATTCAGTTCCGTTGAGTTTCTGGGAAGACATGGTGGAGCTGGGTAAGGAGCAGCATCCAAACATTTTTAAATTGACGGGACTATGTCGTTCGGGAAAAGGAGCATTTTTGCTGTATGAGGATGCAGAAGGAAAGAGTTTAAGCCAAGTAGTGAGAAACTTGAGCTGGGAAAGGCGACGGAAAATCGCCGTGGGGATTGCAAAAGCACTGAAGTTTCTGCATGCTCAATGCTCGTCAGTTATTTTTGTCGGTGAGATGTCGCCGGAAAGCGTTTTCATCGACGGCGACGACATTCCACGCTTGAAGCTGAGCCCTCTGGCATTGCCGAAGGGCTCCATTTCTTCTCCCTACGTTGCCCCAGGTCAGTAAATCGCCATCTAACTTAATTTCAATTTGCCCGCCGATAGACAGATACGTAACTTGAATTCTTGATATGTTTATTACTAACGATGTTGTTATTATAACATGCAGAAGCAAGGAATGGGAAGGACGTGACAGAGAAGAGCGACGTATATGGATTTGGTGTTATTGTGATAGAATTGTTGACGGGAAGAAGTGCGGCGGAGGAGGAGGAGGGGGGCATAGTGGAGTGGGCCCGATATTGCTATTCGGATTGTCATTGGGAAACGTGGGTCGACCCGACAATGAAGGGTGGGAAGCAGAACGACATCGTAGAGACCATGAACCTGGCGCTGCACTGCACCGCCATGGATCCCACAGCAAGGCCATGCGCAAGCGACGTCTTCAAAGCCCTCTCTGCACACTCCGTGCTGTGTGTTTCCGCACTCCAACCATGACCCATCCTTCTCCGTCTCTTTCACTACTCTTTCTATTTTTTATTTGTTTCTCCCCGCCTGTATTTTTGTTTTGCTCTATAATTAAGATAGATACGTTCATTTAGTGATGTTTGATCTGATCTGGGATTTCTGCGTATGTATATGTTTGACATATATATACTAGTGCCGAGTGTATCAGTAAATGTAAATGAATGAATGCCGTTCCGTTGATATGAAATTCACGATCTCTAAGTGTTATCTCCTCCTATATATATATATATATGTTCTATTATTTTATTTTTCTGCAATTTTTAATTTTTCTTTTTTGGAAAATCTCATACTTCTACAATTAATGTTCAGCAAAGAAGAATACAAGAAACAAAATTGAAGACGTTTCACTCTCAGTAAGTGCAGGACAAGAAAGAAAGCAGATGAAAGCTGCATGCAGAAGTTGGACAGAGAGCGAAGCAGAAGTGCTGCTCTGCCTTTATATTTTAAATGCACCCATCTCCATTATTATTGCCTCTTTGTTTTGTTGTTGCGTCTACTTTTCTATTCTTCCATGCAGACATATATATATATATATATATATCCTTAATTATTTCCTTTCTTTTGATTTGATTTAAAAGTTGATCGTTCGTCTGACTTTATTACATGAAAATAAATGTTATTATCCAACAGTTTTTTGTAAAAAAAAAAAATGTGATCGTCAACCTCAATTTAAACTATTTTTGTCGTATTTTTTTAAAACTGAATATATCAATCATTTGGCGATTCGACCAATTAATTGATGACTTGCTATATTCTTATTAACTATGTTTACTATATTGTAAAGGACATTTTTTTTAAACTTAATTTTGCATCAGAATCTTTGATATGAAATTAATTATGCATATATGAAATATTTACTTACAAAAAAATGAGGTCATATATACTACTTCCGATCCTTATTATAAGATCTTATAATAAATAAAGATATAAGGAAGTAATTATATTGTTTTAATTTATTGTGTGTTTCGATAACTCCAGAGCATCTAATTTCATTATTAGGTTTATGTATTTTGACGAAATCATTCCGTCCGGGGGCGACCTAATCATGCGGTCAAATTCGACATTCCGATTGTCCTCATAATGCGATCACAAAGCTAACCTGCAGACAGAGACCTTCATCTTCATCCATAACGAAATCATTATTACATAACCAAGTAGCTATAAATATTTGTTTTTTATGGGTTTGTTTGAATGCTAACTGCAATATAATCGATTAGATTTCTTCCTTCAGAGAGACTCATCGACCTTTTCTTTTTCTGGGTAATGATTCGAGTTTGAATCTAATATGACGGCTGCACAGCGCACACGTACACAGTCCACGATGATGCTGTCTGAGTCTCTTTTGAATTTTAATCAATCTCATCCATGGCTTGTCCTATGCTTTGGCTTCGACTTTTTCACAAAAGTAGATTTTGTTTCAGATTCCCTCGAATGTGCCCAAGTTTAAACAAAACCCAAATATAACGAAAGAGGTCAACCAAACCAATAGGATATGAAACAATATGTACTATTCGAGCATATATGGTCATCAAGCACTCCAATGGATTGGATCCACTCAATGTGAAAGTCGAAGCAGTACATTTTCAATCAGGGGTGTGACCACGACGTTCTAGCGCAGTGACCCACCATCCTTCCATGTTATAATGAAAGTGCCGATCAGTTTCTTCAAACTTCTGTACAAATTTCTCATATTCCATGCTGCAATGATGGTTCTGCTGGCTAGCTTGAATCTTTTTTTTCTTTTTTTTCACTTTGTTCAATCAGAACTCATCCCACTCTTAGAAGATTCCATCAGCAAAGACGAGTCTAAAGCGTAAGAGTACAAACTAGGTAGCTCTGGGCTGACAATTATAATAATGAGAAACAAAACTGATGGGTCTCTGGGATAATGGGATACATAGCTGTCATGGACGGATGCATGAACTCTCCTTGCAATGTATTAATTTCTCCTCAAAAGCACCAAATTGATGAGATTTCAATCATTAACCCTCGGAGACCATGCTTCTTTAGCTTACCAATTCCTTCTTTCAATTCTAAAAGCTTCTCTTTTTGTAAAGTCTTCTTCTTCGTTTTCTCTCCTTGGTCCGGTTGCAGCAAGAGTGGTCTCTACCCTTTTTGTTCACTTTGAAGATCTCAACAATATTATTTTTGACATTTTTCATATGCATGCTTCTTCCACATAAGACAGCTGTCTTCTATTTATTTAGACATAATCGAATGCACAAGTAGTGTTCGGACACAGGTGGATAAGCATTACAATTAACCCACCAACCCACTAACCCAATATATGGTTTCACACTTGAAACAAAAGAAAAGGGGTGGATTGGAGGGCTAGCCATCTATAATAACCTGGAAATGTTTCAGCGTGTGAAGAAACCAGGAAAATATAAGGGATTTGAGATGAAAAAGACGAACAAGACGAAAAACTTGGGGAGAAAATACGGAGATACGTTGTTATTCACTTCAAACTTACAAATTACTTAATACTACTTCCGGTCCTTAATATAAGATTCCGTTTGACTTTTTGTTTGGTCCTAATTATAAGACCCCAATCCATTTTGTCTCTCATATTTATGTATTTTTTTCCAAAATAGTCCTTCTAATCATGATAGTTTTAGCCAATACACTTAATTAGCAAGGATATTTTAGGAATGACAACACTTATTTATTACAAATAACTAAATTAACTTACTTTCTTAATCTCCTCAAATTAGTCAACTGAGTTTTATAATTAGGACCGGAGATAGTATATGCCTATTATTTATAAGCTACAAATCCTTCAATTATAATTCAAAAGCGACAACAGAAGTATAGAGGGGTACACAATTATACTTTGTCGTGGCATTTACAATTAACCCATGACAGTGTTGTGCTTTTGTCTTATTCATGGCGTTTGAATACTTTGAAAAAAACATTACTGGCATTTTGAAAACTATGCTATTAAGATTTACAACTATTTAAAATCACTCGAATATCAATATCATTATCCTTATTCTGAAAAGTGCAATATGTATGTGCTGCTACCTCATATTTTAATTATAAGACTTTATATGTGACTATAAACGATATCTTATAATTAGGACTGGAGGTAGTATAATACAATTTTATATATCAAGATTTTCTCTCAATGCGCATATTTTGAATTTTTGACATATATGTTTACATTTTTTTTAAAATATCTTCTCTGGTCTTATATATAAACTTCATTTTTGAAGAGGTTCTGGTCTAAATTACAAGCTTCATTTTAAGTTTTGTTTGAACATTTAATACTTTTTTCTCCAATTTTGCACTTAATTGTATTTAGTGTTTTATTTTTCTAATGACTATAAATAGCATTAATTAGAAATGTGGCTAACTATTTACGAGATAGGGAGAGAGATGACACTTTGGAATGAGAGAAATACTCTTATTCATAATAAACCACAGAGAGCATAGGAGAAAAATGACAATTAGAGAATGGAGAGAATGGCACTTAATTATTTTAACAATTCATTCCATCTCTTTGTAATGCATACGCTCCATATATTCTCTTTTATCATTTATCTATTTATTATCTCTTTTATTTATTTTCATCATAACTAAGAGTATATTTAATATATATATTTTTAATTAATTTTAACTACTTGTTTATTAAATAGTATTTAGTTATTTGAAGTTTATATAAGACGAGAGGAAATAGTACATCTTAAGCGATAAATCTGACCGTCCAGGAGACGAAAACATAAAGCCGGTTTCCAAAAGCTAAGCGGATGGTGCAACAAGGTAATTAATTGGGCGAAACAATCTGGCGTGTTTGTCCATGCTTAGTCAGCCAGAGTTGAAAATGTGGTCGTGCAATGGTAATGAATCTAAAAGCGGCTTTTGTTTGTCCTTGTATTAATCAATATAATTTTGCTTTTAATTATATTTTTTTAATTTTAAATATAAAATTTTTATAGATACTAATATAAGGGTTTTATATTTAGAACCGACTCAAAAGCGCACACCCTCGATGTTTAAAGCCTCCGGCTTTCGTTGGTTACAGTGCGATCACATCAACCAGAGACAACCTAAAGCAAAGAAAGAGACTTTCAAACTCACTCTGGGGTTTCATCATGATCCAACTGAGCCACACCAACACAAATTCTCCTTGTAAAGAATCGAACATTTTTCTTTCTTTCTTAGTTTTTTTTTTTAATTTCAATTTTCGTTTTTTCTTTTTCTAACGATAGGTGCACAAGATGGATATCACTGTCTTTCGCTATATTTATGGGAACAAGTGCGCTATATAATGAGGGAGGACGACCCCCCATGTTGTGCAATGTAAAGTTCCACTAGAAGCTGTTCGTCGATCTGCATCGGGAAAAGAGAAACCCAGCGCTCCTATTCTCATTCCAAGCCAGCATCCTCCTTCTCAAATTGCCGCCCTAAATACGGTATTTCCTGAAACTGAATAACTCGATTATTGTTACCATATCTCAATCTTCATTTTCATATGTGGAAATTTTTCTTTTTTTCCCCCTGTTGATTTGCGCAAAACTCTGCTGTCAAGTGAAAAGAAATATCGTCGTATGCGGTTTCGATGCGTTTTGGTGCTGGGCAAACACTGACACACTGAAAATGAAATGAACGTGTTGGCAAATCATGATCGAAATTCATCGTAGGATTCATTATCAATGATTTTGGTGATCCGTTATATCATTTGTAATTAAGCAATGAATCCCTCCGCTTTACATTCGCTTCCTTTTTCCACCGACATACTTTTTTCCTTCAGTGTTAGAGCTCTGAGCCTTATTTTAATTAACTTGGTTTCGAACAAGTTACTTGTAATTTTTTTAATTTACCAACACAAATTACTTGTATTATGTAACACATGCATACACATACCCATATTCAAACTGTTGTATCATAAGGGGGAAAGATTCTTATACGATCTTGACAGGTTTAGTTGTAATAAATTAAGCGAATGAGGTCAATTCAAGAGGAACCCCCCCGGGGGGGGGGTTGCTGATAGTGCTCTTCATGGGGTTCCCTACAACCATGGCCAGGGTAAGAAAGCAGAGCAGTGACTAAAACGGGAATGCAATGAGAGGCGGTTTAGACTTTAGAGTGAGTGCAGTAGCCCACAGCTGAAATAATGCATCCTGAATTTAGCCCCAGAGATGATATGATCATATTGGTGATGTGACGTCCAATAATAGAAAGGACCAATGCAATATGTACATGTTTCGAAAGAGTGAAAGGAAAGGAGAAATACGCACGAAGATCCAAAAAGAATACAGGAAAATTCGAAGTGCTAGCCGAAAAAATGGGGCCACAAATAGATGATATTGGAGCAGCGTGCCCACAAGAGTGTATTATATATAGCAATCTAGGGATTCTCCAAAGTAAAAAAATAATGTAAAAGAGGAAGATACTGTTCTGCTCTATTTTCCAGGATTCTGTATATATACTATTCACCTATCAGACAAATGACCAGTTGATGAACATGAAACAAATGCAATGGGCTGTTTCTTCTTCGTTCAATACTTTCCATGCCACCGCCCTCTCATAAGACACTGGCCTTCCCATGCTCGACAAGCAGATGCCTCCTTGCATGCACATAAAGCCCTGCATCAAAGCAAAATCTGTTTAGAAAGTGAAAGCCCACTACACGGAATAACGCTTCTAAGGGATTCAAAGAAGCCTAGGATGTAAAGGAAAGAATGAAACAAGAAGAGAAACGACTGTAATTTAGCAGAATGAAAGAAGGGCCATTAATATTCAATTTCTTTGTAAAGAAAATCCTATCACATATCACGGGCATTAAGGTCAAGGAAATAGTACTTTTTGCTTGCTTCGAATAAAGTGAATATAACTATAACACGCACAAGTTCTTTAAAAACGCCGGGTAGCATGTTCTTGACCATTTAAGACATTCAGATTGGCACTTATGACAGCTCTCTCTTCAGTTTTAGATGGCATCAAGACTATTCCCTAAATATTCCTTCATGCAACCACTAATCTTTCTGTCAATAGTTTCTTTTCCTGTTCAACTTTAGTGAAAGTAGGCATTACTGAGTATACTCTATATTCTATCTATGATTATTTCTCTTAAAATGTACAAAAAAAATAGTAAAGACGAATGCACTCTTGGTTCTGGAAAACATAAAGGGGAAAAAGTGAGGAGAAATGATCATTTAAGGCATAAGATTCCCACACGTTACAGATTTTCCTCTCCGGTTTCAAATCCAAATGGATATTTAATTTTTTTCAGTCTTATGTGAAGCATCGTACCTGCTGCATTATCTGGGGGAACTCAGAGAATAGGGTTTTCTTCCCATTCTCGTCAAAAATCTTATCAAGAGTGATGTCTTGAAGAGCAACCAAAGTTGTCTCAAGCATGTCAAGTCCCGCTTGATTTGCAAATGTAAAAACCGGCAAAGCCTGGAAAAGTCATGGAAGTTATTGTTTCTTATTGACATAGTCAAACATAACAATAGGAAGCAAGTAACAAAAAGGAGATGATGACAAGAGCATAAACAGCATAGTTTAAGAACACGAGTGATTCATGAACTGTGAAGGAAGAATCTTTTCAACTATTTAAACTACTAGGAAATATACTTAGACGATCAATACAAACTTGAAAGACTTCCTGTTAACATGAAGATATTGAAAGAAATACCTTTAAAGAGCAGCACAAGACTGCATCAGAGTGATGCCAAAGGGAATTGAGAATGGATTCACTGCCTTCACATTTTAGTAGTTCTACCCCTAGATAGCTCCTGCAAAGAATTTCAACGTTAATGCCTCATTTGGCACTCCTTTTAAGCTTTTAATAAAAAATAATAGTAAAAATAAAGCAGCTAATTCATTACAATTGCTAAGCAATAAGCATGAGGTTAAGCCCTAGAAATAACACTCAGTTCCACTTATATTGTCTTCCCTCAGGTTTCATAGCAAAAAGGGGAAAAAATCTTTATCAGTCCAAAAAAATTATTGACATGCCTATCGCACCGAAGAACTGAAATCAGCTCTGGATACTAGTCCAGGACGAACTTCCGGGCAAATTTAATCCATATTTCTCATCCTCCTAAGAAATTCTGTGAATTATATTGTTCAAATTGGATTCTAAAGCACCCTGCCAAGAAGTCAGGCATGATCAGAGCATAACATGACGTACCTATGGCTATTACAGATCCATTGGGCAAGTGTTTGTGCCTCAGGAGTGCCAGGTGGTGGGCGAAGACCATTTTGGGAACCAAAGTGGGAAGGGGATAGTGCCAATGCTACCCTCTGAACAGATGCAATAATACTTCGAACATACTGCCGAGCCATAGCTGCTACACTATCTTGAAGATGGACTTCAAATGCAAACTGAAATGCTATTGTCATCACAGATTTCGTGCTCCCGGATTGACCTAAATTATCGCCAGCTGATTTGTTTCCAGTGGTTCCAACCTCAAGAGCAGAAGCAAGATCAAGTGTTCGGTTTGGAGTAGCAGCATCCTACATTGTATTTTGAAACAAGAGGTCAAAAGCCTTAATCATACAATCTGAAAGAGGTAAAAAGTGGGGAAAAAACAAAATCAAGTTGCGTGTTAAACTAGAGGCTTACCATGCCTGAATCAAGAGGTATGATGCGGAAACCAGAAGGTAAAATGGGTGCATCATCAGAGAAAGATGCATCAATGGGAGCAAAAATGAGCTCTGCACAGGTGCCAACAGCACGCTCATCTACTCCGCTACAAAGCTAGGATAAGTGCAACAACAGATGAGTTGTCAGTTATATGATTGGGATTAGAGAGATGCTCCTAGTTCTAGCTATCTAGTACTAATAATCACAATTTTGTTTACGAAATGGAACCGTTTTCTCCTATTTTACTATTATTATTGAAGGTTATTGAGCAGTTTTCTTCTCTACAGTTGTAACAAGGTCATGCATCTAAAAATAGATGATATTAAAAAAGGACTTACTTGCAAAAGGAAAATATCGCCCGGAATGGTCATGTCTTCTCTATAGTATCCCATATTTTCAAGCTTGATGACCTCCATAAACTGTTTCATGAGCAAGTGGCATAAAATTTAGAATAAGCACAGCAAGAGAAAATAACAAGAATGAGAATCCTAGTGTGAAGCTAAAGACTGGATGATTCTTAAATGATCAAAAGATTAAACGTTGAGCTGATGAGATGATGAGAGTGAAATTAGTGGCGAATAACTTGCCTCTTCGTTCTCAATTGTGTGCGCCAGTGGAAGAATAACCTGACCACCAAAACCTCCTGTTCGAATCCCAGGCAAGGTGCAGGGACCAGCTTTGATGGCAGCGGCTGAGTAAGCATCAATATTGCTATCTGCCCACTCTGATCGATGCTCCCGCAAGAATCTAAGAAGAATTGCAGGAGGGACATTCTAGAAGAACAGAAGGAAAGTATGAGTCTACTAACTATATTTAATCTGAACGCTTCATGGAGATGAAAAAGAATGAAACAAATCCTAGGAGCTGGTCTATGTGCGTTCACTTTTTGAGATTTACGCAAGCAATTATATCTCGGATCAAAATGAAGTAACAACACAGTTACGCGGTTTGCATACCTGTAACAACATGGATGCCTTTGCACATAGCACGGAACTGCTCATCGAAAGAAACCCATTGTTATAACCAATATTTACCCCCATTGTCTTGCTAGGAGATGAATTCACAAGAAGGGTGACATCATCAATGCCATCACTTTCTAACACGGACCAGCCATCGTCTGCAAATCCATTGACAGCTTCATTGAAGCCCCTGCAAGGGGAAAGACTGGGTCAAATCACTAATATTAAATTATTTCAAGGAAAAGTGCAGAGGCTGGCTAATGAGAAATACCTGCTCAAACGCTGACTCAGTGCTCGCAAAGCTGCAGGCCTTCTTCCCCATCCGGTGACGTTTGGCTGAGAAACTTCTTGAGAGATTTGCCTCAAATGACGTAAAGCCTGAATGACACTTCCAAAGGTTACTGTTTGTCATATGGAAGACCTAATGTCTATTCTATGTAGGGACAATATAGCACTCAGAAAATATGAGATACTAAATTCACAAGAGCCTTATGTTCATTGTTTCAACTCATAAAACAGTAAAAGGTGACAGTAATTTAGCATGTGGAGGAATCAGTCATACCGCCATTGCTGTCTTTTGAGCAAGCAACGTTGATGACTCGTATAGTGGGCGTAACACTTCAGGTACACTCCAAGGCTGATTTCAAAAGGCCTCATTGAGTCAAATATTGAAAGCTACAAAGTAATGGAACGAGTTCCAAAGCATCGCAGAGCAAGGGTTTCAAACCTCTAAGTTGACGTGATCAACAATATGAATGATGGATCCACCTCCTTCACAAGGTCTGATCAGATACCCGCTTGGCAGCATGTCTGCTCTCACAAAATGCTGCGCTGGGGGCATAGTAGGACCATTCTGAGTATTGTTAAGCGATCTTTCACAGACCTGAAATTTCAAAATCAATCCACATAAGCATCACAAATAGGCAATGAAGGGAGAGGAAGGAAATTCACGGAAAAACCACCGTAGTTACTTACCACAAGACTACCATCCTCCAAAACCGAAGTGTAACGCAGCAGCCAGAAGTCACGAGCTGGCGCCAAAGTTGTTGGGGCATACAACTAACAAAGATAGCAAATGTTGGATCAAATATAGCAATCAGGCCGCTACATATATACGAAAATGCTAATGACAAGAGAGCTCATTAGCTTGTACCTGCATGTAAAGCAGTTCAATGGTTCCCCCATTTCCAGTGGGCATCGCGTTTAGAACATCCACAGCTCGGCAATCACGGCACCATGAGGGCCGATCTTTGAGGATTTCAGCAACCTGTATAGTGTATACAGCATTGAAATTTTTTAATCAATGTTTAACGAGGAATGATTTAATGCTCGCAACAACCGTCAAGGAACTTACCCTCGTAGGTTCCAGACCCACAAGGCCGCACGCACGGGCTGCCACTCCAGGGCAACCATGAGAAATAGCAACGATTCCAATGGAATCCGGACCAGGCTGCACACACACAAACAACAGTTTCGATTGACATGTCCAAGGATTACGATACAAAGTAATGAAGTATGACTCTCGTTTCACAGATCAGATATATAGATTAATTATCTGTTCGCGGGTAAAAAGGTGAATCACTGATTGGTGCTTCATAAGAAGAGTATTTTTTTTTCCTAAGAAATAAATAGGAAAACCCAGTAAGGAGGACCGATGAATAATGTATAGTCCGTGAAAAAACCTCTAACTGCCAACGAGTAACTGAATAAACATGCAGGATGGCATAAGTGGTAATACTGTGGAAGAGATTATAAAGAGGTGGGACCAAGAAAAAAAAAGAAGAGATTAGTGGGGTGATTAACTGATTATATTTGTCAAGTGGCTTAGAAGGCTGGCAAGGTTCATGTACTTTTATTATAATGCACATTCATATACAGACAAAGAATAATATGAAGTGGAGCTGAAAATTGACGCGTTGAGATAGTGACAAGAAAGGAGGGGTTACCTTCATCCCAGGCATTTGGACCCACTCCACGGCAGTTCCAGTGGCCTTCGAAAGAAACTCTGCAAGAGTCTCCTCTGCAATGGACAAAAGTCTACACAGAATATAGACAAAGTCCCACCAAAATTCCATTAGTCATTAATTGAATTCGTCTGGTACAATGACAACATCGGGCCCAACAATAAAGTAAGGACAAGGATTTTCACTAACCCAGCTGGGCTAGCATCCCTTGGTGGATGCTGAGGCGTCAAATGGTGCTGCCCGCTCGTCACCACCGACTCGCAACTCGTGTCCGTGGTTGCAAGAGTCGCCTGCTCACCGGAACCAAGCCACACTTGAATACGTTTTGTAAATGTAAACCAAATCAAATCATATTTTGAAGGGACAAAAAAAAGATGTACCAAAAATATTGTACTATTACTTACATTCTGAGTCTGTTGGCGGAAAAAGCTGTTCTCGTAAACCAGCTGTGACACCTGTTTCTGCAATCTGTCGTTTTCCTCCATCAGCAGTTTATTCATAGCCGTCAGTTTTCTGTTTACGGCTTGCAGGCGTGAAGCTTCTTTTCGCTGCTTCTCTCTGCATCTGAAACAACAAAGCAGCAGGGGGAATTACACTCAACATCTATGATCTGCGAGGATTGCCAGCAATCGGGAAAATTAAGGACACATGGAGAGAAACATCGGAACTTGAAACATGAAATTATTTATATGTAAACTATTGATCCAATTATTCAGGCCGAATTTCTTCGACTGTGCATGTAATTTAACGAGCAAATAAAACTGTATACAAACGCCTCGTAAACATAAAGGCGAACGAGGAACGAGGAAAGCAAGAAAAGGGAGTGAAAATCTTCGTTCTATCGAGAGCTATGTACGCCAATATTCCTTTATGATTAAATAAATCCAACTGAAGCATTAATTCCATGGAGGCCAAGAGGCAAGCAAGGCATATAAGATTCAAAAGTTACCATCTTTCGATCCTCTTACTAAATTCACTATGGACGAATAAGTAAAGAACAAGAACTCGAGAATAAAAAGCCAGCGGGAAAAGAGACCGCAGATACCTTCGGTTCTGGAACCAAACCTTGATCTGTTTGGGCTCGATGTTAGAGAGAATGGGACACTCTCTGATAAGCTGCTGACGGCGGATGGAACTGGGTTTGGGGCATTCGTGATATAGCCTCTCCAGAGCCTCCACCTGCTCAGGTGTGTACCGCACGTACTTGCCGTTATCCATTCCCATCTTGCTCCCATCTTTGCAGGCCGAGCTCACCGCCATCATCCCGTCAAACTTCAAATCCAATCACAAGAACTGAGACTCTCAAGCAGTGAAAGAACAGCGAATCGCACCGGAGGGGAAGAGCGGGGATAATAAAAAAGCAAAAATTGAATTTGAGGAGGTATCTTACCTATACGGTGCTCTCGCTCACGAGAAGATCAATCAGACATGGGAGGGAATGAAACTGAAAACTCGAAAGTGGTAATGGGATTTTAATTGGTGCGTGACAGGTGAATATGTATAACGTGTGACAGATGTGAAGGGGAAACTGTAGTTTGTGTTCTGTAGAAGGGAAAGGGACGGGGGGGAATGTATATCGGGATTCGGATAGAGACGGAGAAGTTTGCTTACAAGAGAAACCCCAAAGACCAGACAGAAGAAGCCACCATTTGTTTGTTCTCACAATATCATTAGTCTTTCTCCTATCACTCCCATGCGATCGGCTTCTTTTGATATTAAGCTGTTTTGCCTCCTGCTTTCGCTGTTGCTTTTCTCGCCCAGCCACTTCCCAAATACTCAACCCCTCTTCTTCCCCACCCCACACACCCACACACTTGGGCAGTGGCCTGTAAATGAAATATAGGGAAGAGCAAAAAAAAAAAAAAAAAGAGGCACACTCTCTTTGAGGACGCGTGGGTTGTAAAGTTTTTTAGGACATGTGCTGTTCCCATGTACACTAAAGGGGACACCGTTTCACCTCATTTCTTGTATCCCACTGTCAAAGAAAAAGGTCAGTTGTTGATTGCCTTTCACTCTTCCTCCCCAGTATGCCTTTACCCCTACCTCACCATGATTACTTTATTTTTGTTGCTTGTCTCGTGCACAGGATAAAGATTTGGTCATGCTATGATATTTTTTGTCAAATCCGAGTATATATCATAAATACAAGTTGGCCATATATAATATCTCTACATGTTACCTCTCGTTTTTGTAATGTTTTTTTTTTTTTAAGAATACACAATTATGAAAGTGTGGGAAGTCTTAACGATAAATAGTTGTGCATGCAGCGTTCTTCTTCTTCTCCTGTAGTTAACTATATACTACTAATATCCAAATAATTCTTTTACGAAAATGCAATTGGTGCCGTCGGGAGAAATTTTGGTGTCAGGTGTCGGCGGTCTCCCGAAATTAGCGTTGTGGTTTCTGAGCAACTGTGTCTGCTGACTCTCCCCATAACCCTTTTCTTTCAATGAAATTGATCAACTCACGTTTCCTAGTGATGTTCCTAGTCGAGATTGGCGCTGACGCATTCTCGTCCCATGTTTCTTTAGTCAAGAAATTGATCCAATGGTCGTACCGATTTGCCTAATAATCGGCATATTTTTTTTATTTTTCTTGTGGCTTTCCTGCTCAAAATCTCTCGTTTCCCTCACAAGCGATGAACACAACATCGCAGGACATAGGCGACTCCTTGGGAATCCACACCTGCCGTTTCAAGGCAGAATGCGTATAAGATCGTAAATTCAAAGTAGGAACGAGTCAGGAGACGCAAAGACGGAAGATGATTTGGAACAAATGAAATGAGGGGGGGGGGGACGAAGTCGTGTTTCTACATTCAACCCACAACAGCTTAGCTTCCTGGCGCAGGAAATGGAACAGTTCAGGAGCAGTGTGGTCAACACGCTCTTACCAAACGAATATATGGTCTCTGTTCGTCACTAACACAGCATTATTTTTCTTTTTGTTCTGGCAAAAGGGCGAGAAAGGCGGTGCTAGTGTCAAATAACACCGGATCTCTTCCATTTAGTGAAATAAACACTATGAATTTAATATGAATATAAATGGATAGTGGGCTGCATCGCACGACGTGGCCGAAACCACGTTTAAAATTAAACTCTGATGAGGCTTAACTTTTTTTTTTTTTTTTAATGGTGAGAGGCTGGAGGGATGAAAGAGATGGGCACGGGGATGTCATGTTAATTGATGGGTAATGGTGCGTGAAATGCATGGGGAATACGGGTTAGGGAGGAAAGCGTATGGTGGTGATATACATGAAGGGATAATCATCACTCGTTTTGGAAGAAACCCCAAGAAAAAACAAAAAAGCGCCTTTGATGGAGGTATGGATGGATGGGGAGGAAAGGGTATAATCTTTAGAAATGAGAAAGTCAATAGGGAGAGAAAAACAAGTTAGGGAGGAGGGGGGGGGGAGATGAAGGGATAGGAAGGCAAAGAAAAGAGATAGAAAGGGGAGAGGCATGGCAGACCAGTAGAAGTGGGGGTTTGATTGTTACACACTGAGAGAGAGAGAGAGAGAGAGAGAGAGCATCCAAAGAGAAGACCGAATGGGAAACGCGGGTTTTGACGTTGGAGTTAGAGGGGAGAGGAGGATGGTGCTTTTGCTTGACCTAATTAAAAAGCCACGGAAGTGGAGGCATGGCCCCATCCGGCTGCGGCCCCCTAATTATATGTCAACGCCTGTCATCCCCTTTGAGTCCTCCCACCGCCACCCTCTTTTCTCCATCTCATATCACCTAGCAAGCAATAGCATGGCTCCATCATTTGTATTTCTTTTTTTTTTTTAATTTAAAATAATTGGTGTGGGTTTAGAGGGGAGGGCAGAGGCGTGAGAGGGGCGTGGGGCCGGGCTTCCCGGCGTGCCCTTTACTCCTGCCCATTCCCTCATTTCCCAAATTAAAAACAAAGAAATGAACAGTGAAATGTGAGGCACGAGAAGCAGAAGCCCATGCGGGGACCCCCTCCCCACCCAGTGCTTGCCGTCCTTATCTTTCGGCGTCTTCTCCTTTTTCGTTTCCCCCCTCCACTTTCTCCCCCCCATCTCATTTACTCCCCAATTTACCATTTCCTCTTTTTCTCCCACGTTACTACCACTATTCATCTCACCCTGATTTTTTTACTTCCCGCCTCTTTTCATCCATTACCCTCCCACCTAATCAGCTTCCCATGTACTGTGCCTTTCATCGTCGTTATTCGAATTTCAATACATTCCCATGTTCCCCGGTTACCCGACAAATAACATCCTTTCGTATCACCCATCCCCATCCTGTCTTCATCTTTACTGCTGCCTCCCTACTTGCTCGCCCCGGACATATCAACCCCGCCCATGCGCTTATTTCGTTTTCGGATCCCCCAACCACTCGCTGGGCCCGACCTATCAGGACAGTGGGCCTGTTAAGTCTGTGTTGATTGTGGGCTGGTGCCCAAGTGAAGGCGTTGCCATTTCAATGGTGGGCGAAATGGGTTGTCAGAGTTCAGGTCATTTTAAAAGATGAAGCAAGCCATTGCTTGCATGGTTATAAAATAACAATAAGAGTAAAATATATTAACTATCTCTCTATTTTATTTAAATTACAGAAACCTCTTTTCTATTTTAAAACCGTATATAAACTTCTTTTCAAATTAAAATGTATGTTACACAAACCTCCTTTATATTTTTAAGATTCAATTTTCATCCATCCAACCTTTAGTTGACCGTTAAGTTTGACTTTTAAATTTATGTTTTGACCAAAATATCCCTCCTTAACATAAATGTTATTTAAACATTTATATCTTTTAAAAAAAATTTGATACAACAAAAAATAATGATAATACATGTATTTTCAAAATTTATTATGTTATAAACTTTTTAATTTCAATTATATTGTAGAATTATGTAATTTTAGTTGCTCGTGAAATATTAAAAACTAAGATTTTTTTGAATGGTTAGAGAGTATTTCAATATAAATTTGAATTAAAAAAACATCTTTTTGAAATATTCCTAACGAAGTTAACAGTTTGGATTTAAGTATATATTTTCAAAATAGAAAGAAGGTCTGTGTAATTAAGACAAAATGCAAGAGAGGTTATAGTATTTTACTCTAATAATAATAACAATTGAGCTTTGTGGAATGAACAGGAAACGACCCCTTTTCCTCTCTGTCTTGTTTTTTTCGGGTAAACAGCAAGAAATGATGTCTTTAATCGGGGAATTTCATGCATTAACATTCAAGGAATCAAAAGGTGTGGTCTTGACTTAGCCGAGAAGGACCCGTTTGCTGGGCTGGCCAGCGCTGCCTCTGCGTTCTTCCTCTTCATCTACAGGCCTGTCTACCCGATTAATCGCATTCCCACTTTGTTAGGCCCCATTTTTGGGCTCCACACACTCCCCCCTTCTAACAAGATTGTAAACGTAATTTGTTCGCTACGGGCCAGCATGATCCGTTCCTAGGTTCAGCTAATGCATCTTGTCTTCCTCTGCACGTCAAATATTTGCGTGCATACTATATTTGAATAATGCTCATCAGCATATGGTCTTAACATTAGGCAAGCTGAGTGCAGGAACCTACGGCGTACAAGAGAAGACAACAATCACCTCAACGCTATATATATGAGCACCAAACACAGCAGCATCACGCATGTCTTCATATTTGGATTACAAACTAGATCTTGTTATATTAAAAATCAGAGATGATATTTTAATATGGATCAGCAATTGAGTTCCCTCACTTGCGTTGTCAATTATTGAAAGGAGTGGCGTTAGATGCGTGGGTGTTAAAGGAATTGTTTACCAGAGGCGAGGGTGGGATTAATACAAGTATTGAAAACCATACCCAGCTTGCTAGATGGGTCGCCACTCCGGAGGGCATCACGTGAGGGGGAAGGGGCACGTGGCGTCACGTTATGGCCAGCGGAGCATCCCAGAAAAGGGTAAAGGCGCATGGATGGAGGCCACGTGTCATTGACCACCGTCTGTCTTGGCCCCCGACACCAGCCACGCACTCACATGCCGCCTGACACTGTCCCACCAGCCCACCCCCATCACGTGCGAGAGCGGCCCCCCTCCCCCACAGGCCCCAAAATATCTCTCAAACGCCTCTAAAAATAAAGAAGGGAAAAACAAAGGCAGAGAGAGATTAACCGCGAGTTCTGCGAAATGGAAGCCATCACGCCAAGCAATCGCCCCGGTCCCCATTCTTTTTCAGCCCTTCCTTATTATTCAAGCAATAAATCACTCCCTTCATTTAAAATCAGAAGACATTTTTAATTAATTTATGTCTTAAAATTATATACATTTCTCCATATTTGTCGTTATTTGAAAGAGTGAGAACCTTATTAATATAATACTCCTCCGGTCCTTAATATAGGACCCAATTCTTGAGTTGGTTTTGATCCTAAATATAAGACCCATTTCTCATATTTATTAATTTTTCTAAATTACCCCTATGGATACTCCATCAACCATAATCAAGTAGAAGAGGGAGATGGAGTATTAAAAAATGATTATGGTGTTTTAGGAAAAATGTGTCATTTTTCTTATAATTAACTAACTTACCTAACTTCCTTAATCTAATCAAATTAGTTAAATGGATCTTATATAAGGATCGGAGGAGTACCCAATTAAGATTTTTTTAAAATATTTGAAAGACCAAAAAAAAACGGCATTGCATTGTGAATATGACGTTAAAAAAATGGGATATGATTAGGAATGAAAAAGAAACAGGGAGAAGAGCATCTGGAGGGAGAGAGGTGGGAGCGATAAATGGGCACAGTAGAAACATCTTATCCACATGGAATAACGGCATAGGGATTGGGGATATGATAGGAAGGCCCCATTTTAGTGAGAGGGAACTTGTGAGGGAGTGACACGTGGAAGAATGGCCGGCATTTTCGCTAGGATACATCTCCCGCCCACACTCACATGCATTAAACCCAGCAGCCGCAGCAGATGCATGAGATTAGGTGGCACCCCTCTTATCAGCGGGTCAAGCCGGGAGGAATTAATTATTTTGGCGAAGATGGGAGTACAATGTTAAAAACGGAGAAAGCGGATGTGCATGGAAAAGAGAGAAGTGATTGAAGTAGAATTGAATTTTAAGGGGTGGGGTTGACAATGGGACGGTGGTTGAATTGAACACGTACAGGGCAGTCATAATAATAATTATTATTAATAATAATGATAATTAAGGGTAAGAATACACCAGCCGACTCGCTGCCTGGGTTGGGGTTTTACTTAACTGGCTGAAACGAGGTAAATGCCGATCCCTCTCATCACCGCCGCGCGTTAACGTTTCGATCATTCTTCAATCACCCCCCCCCCCCATCCATCACTCCCTCAGTCTCACAAACACAGAGCGCCGTTCCTTTACATGTATGTGTAATTAATATCAACCCCCTCTTTTTACCCTTATACCCTTTCAGTCTTTCACTGCCCCCACTTTTTTGTACTTACATCTTTCACCTGCTCCGCTGTGCACATCCTGTCATACCTTCGCCCCCTCAACCGCCCGCCATTTTGCCATGCATACTCATGAATTCAATTCCATTTCTCGATTTATTCATATCATCAAATATCATATATACTACATTGTGTTTTAATTGTAAGATCTTATTTATACCCTACAAATTACGTCTTAAAATTAAGACTGGAATTAGTATATATTTTGCAAATAAAACTGCATCTATATATCTCATTATCGATTCCATTTATAGCTTTGTCAAAAACACCTGGATACACCTTATAGGAACTGCTGCGCTGCATTCTTATCGAAGATCGGTATGTCACTTCTATACGGGTTCAAACTAGATGATCCCCCCCTCCCAAGTAAATTAAAGAAACCCCTGCAGCATCAGGATACCGATCGATTCTTGCATATAATTTAGGCTGTATCATCCATATATAAAGAAAACAATTACAGGTTATATATATAGCTAGCTATCTCAAGCAGGTCAAGCACTTTTAATAAGTAATAGCTAGGTAATGAAAGATATAGTTTCGAATGGCCCCTTCTTCCTCTCTAGAATTCCAAAAGCAGCGTAAGGTTGGAAAATGATTCTAACTCGTCTTTCTATGTATAAGCTGTAAGATTTCCGTAGGTTTTAAAGTTGTTTATGCGCGATTTTTTTTTGGAGGGGGGGGATGCCATCAGATAAAAAACAAGTAAACCCAGCAGCGTAAAAAGCGGCTGGAAAAGAAAAAGGGCACTAAAGTAACTTCCGCCACAGTTTCCTTTTGTTTCTTTGAATCCATTGAAAGCGAGAGTTTATTGATAATTCACGTTCTCAATACACTTTAATACGTTTGGCCGAAAACTTTTTTAATTTGTGTGTATTTTAAAAAAGGAAGGAAGAAAGAAATGCTTCAATTTAGGCGTTGGCTTGTACCCTTCAAACGCAAACGAAGCCTCGTCTCCAATTCCCTCTTTCCCTCTCCACTAAAGCCATAGCTTTGTTACACTACTACTCTTGAGTCTCCTCCGTACTTGGTCACTACTGGTCTCCTCCATCGCAACCCCTTCTGGTCGTTGAAGTTATTGCAGTCTCGGAACAAAGTGTAGGCATGGAAGCACCCGAGTATTTCCGGGGCGGCTTTTGCTCCCAATTCACGTCCTCCGATGCCAAGACCGACCATTTCATCGTGGAGGACCTCCTCGACTTCCCCCACGACGACGACGCTCTCATCACCGACCCTGCCTTCGACTCTCTTCCCACCGATTCTTCCATTCTAATTAACTCCGTCGATACCTCCAATTCCTCTTCATTCTCCGGCTGCGACCCCAATTTCAACCCTCACATTTCCTCTCGAAATTTGCCCGACCCATATTTCTCCAGCGACCTCTGCGTCCCGGTATGTTATAATCACATGTGTAATCTTTATTATTTTCTTTCCACGTAAACTACAGGCCCAGGGCTTGTCATTTAGCTAGCAATCAGTTCACTTGTATTTTGTCTTGAATGGTTTGCCGACAACTTCAGCACCAAAATAATTATTTGAAATTCTTGAGTGCTTCTCTCTTTTCTCTGTTCTTGAATTTCTGTGTTCGCTGGGCGTATAGCTAGGTTTACACCACATGGCTCTATGTTATTTAAAAGTAATGAAACTGATGAATGGGAATGACTAAAACGCCGTGGTTGAATGTGGAAAACAGAGCGATGATATGGCAGAGCTGGAATGGCTCTCGAACATTGGGGAGGAATCATTTTCGAGCGAGGACCTGCAGAAACTGGAGCTGATATCGGGCATAAAAGCCCGAAACGAGGAAGCATCAGAAAGCCGCGAGTTGCAGCACCCCGAGGAAACAAACCGTAACAACGTCATGCTCAACCGCCAAGTGTCGGTTCCGGCGAAGGCTCGCAGCAAGAGATCCCGCGGGCCACCATGCAACTGGACCTCTCGCCTCCTCGCCCTTTCTCCCACATCATCGTCTTCCGAACCCGACATCGTCCTTCCCACCCAGCCGGGAAAGTCGGTGACAAGGAGAAAGGAGAACGGCGACGAAGGGTCCGGGGAGGGACGGAAATGCCTGCATTGCGCGACGGATAAGACGCCGCAGTGGAGGACGGGGCCCATGGGCCCGAAGACGCTGTGCAATGCTTGTGGGGTAAGGTACAAGTCGGGGAGGTTGGTGCCGGAGTACAGGCCGGCGGCGAGCCCGACGTTCGTGCTGACGAAGCACTCGAACTCACACCGGAAGGTGCTAGAGCTCCGAAGACAGAAGGAGATGATGAGGGCCCAGCAGCAGCAGCAGCAGCGGTTTCTCCAACATCAAAACATGATGTTCGATGTGTCCAACGGCGACGATTACTTGATCCACCAAGACGTGGGCCCAGATATCAGGCAGCTCATCTAGAAAAAGTGCTAGAGTAGGACATGTTACCATGGACGTTCAGGTTGAACTAGCAATCGATCACAACAGTTATTTCAGTTCAGCCTCTTTTCCTTAATTTTTCCCCCTTTTGCATTTTATTTTGCAAGGGATTGTTTTTTCCGTTCCCTAATTAACTCATAACCTCGTTTCCTTAATTTTTATGTCCTCGTTTAGCTAGGCCAATATGGGCATACTCCGTGAACTCCAAATTTTCCTAAATGTAGTTTTCTACCTTTTTATTTCCAGCCTATTAAATGTTGGCATACTTCTTTAAACAATCTGAACATAGGTAGCATTTACCTGGCTGTGGTGGGTGAGTCTCTCAACAGAGATTTTTACATACGCTGAAGCTCGAACTCGATACCTCACTTAAACAGTACCAAACCGCTTATTACTTGAACCAATCCCCGTTGATAGGTAGTATTTACATTTTACAGCCACATTCTAGAGTCAATCAGGACGGGCTTTCTGTTTTAGGTAAATGTTAGCGTCACTCGTCCTGGCGTTCTTATCTTGTCACCAAGTGCGCGTGGTAAAAAATCTAAGTCAAACAGTAATATAAATGGATGCTCATAATATTAATTATAGCAGTTCATGAAAGCTGAGTTATCGGTAAGAATAACACGTACGACATTTCTCTCTATCCGCAAGGTCAACCCTTCATTTTTTTAAGACATATTGGTTGTTTATTATTGATATTCAGGAAAGCAGAAAACGCGCGTTCGTATTCTACTCCTCCGGTCCTAATTATAAGACCCAATTGATTTATTTGAGGAGATTAAGGAAGTAAGTTAAGTTGGTTATTTATAATAAATAAGTGTTGTCATTCCTAAAATATCCTTGCTAATTAAGTATATTGGCTAAAACTATCATTATTAAAAGGATTATCTTGAAAAAAAAATGCATAAATATAAGAGAAAAATGGATTGTGGCTTATAATTAAGACTAAATAAAAAGTCAAATTGAGTCTTATAATAAGGATCGGAGGAGTATCTCTTTTTATATGAATACAAGACATATGAATGCAAAATGGGATCAAGATGCGCGGACTTGTAAGATCTGTGTTTGGAGAAACTCAGAAGATGGCGGTGACGTAGCATAAGTCAGTAGTGCAGCGAGGAGTAGAAAACAGTGGGTGTGATAAAGAAAGGAATAGAAAATAGTACAGAGAAGGCAGCAGGGGCAGGGAGGCATTAATTAATTGCGGCTTCCATGAATATATTGGTGGTATAAAAACTAAAAAGGGGGAGTGGGCATTAATCCCAAAATTGAAACAAAATAAATAAATCAAAAGCACATGGATTTCAGCGATTGGTGATTACTGATTAGTGGGCCAATAGGAAACAAAGTTACGGGGAATGCTGGAAAGAATGCACAACAGCGGCATATGCTTCCATATTCTACACACACACATTTCGATTAGTATACGTACCCTCCTCTTAATCTCCTCTTTTTCAGTTCCTACTCGGAATTCGTCACTCACGCAAAGTCGGTCCTTCTCTTATTTCACTTTTCCATCTCCGGCGCTACAAATTTACTTATTATTCGCTTCATGTTACCCATCCCACATGGCTTGGAGCATATAGAGTAGTTTCGTTTATTCAACGAATCAGGATCAACAAGAGCTCATGAAGGAAGAAAAAAATTCACGCTTGCTCAGTTTTAAGTGAGATGCATGTGGACGGACGAGGATAAGGGTTTTATTTTTAATTGATTTTTTTTGGAGGGGCGGGAGATCTTTTGAAAAAGTGGAAGAGGAAAGAAAATTGAAAATAATAGTGAGACAGGAGTGGGTACGTGATTATGAGGAGGCTGGAGGCACGTGATTGAAGATTTGTTAATTAGCGGAGCTGGTGAATAGAGGAGAGATAAAGTCCAAATGAAGGCGAAGATTGTATTATATATAGGGAAGGGTGCAGTATGTACGAACCCAGGCAGCTCAGATCCATAGGAGCACATGGTGATGGCAATAATAATATATGGACTAAAATTTAAAAACCGAATCTGGTGTCTCATTATTGTTTAGTGCAATTGCTTTGGTTTCAGAAGGATGCATGATGGGGGATGCAGAGAATAAAGGGGAAAGGGGAGGCAAAGGAGGAGGAGGGACGGGGATTAATGAACCAGGCGTTTAGTTTGGTTGAGTATAATATGAATTGCTGGTTAGTAGTTAGTTAATGGCGGAATTATTGGAGTGAGAGAGAAGCCTGGCTAATAAGCCCTATCATAGCGGTGGTCACGTGACGACGCTTCCATTCCCACCGCCCTCTCCTACCTGGCCACATCCCACGCACACATGCTAGCTCCTCCCTCTCTCGCCACACTCCGGTAAACCTTTTTGAGTAATGGTAGCGATCTTTGAGCTACGATTGACGGCATCCTTCCAGGTTTCAACTGGACAACATAGATGGCCGTGTGCCTATAATTAGTACCTTCAACCTGTAACTTCATATGCATATGGCATTAGTTGATGCTTGTAATTAATTAAAAAGTGATCGTGCTGAGTAAATGAAAGTGGGAGAGCGTGGTTGTGTGCCGTGCAGCTGTATGTAAGAAAGACAAAGTTAGATTCTGATGCATCCATAGTGGTCATATCTCGTCGACCGATGCGAGTAGGAGCCCATATATATAGTCTCAACAGGAAATCCTTTGTTTTCATGCACTGGTCACATTACAGTATACAGCAATTCCACCCTCGACATGTTATCCAATTATTGGGGCGATATGAGATCCGCTGTGTCCCGTTCACGCACTCGCAACGAATCCGTAAGGGATCCGCTGCTTGTGGGATTTCTGTGTTTTCCATGATGAGATGATAAGTCCTGTTCCCCCGCTTTGCCATATCCATTGAGTTTCGTGGCGTTCTCTCCCAAGCAACGCACAATCAAACACCTCCTATCTCTCCAACTTTGCCTGCATCGGCGCACTCCTATATACCTTTAAGCCATGGTGCTTGTGCTCAAATCGAACCAAATCATATAGCTAAAGCCCATACCAACTCTCAGCCACACAACAGCAACCACACACATGTATATTCCTCGAGTCTTAAACGTAAGACTTGTTTTATAATGTAATTTATATTATAAAATAAATCTTATGTTTAAAATTAAAAGAGTATATAACAGCTACATGCATGGACAAACTTAAAACAAGTAATCAGAAAAGCGATCTAGAGAATAGAGTGACGACTGTATTCCGTCAGTCTTCTGCTTCTCCCGTCTGTTGTCAGTAAATTAAAATCTTGTCTGCCCATGAGGATTCCCTCACCGGTCGCGTGGGTGACGTATAATTGCCATCCATTATCTCTGGATTGATACTGATGTCAGTAAAACCTCTTCGGTCATCGTAACCAGCACAGATGGAAATCATTGACTAGATGTATATGATTAAAGGTACAAATAAAACACATAAACATGCCTCAAGGATCCAGAACTGTAAACTAACTAGTTGGCAGTTGTACGAGCTTTTTACGGACTGAAACAAGTAGACTTCAATCATGCTTCCCTTCTTTCCCCCTTCATTAACAAAGTTTTATACCCTTTTGTTTTGTAAGAAAATTGAAAACGAAGAGCATCAGCTGACTTGCTTTATCGATGTATAAATAAAACTAGAACTTTCTCCATCAAACAATAATTCTGAGCATAAACCAATTTTGGATATAAACACGTTTTTTCCTGGGTTGAATCACTTATAATTAATGGCATGTCTTCGCAAAATAAAGAAGCTAATTAAGGTGCAAGCAAGTATTGCTTATATATATAGCTAGCTAGCTCCATCATTTGGAATATGTTGCATCTTCCGATACCTATAAAGTTCTAATTAATGAGTACCTTCTTGGATTGGGAGGAAAGAAGATGTAGAAGAGCAAGCTAAGCCTGCTAGCGAGGATGCCGAAAAAAGGATCAATGAATCAATCGTCACGCAAAATCAAGGCCTGTCTGTGAATGGATTTCAAAAGTGACAGTAATTAACAGTGATTCCCAAGCCATATACTCTAAAAGTCTAATATAGGCGCATGCGTACCTACGCACTAAAATAGGAGCTACCATAAATTTATTTTTCTTCGTGATTGGAGTCCCATTTTTGCCCAAGAAAAGAATACTCGTACAATACTGCATAGGTAAATTCTAATCAACAAATATTACATAAAATTAAACGTGATTATTCGTTGATATATCTATTTTTTAATTTTCTATACAATTAGTTTCTGTCAAACTTTGCAGGGTTTTCAAATATTTGAAATTTAAATTGTCATACAATATAGAGTACACAGGTTTGATTGGAAATTAGAGACCACACAAATACCATACTATCTAGTAGGTGGAGATAATGACGTGACCTTCCATCATCCTCGAAGTCTTCCAGTAATAATGAACGATTTACCATGCGGAGGAAAAACATATGAGCTTAACTAACTACATTTTAGCTGTCATATGAATCATCACTGACGACTGAGGTAGAATTCATCCCTGTAAAATTTCTGAGGGCAGCCAGTTTCGTTGCTATCACCAGTGATCGCCTCAGTGACATCTAAACTATTGAGATATAATTTAATGGTCTACATTTAAAATGTTCAACCAATGATTTTTAAATAAAACATTATTTTTTAAAAAAATTTACAATCAAGATATTATATTTATTTTGGATTGTGTGCCAATTAAAAAATATTTAAAAAACAAAAATATTAATATTAAATGTAAGCCAACTATATTAGATTTGAATGGGTGAAATTCGATAAGTACCATGGTGTTTATTACTGTGATGAGTACTGAAATTAGTTTTTTCAAATCATTTGGTTAATTATACAATGCTATGATGAACATCATATTGCCCACGCACATCAGCTATTGGATTTATGAATCAACCCAGTCATTATAAATGTCAATTCTGTATCCCCAATGTATGAGAGTCTCAGTGACATCCAACATAATTCATATTGGAACATATTGAATATTTCTTGCCTACATACTGAATCACTTGAATATACACTAAGTCGCTTAAACGTGAAATATTTTAACTTAGCCGTATGGACAAAGCAACCATATATATAAGTTTCCAAGAGTGACCTGAAAAAACAAATAACTGATGGCAAGGCTTTAGAACATAAACCACACACTAGAAATGTTACCAAGAGGCCTTATATAGGCTTATACGTAAAATCCATCGTATTTTCTATGCCAAGTCTAATAAATGCGGTTCCCTTGTATTAGTTCGTTGATGAGATTATTATAGAGCCACCGGTTTGCAACTATTAGCCAAGTTTGGGAGCAAGAGCGAGCTACCTCTGATGACACATAAAAAAAATCTCAGTTTTTTCACATATCCAACCGCATTATAGATTGCTGGGGTGGTGTAAAAGTTAGGACTTTGTTGTTTTAGAAGTTACTCTTGTAACTTATATAGCGTGCGGTGCACCACCATTTTACACCCAAGTATGGTTAACAAGTTAAAAGGTACAGAAATTCTCGGCCTCACGACACTTCCTCGCCTTCCATCTATCCCTCACGTGTCCCTCTAAACCACTCAAAGAATCCCAACTACATTTATTCCCCCCTCCATAACTTGCCACAATTATATTCTTTTCATCCGTATTTCATCTCCTTTTCAATTACCTAATCAAGTAACCGTCATTAACGACCTTTTCCCTCCAATGGAGTCCGTTGCCTCCAACTCTCCCTCGCCGGAAATCCACCTCCACCACCCTCGCTTCGATCCGAACCACCCCATCTCTGACCGGATACTCCGAGCCCTCCGCCACCCCCTCTGCCTTCTCCACCGTTCCGATTCCAACTTCTTCATATTGGGTACCACCGGGAATGTCTACTCTGTCAACTTATCCTCCTCACCCTCCTGCTCGTGCCCTGACTCCACGACCCCCTGCAAGCACATTTTATTCGTCTTAATTCGGGTTCTGGGTGTATCTCTTGACGATGTGTGCCTGCGGCGGAGGACCCTCCGCCCATGCCAACTCCACCGCCTTCTGAGCAGCCCCACCCTGCAGGAAGCACTAGCAGCGGCCAGCCTCCGCCAAAGGTTCCACCAGCTGTTCTCCAATGGAAGAAGCCCGCAGGGAGGGGCTTTGAATCAGATGATAGAAATAGAGGAAGGGTCAACATGTCCTGTGTGTTTAGAGGAAATGGGGAAGGAAGAGAGGTTGGTGGCTTGTGGGACATGCGAGAATCCTATGCATGAAGAGTGCTTTGACATGTGGAAGAGAAGCAGGGGGAAGAGACGGGTGAGATGCGTGATGTGCAGAGCCAAGTGGAGGGACATGACGGAGCAGGCTAAGTATCTCAATCTCTCCGCCTATGTTATCGAGGAAGACATGGCCGGAGCCTAGCTGGGGGGTTTTCTAGAATCTACATTTTCACTGCCAAATAACGTTGATTAGCTGCTTTGTGTGCATTTAGGATTCAAACTGCATATAAGGCAGATGGTTGGATCAAAACACTAAAATATATGCCTACTGATATAGAATGAAAGTAGCAAGTTTCTGACGACAGGTGATGCTGATCAAAAGCCACCAGAACAACTGTTGGGTTCTGAACTCCATCATCTGAAAGGAACATAAATAATCATGCGTGCAATATGGTATTGCAGCTGAATTAAAGGGAGTAACTTCTTCATTAGAAGAATCTGATCAATGATCATGGTAAGTAAGGCTGTGAATGTTAGGAGAAGTGCTTGCTGGTGTTGAAGATAGAATTGAAGACGATAAGGGAGTGGAAGATTTTAAAGTAATATAATGCCTGAGATCTTCAAAGCCAGAAATTTAGTGTATGTATGTATGTACAGGAATAACATGCATCCCCTTCTCAATCAGATATTGCAGACAAATGTAATAAATCTGTTGCGTGCACATAGAAGTGTATTTTCCTCAGTGAGCTAATCTCGAGAACGGGGGAACTTCTCTGCAGACACCTTCATGACCATTGACTGTATCACAAATAATCTTTCTTTAATTTATACATTCTCTCTTCCCGGTAAATTAAAATTTCGACATACATACACAAAATGTTTCGTTGCATCTTACAAAAAAATAATAATAATAATTTGTGCTTTATAATCAAGGAAGCAAATTGTTGTGTTCATTCTCTAGTTAAGTCTAATTTGCTCATAAAAATGGGAAAAGCGTTTCTACTTTTGATCATTCACTCTTTTATTATCAGTGGTTGATGATGAAAAGAAATATGCCATACGAGATCTTTCTTTGGTCTGTTCGATTTAAGGATGGAGTATTTTCAAAAGGAAAAAGAAATATTACTGCGGACATGGAAACAGAATGCAGACCCTTGGCAGCTGGTGGGGGAAGAAAGAGAGATCCCCTGTTGGCCAAAGCGGTGCAATGCATTTGCTGGCACAAATCTTTGCCGTTGACATCATAGCTAACGGCCTTGTCCCATAAGTTGGATCTTACTAAACGATGTTATTAAACTATATCATTGACCAAATCTTTGATATGATCAGACAATAAAAAATAATTCAATTCAAATGAATTAATAATGCAACTTGTTTCAAATTTTTATAATTATTTAGGTTCAAATTTTTATTTCCTGTTCTATAGAAATCTCTGTAACCTTTTATTTATTTTCTTAACTAATTTTTTATTACATATTTTAACATAATTTAATTATTAAAAATAATCTAATTATTTATGAAGTTTTTTCCCCCTCAAGAGAAGAGTTAAAAGGCGTGTTTTGAGATGGCGTCGTTTAGACTTTGTTTGGCTCAACTGAAAAAGAGGGGAGGAGAGGTTAATTAAAAGAAGAAAAGAGGAAAGAAATGGAGATCATGGGTTTTATTTGGTTAGAGGGAAGAGAAGATTTTTTATTTGGTTGATAAGAAGAGTGGAGGAAAGATAATTATAAATTGACAAATATACTCTTATATCTAAATTTAGACTGTTTTATTCTTTTATTACAATATTTATATCAAAATCATTATTTCTTAATTTATTAATTTCAAAAAAACTAATTACGTTGTTTACATGTGATAATTTTTTTTGATAAAACTAACCTTGATCAAATCCTGTGAACGGGGTAGATTCGCGAGGAACTTACCACGGTGCCCCGCTTTCGCACTAGGCGGCAACTCAGCGATAGACGTTGGGCCTTTCCCCACAACACACCTCCCCTTTTGTGGCCGTGTTTCTTACACAGCGCCATTTTGTTTTTTTGGTGCGGTCTATTCACAAACCCTTCCAAAACCCTTACCGTCGTCTGCCTTCGCAATGCCCGGGGGAGATGGAGCTTTGGTTCCCGTGCCCTCTGAAAACGGAGGTTCAGTAGCGGTTTATCCGCTGCACCATGGTCTTAACCCTCCAATAGCTCGCCTCGCCATCTCCTGGTCTCGAGGCAATTCTCTCCGTGTCTCCGTTTTCAGGCCTCCTTCCGAAGATCAAGCGGGAGGCAAGGTAATGGAGGTTAAGCTTAGTAATGGAGGAGACCAGGAAATTACTGACGCGCAATGGCGGAGGATTGAGTACGGGTCGGTCTTACCATTTGCAATGCTTCAGAGTCGTAGGAGCTCCTTTTCCAGTTCGTCGAAGGTTTCCAAGAGTCCATCGCCATATCATCTAGATTGGTAAGGGTTTCGATGGCATCTTAGTAAGATATAGCTGCTATTTATGAAAAATTGAAATTAAGGCTGTGACCTTTTCTTGGCTGAGCCCTGGAGCCTGTTACATTTACTTGGGATATTTCAACGTTCATTCTGGAAGCTTTTCTGTGATATTCTAGGCCACTGTATTGTATAACAGGGCCAAAAGCTTGTGATTCTGCCGTTCTAGTTCAATTATCAAAATCAATTAATGTAAAAGACCTGAGGTCGACTTCGCTATATTGCAAGAAATGCTTCTAACACACAACATCTCTTGCCATTGGATAATGCTGATTTAATCTCTAGTTGTTCTGATTAATCTTCACTGCAGTTGAATAAATATTTGAGTAAATAAATTAATGCTTCTGTTCTCGAAAGATCACTTTACTTTCATCTGGTCCTCTAAAGATCAAACCAAATCTAAATATTCCCCCTCCTAATTGGTCCCTTCATTAGGCAAAGTTATAGACACTTTATAAACTTGCTAATGATGATGCGTCTTTGGGTGCTTAGATGGCCAATATGAAATGTCTTTATTGGGGTAAAATGTTTGGGAAATTAGCTTGAGTCTTTATCGTTGGATCACTTAGAGGAAAGTGATCTTTCTTAAGTAAATCATTAATTTATAGTTATTCTAACCTTTACATTTTCCTCAAAGATTTATGCTGATGAACAATATGTTACTTTGTCTTACAACCAGGTGGGAGTATGTAATAGAGTATAGTAAGGACATTAGCTCACTTCTGGGTGGGCGAAAGTTGCCTCCCACTCCAATAATTGAAGAACCAAAAGCAATCTTTAAGGTACTTAGTTTCCTTGTTGCCTAAAGCTGTGCAGAGGTCAGATTTGTGGAACTATTTTAGTACGAAGCTAGTTACTTTTTCTAAATATCCAAATACTTGTAGAAAGGTGAGGAGCCAACATGCCTGAAAGCAGCATGGGAGATGATGGAAATGTTTTATGCAGATAAGCAATCTCAAGCATGGCTACCTGAAAGACTTGTTGATTGGTTAGCTGTAATGATCTCTTTGATACTCTTGGTTGATGTTCTGAATTCACTTTCTTAATCAATTTCTTAAAGCCGGTCAAATATGCTATTTAAGTTAATCATTGCATTTTATGGCAGGATTATGACACCCTCTTTTCTCGAACTCAAGCAACAATCCATTCCAAGCTTGTTGATTTCCAAAAGGATCTTGTTAACATTCAGGTCCCATAATATCTGCATCTTCCTTTCTCAGTCATTTTGAGATGAAACAAAACTACAATTATGATATGTATGTGTTGTGATAGTTGTGGTGGCATCGTTTATTTAGTTTTGTCTCAAATGCTTGCTACCGAAAAGATATAGTGCTTGTAATCTTGAGGTTCTTCAAGTTCCATTTCTTAGCTGCCTAGACATTTTATAAGCTACGAGAACCTTGGTTCTATTATCTTTTTCTTCGGCAGCTAGTTCTTATTTTAAATGCATTTGCTAGGTATGATATATATAGCTCTTTATTTGATATTAATCTTCTTGATTACAGCTGTAAACAAATTATTAATTTTTAAAAATTTTAACTTTGAATATGATGGACAATTGGACATTACTTATGGAGGCAAACTAAAGAATTGCTATAAGCATCAGCTTAACTAAGGCCAAAAATTCACCGGATTATTAAATGATATGATTTTTTTTTTTTTTTTGCCTTGAAAGGTAGTATGATTCAGGTATTGTATTATTTCATCATCTAGGCTCTCGTCCAATCATATGTGGGCTATATAGATTAGGGTACAGTGAATTTAAATCACACCCATCCAATGTATGATATGTTATCCTATTTATTTCATAAGTTTCCTTGTGCATCTTGTACATGTCAGGGGAAAAGTTTTTAATCTTGACTATGCATTTCACGCAGTGTGATTATTTCAAACTTGAGTATTTGCTCTTCGTTTTGTTTTTGCTTGATCTGGGCACAAAGTTATTTTCATTGACTAATTTTATCGAAGATCGATTGGTGAAGAAAATTATGAGATTGTGTGTGCAGGCGATTGAAGATGATCCTAGATATTGGGAAGTGTTGTCATCTGCACTTGCAGTTGGTTGGCTTGATACTGTGGTTAGTAGAAGCTACTACATTGCTGCCATATTACGGTGACATTTGTATTTAAGCTAGCGAATTAAGAATTTTATGTCAACTTGGTTTCAATTTGTAGGTTAAAATGCTGCGTTTGCATGGATCTTACCAACTAGATCAGCTCAGCAACCGTGAGGTTGGGATTAAATGTTTGAGAGCATTATATGAAATGAAAAGATGATTCGGAAAGTATGGTTTTTGCAATTTTACAGTTCAAAATTGGTTTTCTGTGTGGAAACCTATTCATTATGGATCACATGCTAGAGATTCATGTCATATCAGTTCTTCTTTGTGAATTAATTATTTTGCACTGCTGCTAATATCCTTTAGCAGATTCTCGGAGTTTGCTGTCTGAACCTTGGTAATATTAGAGCCTGAAGCTAGTGATGCTACTGCTTCAAGGCTATTTTCTAAAATTCAACTTCTACTTTGTCACATCTGTATTATCTTATGATGCAACAGGTAGAGAATGGACTAGTAGAGGCAGTTGCTGTTCTTATCTCCAAAATGCCTCGTTTGCGTCCTGAATCTGCTGTTGGAAAATTAGGTGAATGCTTTAAATCCAAGCCTGAATTTAGCAAGGTATATTCTGTTTTGTATAGTTTCCATGACTTGCTATGACATTACATTTATCAAGGTACAAGTGATGTTTTGTATTTTGTATTATAGGCTTGGGAGAAATGGAGATCACAAATTACAAAGCTTGATTGTAGTGCATTCTGGATTCAGTGTGATAATAATCAAACTCGTGAGGGCCTGAAAGGAATGCTTCAAATTATGCTGGGTAACATTGATACTATCCGTATGGCTACATGTCATTGGATAGAATTGTATGTTTCCCATTTTCTTTACATCAGACCATTTACGGTGGTAAGGTTGATCTACTTGTGTAATTATTCAATTTTAATGGTTGTGCACTCCTAGCACATCCACGCACATGAATGTGTGTGTGTGTTATCCTCTTGTATCTTTCCATCAGATGGAGTTCTGCATAATTTGTTTGTCCCGTTTGCAACCAGGGTATAGAAAGCATGTATAGCTTAGCATTGAAATGCATCCAATGGAAACCAGCATCCAACACTCACAGGTTGACAGCACTTCTGATTGGAATTCTTGAAGAAAACACTGAGGTGAGAAATGTGTAATTCATTATTTTCTTAGACATTTGGGTCAAGTTCCGCCTTCTTTTTTTTTTTTTTTTTTGTTCCATTATTTCCTGTTCAGTTTATTGTTCACTTTCACCTTGTTTGAGTTTCAATGGGCTTTTTGAAATCGTTCAGGTTGTTTTAGCAGAATGTTCCAAAGAATATGGCCCTTGGTGAGCTTCTAAGTTTTTTCTATTTCTATTTGATTATGCGTTGGATGCCTTTTTTTCCTTTTAATTTAGCTCAGTTTGATGAAAATATGGTTTTATATTTATCATGTCTCAATAGGATGGTTGCACATGCTGTAGAATTGTTGAGCGCTGGGAGTGAACAAGCAGAGATCCTTCTACATGAAGAGCGTTATAACTTGGGGGGAATCAGCATAGGGGAACTGCATCGACTAATATATGCTCAAGTTTTATCTTCACATTCTTTGACTTGGCAAGTGAGTTCTTGTTTCTTGAGAATAAATATAATATTCTGGATCTCAACATAGATTATATTGGAGGATGTTCAATTATTGTCTTCATGTTCTGTTTTTTTGGCACATGGCTGATACTTGCATTTAATTTTTTTACGTGAGTTTGAGAGAACAAGAACCAAATTGAAGTATCATGTATAGGTTGTTGTAATCCTATAGAGATCCCATCTGCGTCAGCAAAATGAAGTCTGCAACTAAGGCACAATTAAATCTACTCCACTCTAATGTGATGCTGTTCACGTGGTCTTGGGCTTACTTTGGTATAATTGCAGATAGCACCAATATATTTAACATCATGCATGAAGCAAGGAATGGGCTTGCTGGAGATTTTATTACACAGACAATCTGTTCGACATAATGAATTGCTGCTTAAGGTCATTGTTTCCTACTTTCATCTTTATATAATCTACTTCTGCTTCACAAGACTTTATGAGAATTTTAGTATTTCATGTTTAATATACTTGTGAGTGATAGATAATTATTGTAATTGTGCAGAATATTGAGTTATGCCGTTTGTATGGGCTAAACCATATTAGTTCAAATATCATGAAGGTAATACACTCTTAATGATATTAATTGTTCTTTCTTATACTATAAACAACACTTGTGGGATTTGAGGGAATTCTCACGGTTGTTTTTAGTTGACTTCAGCTGAATCGACCATATTAATATTTAGGTTGCCGGAGTTTATCATTGGAAGCATGGCAAGAAAGGTGCTGGAGTATATTGGCTTCAACAAGCCCAGGATGCAAATCGCCTCCATAGGATTGCCCAACAATTATTTGATTCAGTTGGGAAGTCAATTTCTGATGAAAGCTTCAGGGTAATTTTTACAATATATTGTTAGGTTATCTGTACTCTATCCTTCATTGGGTAAATTTTACAATAAATATCTAATTCAGTTGTAGGTTATTTAGATTTCTTATCTATCTTTATCTTTCATTTTGACAGCAATGGGAAGGTGTAATTGAATTATTGGGTTCTGATTCTAAGAGTGCAGGAGGTCTTGAATTCTTGCGCAAGTATATATTTTTCTCATCTAACATTTCTCGAGCAGTAATCACTGCCATCCTGTCCCCCCCCCCCCCCCGGTCATTTCTCTGTGTATCTTAGTTCATATATTTGGTGCATTACAGGTACAGGGACTTTAAAAGATTTCTTCAGCAGGTAACCGGTGGAAAATCAACTGAAGCTGCTAGGCAAGCTGCTGAGTCCCTCATACTGGTATTAGCTACTATATGCACATATTTTGTTATTAGTTGCAGTCTTATGAATGAGAGTGCTGCTTATTAGTTAGACTTTATGTGGATAATTTTTATGCTGCATATAATACACTCTAGCAATCTGTCTGACAATAAGAATGCACTAAAAACATGGAACTTCTTTTCCATGTTATATTGTATCGGAGACTCTTATTAGTTTGGGATTTTCAGGTTGCCATTATGAAATGACATACAATCCTTTCTATTTTGCAGCTAATGAAGAATCCATCGACCCCTCAACGCTTTTGGCTTCCCCTTCTATATGATTCGGTGAGCCTTTTTTCTCTAGTTTAGCACAATATATGCCAACATGTTGGTTGGATCTTGTAAAATTCTGTCTTTTCTTTAATTGTCACATTGATTTGGAGTCAATGAAAAGCGGAGGATGCAAAATACTGCAACCGGGGAAATTAACTTCTGAAACTTTAGCCACCCAGTTAATCTAATCAGTTATCCATGTCATGTGAAGTATACTGAGCCATTACTGATGGGCCAAGGATGACTTTTTTGAGATTTGAGAATTAGAGAGTGTGAGGAATAGAAATGTGGGTTTGGGGTCCGAACAGGCAAGCTATCATCAGTGAGCGATCTGTGAAATAGATTCTAGCCTCTTGAATTCGGAGGAGTTGCTGGGGAACCGGTGACATCTTTTCCCCCCTTTTTGAAGGTGTCTGTTGCTGTTTTGTATCCACAGAGCTTTTTCCTACTATTTTCATGTTATAATAGATGAGTAGCTCTGCTTTATATGCATAAGTCCAGGTTTATTTAGAACGTCCTTTGATACTTTAATGGTTTGCAATGGTCCATTGCTGTAGTTTTTAGCCTGCAGTTCGTTCTACAAAATTCTTTCTGATTTCCTGATTGGCTGCTGATTGATATTTTCATTTTGGTTGCCATCGGGGTGGATAAATGATGTTACATCAGACATTATTTGAATGAATTATCGTGCCTAACGCCGTGGCATATCTGCTATGTTGTGGATTCATCATTCATCTCACCCCAATCTCTCTTGATTCCTTTACTTTGGATGAGCTCACAAGTTCTTAGCAGTTGAAAATGTCAGGATGCATTCTGTCCTTTTGACCCTGAAAAAGAATATTTGTCCAGCTATAATTTGCTGGGCGGAACCATGTATTGTTGAATCTGGCTCTTTCAATGTTGCCTTGTGTGTCATTTTTAGTTCTCTTGAAGCCCTTTTTCCCCCTCTTTAAGAAGTATCTGGTTTTCATATTTTTACATATTTGATGTGGACGGTTGTTTATGATTACCCTATTTGCTTTCTACTGGGTGCAGTTGAAGCTGCTTAATTGGCAGGATTGTCCTCTGCTGAATGTGTCTGACACCAATCTTCTGTTAAATAAACTGCAAGAGTTATCTTTGGCAAGGCTACGTCCAGACTTTAAGGAGTCCAGCTTACCACCTGAGGCACTAAGTTGTGTGAGGCTTGCTCTAGCAACAAATCTTGGACGTGCTATTCTTGATGAATAGGCTGCCCAGAAATTTTAAGTCGTGGATTCCGAATACAAATACCTCTCTATCACCAATGCTCCCAGTGCCTGGTTTTCTATCAGCATGCGGTAAAGGGCTTCTAAATGTGAGAAGAGATCATACTAACGGGGGCACAAGTATGCTTCAACGGATGTCATCTCTCGTTAATTCTCATGCAATGAGTCTGGGCTTTACTGTATTGACCCTAATTTTTCAAGAATTAGGACCAGATGACATCAGCAAGAAATGAGCTATAGAGAACTCTAGTTAATTTTTTTCGTATTTAGATTGGAGATGAATCATGCGTGTAAATTAAACCGCTGTGAATCGAATAGCATTGTATATTAATTGAGTTTACCTTAATGGTCTGGCATCTGTTTTGCGTTGGGTTGGGTGGGGTGGGGTGGGGTTTGGTTTTTGTGGGGCGGGGGGAGGTTGTCTACATGTGACCTGGGCAGGCATTTTTTTCCCTCCTAAAATCTACATTTAGTTTTTTAATTTTATGTAGGTTTTAATATGGTAGCTTAACTTTGAAAAGTGTATTTTTTATTCTTTAATATTAAAATTATTAGGGTTAAATGTTTTTTTTCTCAACAACTCTGATTGTCTTGAAAATTAATCTTAGACAAAGTATCCTTCCTTTCTCTGCACCCACTGAATTAAAATGAAGTGGCACATTATATATGGATGGTGGACATTCAATTTTGGGAGAATTGTAGTTAGGTTTCCCTCAAGGGAATTAAATATAAAAATATCTCTTGAAATCTTGAAATTATTATGAAGTTCTAAGGGATTTTTTTACAATAAATTTTATTTGTTTAATTACTAAATTATTATTTTTTGTTTGTATTGATAATTAAAAGAGTAGTGGTTGACAAGTTAGGATGTAAGGATTGACAATTATCACGGCTGGTTTGACAACTAGTACATCACAAAATATAACACGAGTTGTCAAACCTGCTGTAATAGTTGTCAATCCTTGCACCCTAAATTGTCAACCACTATTCTTCTAGTTGTCAATGTAAACTTAAAAAAAAAAGAAGAAGAAGGATAATTTGGTAACTAAACAAATAAAATTTATTACAAAAAGGTCTTTTGAGATTTCAGAATAATTTTATAATTTTAAGAGATTTTTTTTTTATTTAATTCCCTTGAGTGGGATTTGATTGTAATCTTTCCTTGAATTTTCTATCTGATCAAAAGCGAACCTTTCGGGTGCTCGGGGGAACAAACAAACGTGCAAGAAAAGCCAGTTTCCCGCATGGCTTTCTGAAGCAATTTTTATGAATGTTTTAAGAGGTTGGGGGCTCGAGACGTGGCATGATATACTCCCTCCTTTGAACCGGACAAGCGTGTAGGAAAGTGGGGATGAAGGAAGTTAAAGCCAGCTGGCGGGGAAAAATGGGCCTGACAGCCCATCAACATCATAATAATATAGAAGCCTATCCATGCCGATGAATCAATGAACCGCAATAGATGTGTCACAAAAATAAAAATAGAAGACAGTATGAATCCCACATAGCTTTCTGTTGCAGAGATTGAGGTTGATTGATTAAGAATTCGACTGTACACACGTAATATCAAAATAATGACATGGGTTGTGTTTTGTGCGAGGACAAACCCACAACACACAATTTTCTTGCTCCTGTATCCCAGATACACAATTCTACTTTATCCCATAATGTGTTATATTGTGCAGGAAGCTGCCCTCTCGGTAAAACCATGTGGATCCTAGGACCAGAGCACAGTAGCTAATTAACATTGACAACGAAGTCGAACTGCGTTATTAAAAACCCCCAATTAATACTTTGTATATTATTGGTGGCTAGTAAGTTTTGTCATCCTTAATACTAATTCATAATTTATTATGAAGTTACATCACATGGGCGGGGTTAATAAAATGATTGCTTGTTCTTGGCTCGATAGTAAATGACTGCTCAACGCAGTGCAATCATGCCGACAAGGGGGTCGTTGGAAAATTATGAACTCATGACTGGCCAATATATGCTTTTGCACTTGAAGCTTTTTCTTATGGTTATCCTTGTTGAAATTCAAAATCTTTAGTTATTGACAAATCGTTTGCAAAAGTTGTGATGGGATTCTATAAAATATAAATTCTGTTGTTTATGAGTTAGAACCAATTAAAAGGATATATAATAAATTTGTATATACAAAAAGTATTAATATTATGTAAATTTTGTACATATATATAGGGTGTACCAGCATTCTACTGTACTCCTTTGGTCTTATTTTATAGGTTAGCGAGAGAAGCTTTTTTTATTTATTTATAAGGCAAAGAGATAAATTATTTATATGAATGTACAAATTTATTCTTTATTTATTATTGTATTGACTTTGTTTTTATGAGGTATAATGTCTATTAATTGAATAGAGACACAGTTGAAAAGTTATTGAATTTTTTAAAAAAAATTAATGAAATTCAAGGTTTTTCTTGATCTATAGGAAACATATTGAAAATGACTTATAAATAGTATCAGAAAAGTCGATCCTTTTTATCAATAAAATCTTTAACAGGGGATGTTTTTCCTCAATGTTTCTTAATGAAAATGGCAGGGGGGGTCCATATTGTATTCAGGTGCTTAAATGCATGTGACATGATAGATTAATTTGGGGTGTTGAGATATTGAGAATGCATGCTTGGCTCCAAAATTCACCACAGAGACGCAAATAAGACGGTTATACAAATAAAAAAAGCATAGGAGGAGCCATTGCATTGATGATCATTGAGAAGAGATTTTGTAAATAGATAAATCAGATCAGAGAAGGGAACAAGTGGCGGAATGTGAGAACGCCGACAGTCGCAATTGGAAGGTAGTGTGGCCACAAACATACAAACTGGAAAGCACTTCCCTTAATTTCTTTCCCAGAATCGTAAACGACTAATTCTCACTGCTCATTAATCAGTACGTGGCAGAAAGTGGACTCCAACGTAGCTTCCTCAATCAGTCAACTTCTCACAGCTGCCATCGTCCAGCACCTTCCATCTTCGTCGGCCTCCCAATCAAGCTGTTCCACACTTCGCATAATTGTCCTCTTCTCTTCTCCTCCGCCCCCTATTTTCCTCAACCCCTCTCACATTTCAACCCCCTATGCCTATTTCAAGTACTTCCTTCACTCCCACTATATACATCACAGCTTCTAGCACGTACGTTTGCCCATCATCACCTACGTTTCATAGTTTTAACACGTACTACTTCCGGTCCTTAATATAAGACCCTGTTTAATTTTTTGTTTGGTCCTAATTATAAGACCCCAATCCATTCTGTCTATCATATTTATGCATTTTTTTTCAAGATAGTTCTTCTAATAATGATAGTTCTAGCCAATATACTTAATTAGTAAGGATATTTTAGGAATGATAACACTTATTTATTACAAATAACTAACTTAACTTATTTCCTTAATCTTCTCAAATAAGTCAACTGGGTCTTATAATTAGGACCGGAGGTAGTATTAAGTATTTGTGTTCTATATACGCACATGTTTAACGACAATAATGAGAAAGATCAGAGAAGAAATATGCATAATGTCTACTGTAGTGAATGAGAATAATATTGAAAATAACCTGACAAGTTATGACAAACATATATAGATCGCTAGACAAATTGAAACACGGAAACCGTTATAACTTATACGTAAGGGACGTAACATGGGTTGTTAAACCAAAACTCATGTTCTAATCCTATATATTGCTACACACACACCTCCCCCCTATTCGTATGATCCATGACAACTCTTATATATGGTGCTTTTACGGGATATATATATATATATATATATATATAAAACATGTCCGTGGAGGATGGCTACGTGATAAAACGTCATCACACACACCGAAAGGGGGTCCATGATTCCTATATATATGATTGCACCCAAGAAACGCGATATTCGGGGAGTTTATTAAGTCAAATATTAGGGGCTATTGGTTTTAAATAATTGTGGGGGAAAATAATATATGAAAAGGGGCTGGAAGTTTGACGAACTCCAAAATTAAAAAGCGGGTGCATGATGATGTGGAAGGACTTTGCTGGAAGACAAGGACTGGGTAACTAATCTGAAAATTACTTTTCCCTTTTCTCATAAAGCAGGGCTGTCTACGTACAGCACGCCTTTCAACAACACTTAGTGGGCGTAACAACAAGGGCTTCAGTATCGCTCCTGTCGTTTTGCTTTCAAATGCATGTTGACTTCTTCACATATTTGTAAGATTCTGTTGGATAACATTTGAAGATGAAATCTGAGGGGCAGCCCAGAGACATCCCCACCCACAGAACTAGCATCCATATATAATTGATCTAATCGTCTCTGAGTTGCCCTAAGTATAAAGTGAGTTATACTATTCTAGACTCACATCAACGGTTTAATTACCTATAAATTATAAAGTTCCATATACAGATATATACATTGGATTGAGAAGCAATATTATTGGAGCTGATAAATAGGAGAAGAGAAAAGAGAGAGGGCAGTGTATGAATGATAAAGAGGGCAGAAGGTCTTGTTGGTAGGTGATTATAGTGGCAAACATGCAGAGTCATTTCCCCAAAAAAGCCGTGCAGGCTGCATATATCCAAGAATGAGCGAATGAAAGAAAGAAAAAGAGATAGTTGATATATCCACGAATGCATATATACTGTAACCAATGTGATGACATTATTAATTTAAGTTGTTGTTTTGTTGTTTTCCCAGGGACCATATTTTAAAGATATACATGCATATGAGTGGACTGTGAATCGTGGAGGGAGGGGGGATCTAGACTTTTGACATTTAAGTAACAGGATGGATGGATGACGTACGTTGTGGCTAATGATCGGATTCTCATATGTCATTTGGGTCTCTCAACTCGATCCACTTGTCTGCCTATAATGTAGGGTGGCAGAAATTATTGGGTGCTCTGCCAACTGTCATAAAATTAATAACAATGATTTGCATTTCCGTATGTAAATAATGTAATTTTCAATTCATTATTTTCATTACTCATTAAAAATAAAGGAAGATAAAGAGAGCCAAGTATGCAAGTCGGTGATGGATATCATTTGGTTAGTCTGAATGCGTAGGATATACCTACAAATATTTATCTCAAGTCCTTTAAAGGACAAAAGGGAAATTGGGATTGTAAGAGAGACAAAAATACGTGGCCCTAAAACAAAGGAGGAGAGAAAAGCAAGCCCAAGTTGAGAACAGTACAGGATCCGTCACTCTCATCAGTGTCCGGTGGTCAGAATAAAGCATGATTAGGTCCATAAAATATAATCTCTGTGTTTGCAGGCTGGGCTGGATATGTGTTCTCAAACCATACGTGTTGCAACTCTGCCTCTGCAACGTCACAAGACAGATCAGGAAACCTGTTTTATGTGAAACTAGATAATCACTTCTGATCAACAGTTTTGCTCATTGCTCGGGGAGGCTTTATTACAAGAGAATGCCAACAATACAATTTTACAAAATCGGCATTCAATTCAAGGCAGTGCAGAGATTTTTGAGACTTGATATGAATTAATCTTGTTTTTGCATGGTTTTCCGTGCCCTTAAATATTATAAATACACACAGATGTTGCCTCATGCATGCTTGGTCGTGACTGCCCACCCAATGCTCTGAAGTCTGAAACTTGTCCCTCTCCCTGCTTGCCCACTCACACACAACATCGAAATCACCAATCCTATTATTATCACCGCACCCCTTATCCGATCTGCCCTCTGTCTGTCTTTGGGTGCTCTCGGATGAATCGTTAGCTCAATAATCTGCTAAGGAAAATCCTGGACTTACATTAAGTCTAGGTCTACGGAGAGACCAGTATATGTGTTAAAATTAATGTCTTAGCTTCTCATCATTATATTGATGATGACCTACTTCAGCTTTCTGCGGCAAGCGTATTCTCAATTTCTCATTTAAACCGATCGATGGATATGCATAAATAGATCTTCACTCCATGCCACGACGACATTTATTAATTTGGCACTTAAACATTCTCATTTCATAACGAATAATAATGGCCACGTGTGTGTAGGCGGCGGGATTTGGATTTTCTACATTTTAAGGGACAGATTAGGCACTGCAACTGCTCACTTTTCCAATGGAGGCTCTAATTAATCACAAATAGTGCTATGGGATCCAATAATTAGCTTAGTGCAATGATCTTTGGTTTGGTTATCAGTGAGTGGCGTATTATATGTCGTCAGATTCCATATACAGGACAACGATTCTCCTTCCCCACAGGATTGAGGTGAATATTACATACATACATATATATATATATATCTAACGCCATATGCATATATATAAAATAGCTTTCCTCAGTTTCATTTTCCCTGAATCTGGCATTGAAATGTTGTGTGAATAGCTAGCTTTTTCTTAGATTTTAAGTGTACTCTCACTTTATGGTTCCATCAATCCCCCGCCCCCACAAGTGATTAGTTAGCACTGACGAAAATCGCTTCCAAAAAGAAATCTGTATTAGCCACTAATCACCAGTACGGTGGCGCTGTGTGTGAATTTCTTTTTGGCCTTTAGTACGTGGCGCCAAGTTTGTCTCAGATATATACTCCCTCCGTTCCTAATTATAAGATCTTTTTTTTTAATAGATTTGTTCCTTTTCATAAGGTTCTTTTTGAGTTTGTCTGAACATTTAATGCATTATTACTTATTTTACTCATAATAAATTTCATATATTACATTCTTTCTCTTTATCTCATTATTACTCTCTTACATTTATTAGGAGTATATTTAGAAAAAAATTATATTTATTACATATTAATTGCTTTTAATTAATTTTAATTGTTTTCTTAAAAAGCGTAATTTGCCAAAAGGTTCTTATAATTAGGGACGGAGTAGTATATATATAATTAACAATACAATATATATAAAATTAACAATACTTGCACTCTTTAATCATAGGCATGTGGGGTCAACCATATATGATACTAGCACATAGAAAACCAAACATGGGTGACCCACGTGATCAACGACTTATAAATAGAATTATCCTTCCTGTTTAACAAACGAAATCGATTACCAACCATTAATACTAGGGCCGACCTCATTAAGATCTTGGTTAATCACGTATCTCGGCGCATGATTAACAGCAAACCAGACAGAAAAGAAAAGGGGGGAAAAAGAGGGAAAGATAATGGGTGCGGAACAGATCTTATTCAGAAGTAACAAACACATTACAGTACAAAGCAAAAAAATTAGCGCAATAAAGTTGAACACAAGTACCATTATTTTAAGAGAGACAAAAATGTCTCGAACATGGAGCCCTCACACACAGTCACAATCCACAAAGAGAAAAAGAAAGGAGAAGATGCTCGATGATCAATGCCTCGTGCATATTTAGGTTTCGTTTCGCGTTTTTAAAAATATTATTGCTTTCAAAATTTATTAATCGTATGACTCCTAGCTAGACCTGCAGTGATAATGCTTTAAAAATTTGGCGAGCATAATAGAGCCTTCAAAAGTGGACAGTTTAACTGTGTAGAGAGGATGAAATAATATTACTGTACTTTAAAAACTCCAATAGCAAAGATCTACAGAATATATTAGAGGAATGACAGGGCAAGTGAATATATGGGAAAAATTAGAGAAATCAAGTTCAGTAAAAAGCAGGGCTTTGCCAAAGTCCTTGTAGCTTAGTCTCACTGTATTGGCCTTCGTTGACACTTGGATCAAATGTTCAATATCATATCATCACTTTACTCCAACAAAAAAAGGGAGGGCTTAAAAAAATCAAAATAATGATGTCTAGCTGTGATGGTCTGATATGGTTGGGGTATTCAAATTTGCCCACGTAATGCCCTTGTCTGGATATCGAATCTTGCAAAAGAAGATTCACAATTATATAAAACCTTTTCCTTTGATCTTTCTTCCTCAGTTATATGATGAGGGGTCTAGCTCTACAAAAGTCGCCTCATCCCGGACGACACTCTCTGCTTGTGCTCTATATCACACACACACACACACACACACACACACACACACACACATGTTTATAATGTTCATTAGGAAGGTTATGCGAAAGGACGAAAAGGAGGGTGTTTATTTAACAATGAGTGTAAATTACGTAAATTACATGATTGCTTAGAAACTGCAGGTGATTATCTATTTAATTATCAGGCCATAAGCGTGGCACCACGCTTGCCAATGAGACATTATATTGTTAGCTGTGACAATATTGACTTTAACATTATATATCCCTGGAGCCAATGATTAAGTGAGATTCACTGTAGTTATATATATATCTCTCTGAAATAACATTAATATTGACCTTATTTATGTCATTACTTATATAGTCCCTAACGTAGGATTTAACTGGAGAGTTAATATATATTATTAGTCCTAAATCTAATACTTATTTCATATATTTATCAATTTTTTCAAATTAATCCTATTAATGCTCCCTCAATAATAATCAAATAGAAGAGGAGGAAGGGAATTAAAAAAGATACCTAAGCTATTTTTAAGAAAACATATCATATTAACTAATTTAACTAACATTCTTAATCTATTTAAATTAATTAATTAGGTTTTATATGAAGCAGTATATGGTTATATCTACAAACAATTTCTCCTTATCTAATTCATATCTAAGGAGAATCAAAACTTAAAACTCAGCTACCCACGTCCGACAATATTATAATACAACTTAATTAAATTATGCTTCTACTGAAAGATTTTTTTTTTTAATTGTCAGAGCTAATAAAAATAGTGCAAGTCAGTTAATTAATTAGTGTAGACGAATCAATATGAATAAGAAAATAATTGAGCTTAAAGAGGTGATGTAGCTAGAGGCCAAATAACGTGCTCAATAAGTGCAGGTTGGTATAAAATTATAGACGGTTTCGTGGGGTAGACAAATTAAAAAGAATATCGCAACGATGCAGAAAGAATAATCAATCAACAACAGCAACCGCAATGACAGTTACAATGTCCTTGTATTTATATGTGCTGAATACCAATGATGAGTATTTGTTTATAAAATAATACCAAAAAGGGAAGATCATACCAGAGCCCCTTCCTCTATACGTGCATTTATAGCTATACATGATTCCATATCATCATTATTTAAAGTAATAGCATATAGAGTATTATGAGACCGATATACCAAAAAGGCAACCAGTGTTGGAGTCAAATACATACTGCTCCTCCTCAAGGGGGTTGATGATTTGTTCAGTCATGGACAGTAGTATAGACTTAATCAATTGTTTGGTGAGCAATTATTGTCTTAGTTTTCTATCCCTAACATATAATAGCCTTATAATGGCCTACGCAAGAGATGCATATAGCTATTTTTTTTAAAATAAAAGGAAGAAAGAAATTCTAGCTTTATTGCAATCAAAGTGGGCAGACATGGGGCTAGACTCCAGAGCGGACTGTTACTCCATCCAAGTGATTATATATTGAATATTCGTAGATCAACTCAAAGCACATCGTTGATTAATTAATTAATTAAGGATCAGTGAAGGACAAGCGCGTTGAGCTTGGTTCTCCACCACACACACGCACACACAAATTGATTAGGTACATGTGGATACGTAGTATACGTAATCCGTATTGGTAATGCATGCTAGGACATGCATTATGGTGTTTGCCTAATTTGTGTGGTTGCATGCTTCGCTTAGTTGCTTAATTATTGCCCTTTTGATTTAAATGGACCATCTTCAAATCGTATCATCTTTATCAATTTTTTATATGTGTATCTATAGAGAGAGCCATATTTGGCTGTTATTTTCTGTTTTCACATTCGTAAGTGTCTCCCAACCTGTATTATAGTCCAGAGTTTAACTGGGGGACAAACAGTGGCTCCATTATTGTTTAACATTAATATAATAATGCTGCGTCGACAAACAGTGGCTTTTCTTTGATTTGGTTTTATATTTCTACTTAATAATGGAGGGTAGTACAGTGTTGCCTGAAAATAGTAAACTTTTCGACAACAAAGCATCGTGCCTACTACTGTGAACGCTAGATTCTGTGGTTCTCTCCTTTTTTGCTTTTTGACGAATGGAATTTTGTGGTTTTCATTCGCTTTATATTTCTCCCTTCAAGTTTATATATTTGATGATATTGAAAATGACAACTTGCAAGAAAAAGAGGGATCAAAAGGGTAAGCCAAGGCTATTGACTTTAAATTTGTTAAAAGCAAAGCATCCAAGTATATATCATGTCTTTTAAAGCAAATGACGTTTCCCTCTAGACTTTCGTGGAATTAATGAGTGTTATATTATTCTTAATTATCCCACAATTAATCTATCCCCTTGCCGCAAGAAACCCCCGGCCCCCTCCCAACCCCTTCAGATTAAGCCACGTAGTATAATATACTTCTTCAAATGCTGTTCATGGTGTTAAATAATATGCCCCTCAACTCATGGCATCCGAGTCTAACTAATGCAGATTTTATTTTATTTTTTATTATTACCCCATATTCACATGCCATTAATTCTCATTGAAAAAAAGAGCCTAATATTTGGAGAAAATTCGGAGGTGGCTTCCTTGACAAGTAAAACTCTCACTTAACAGACGCGTCAACGATTACCCAGCTTCAAAGTTTCCTTCAACATCAATTCCAAACTTATGGTTTTGATCAAAACGTGCCAATTTATATATTCTTGGGTTAATTGAATGTGAGAACTAAACTGTGAATTAAGTCATGAAGATATATATATATATATATATATATTCTGGAGTACAACAAAAGCACGTGTGTGAGCAAGGCATCAAATGTCAAATTTATGTATTAATTCAAGCATTCAGATCGATCGCCAACAGTCCCGTACGTACAGTCCTGATCAAACTTGCCCCAATCATATATAAACAATGAACATTTGATGGGGGACTTTGGTTACAGAGATACAGTGTGCATACGATCGATATATCCCTCGATCTCCGAGGCAACGGATTGTTTCTTTCTAAATGGAGGTGGGACACAAACTTTGATCACGTGAGAAAGAAATATGTTAATTTGGACCCCCCCGTTATAACGTACGTGATATATAATGTAGCAGATGTTAAAACATAAAAATCTTATCAAATCAATTCTTGAGATCATGTATGTGCTGTGATTGGCTTTTCCATTCCTCTAGCGTAATGTCGTTTTTTGTTTTTTTGGCTTTCTATGAACATTCACTGAATTTTAAAATTGAAGTTTTGATAACCATAATGATTGGAGATAAAGAAAGGCATGCATGATCGGATTCAGCTGGATGGCCTTTCCAACGTTATGGTTCATTTGTCCCGATTGCGCAGAGACTGCTCGCTCATCAGGAATCAGGAAGCCAATACTTCCAGTTTACATTAATTAATTAATTAGTGTAAAAAGTACAAGGTTTCCGGAACGAAATCACTGATATGATCTATAATGAGACTGAATGATGCGGTTGTTATTGTTGAATGAAAGGATCCAAAAAAGTACCGTACAGGGTAGTTCTTCCCCCCCCCTCCTTTTAACCAACCCGTACAGGTACAGATGAATGGATAAATGGGGATGCTCATTGTCACGTATACACACATGCTGGGCCCCCACTCATCACCATCTCTTGCATCAGCCATAACCAAAACTTAGCTTCTCATTCCTCATAACTGGGAGAAAGGAAGAAGGATCTCTTCTTCCTTAATTAAGAGTATAACCTTAGACGATTCAACCTACCCACAGGGCTCTGTTCTGCGTTGACAATGGTAATATTCTGTTTAACGTAAAGAAAACTGTGTGTCAAGAGAGAGGCGACTTTTGGAAATTAAGCTTTTAGTCAACAACGATATGATCAAGATTCCCGTGTTTGTTTTTCCGATCGTTCCCTCTTCAGTGGATACTTTCTTCTTTCTTCCAAGCATGTAGCTTTCATCTCACGGATGAGGGTTTCAAGTTTCCAAGGATGTAGCCGGGCGTAATGAAATTTCTGGAACAGGTATAGAAAATCATTGACATTCCCCCTTCGTTTTATTCCTAACCCTTTACAATTCTAACAAAAGGAGGGAGGCATGAGCAGGCAATCCCAAAGAAAACGCAGAAAATACAGAGACACGACAGTGTTGTGTTGCAGCCCCCCTCGATGAAAAACCACAAGGGCATAGCACACAAAGAAAGAAAACCAGAGAGATATACCACAACCATTCAGAAAGAAGAAGGAAAAAAAACAGGGCACTCAGTAATTCCAGAGCAAACTATCGAGGTTATTTATGATTCCACTCTCTGCTGGCACTGCTAGCTGATCAGCGATGTACCCGTCACAATCTTCCATGCTCTGTAACCATGGTGATTGATCCATCCACCCATCCGATAAAGAGTCCATGAACACAAACTCATTCCTAAACTCACGCGTCTCCTCACTTGTTTCCAAGCTCGGCAACTCTATGATCTCGCTCAATTCCTCCGAACCACTGCACATTTCCCTTGCCGAAACCAACGAGGTCATGGAAGATGAAGATGACAATAACGAGGCGGACGATGACGATGGCGAGTCAAACTGATCCATTTGAGCGGCTTTTGCTGCGGCTGCCTGAATATCGCGCGGAGAGACAGAGGCGGGGCGGGGCAGCGAGCTTGCTAGTTCAGGGAAATTGAGAATGGCGGAGTTCCCTTTGATGCTCAGAGCAGCGACGTCGTGTGCCCTTGCGGCCATTTCAGGGGTTGAGAATGTACCCAGCCATATGCGAGATTTTTTGCGTGGCTCGCGAATTTCAGAAACCCATTTGCCCCAGCTACGCATACGGACCCCACGATACACAGGATGTTTATTGGAGTCTCGAATGCGTTTTATCTTTTTTGATTCTGGGCCCTGAGACTCACCCTGTGAGACTGATTTTTTAAGAGCCCTGCTTGAAGGGGGTGATGATGGTGAAGTTGGCGGCGAGGAGAATGAGTTTGAGCTGCTCTCTGCTTCAGAATTCTGGGGTTCAACATTCATCGTCGGCAATGATTATTAGGATGGGAAAGGGGTGATGCTTTTTTTTTTTTTTTGGCTTTTGAAGTTTCTGGTGTTGTGTACAGCCTACAAAGAAGGAGGCACGGGTGAAAGAAACTAGAAACAGAGAAGGGAGAAAGAGATTTTTAGCAAAGGGCATGCAAGTGAAAACGATGAGCTTATGCGTTGTTCCCGTCACTTCCCAATGAGTCACACAACACTTATAAAGGTTAATGGGGGACCCGCGAGAGAAATGGGTTGCCCTGCCAGTCCCAGTGGTAAAATGAGTCCACAGTACCTTTCTTGCGCCACGCAACTTACTTTGAATTTTCCTGCATTCCCTGTTCTCAAATCAACCCCCCAATAACTGGTTTCACCCCCCATTACACTGTTGATTTATCCCTCATCAGCTGGCTTTTCTGCTCCATTATCAACTCCTTTCATTTTCACCAATTTTCCTGGTTCCTCTTCTCACCATTCCCATTTAGTGAGTTATATATCGTGATGCGTCTCTCAGCAAGGAAGCAAATTTGGTAGGCGGAATGGTAGTATTAATGAAGATTAATGGGTGAGGCAGCGAGCTAAAGCCATCGCTGACAGTCTCATACTTGGACATAACTTACTTTCTTAATTTCGGAATGAAATATAAGACGGACATAACTTACTTTCTTTCCTTGACAACACGCTGTTTTGCTTTTATCGGTGGACACTAAATGTCACCATTAAGAATCTGAGGTTCTCAATTCTCTAGCCCCAACCTCCAACTCCCAACTTGCAACCCTGGCTAGATTCATTCAACTGCATATTTTGTTCTGGACAACAAAAAGAAACTGCATATATTATTATGACCTCATCAAGTGTACCGCAGTTAGTTGATTTATTGAGCTGATTGAAAAAGGTGACTTCCGGGTATTCTCCATAGAATATTCATCCAACCAATTACCAAAGCGTGTGACTCCCTTGAACAATAAGATGGTAACAGAATGAATGAGGTTATTGGAAGCTCGTTAGTTAGTTAGTACCATAAATTTTTGCCACTCTTTGGATCATCTCACTCTCTCCCTCTGTGAGTGTTTTTTACCCCCCTTAAAAATCATGCAGGGTTTGGCGATCCGTAAATAATCAAGATCTCTCTTAAATTCCTGGGTTCTGCTTCATGTCTTAACTGGTGCCTTGAAGTGATTGTATAGTATACTATAAGCTGGTAGTAGTTGAATGGCTGTCATGACTTCTCAGTCACCACATGCGAGTCATTTGTAGGTGGATGCAAATGAGTTCTTGACACGTGTAGTAGATGAACAGAAGTTATTTGGATCTTAATAAATGGACTAACCCCACATATCAAATCGACATTTTCCTGTATCATATTAATCAAAGGGGCCCTTTTTCCTATTAGGACGCGACTCATTATGAATTTCTTGTAATTTACCGTACCAATTATTGTAAATTTTTTGCGTTGTAGGAGATAACCCAATAATAAAATTCCACCATGCAATGATACATCAGGCTGCGAGTGAGATCCAGTCCATACCTCAACATTACTGTGTGTTTCTGCTTCAATTATTAATGTTCTCTTGTGAGGTTGGTGTCTTTGCTTTACTCTTTTAAGCTTTTCAGCGAGAAGCAGTCTCCGAGCTTTGTGCTATGGCTGGGCTGCGCTACAAAACAGAGCAGCTCTGTTCCCTTTTTTCAATGGGTTCAGCAACAGCCTTTCCATGACTTTGGTTTTCATATTTTGCTAAGTATCGACATCTCAACACTCCGTAGCCACGTCTCCGATAATCTGCATGCCAACAAACAACAGTCATCTTCGTCTACCTTCTTAGGTTGGGTTTCATTGAATTTTTGTGGGCATCGCATTAATTTCACGCGACTGATTAACGTAAGCATGAAGATAACTCTCCAAGAGGATATGCCTGCTAAATGGGCTGTTGATGGATACTTATTGGGACCCGTGAATGATTTGTCACTCTACAGGAATTACAATTATGGACTCTATCTACGAAAAACTGGCCGTATAAAGGTGTGCTCTACAGAGACAACGGCACCAGCTCATATTTTTTATCAACAAAGCGATCAACCAAACTGGGCATCGAGACATCCGGGCCATACGGACGCGCTGAAGAGCTAAAGGTCCGACAAGGCTAGTCTCATAAAAGATCCTTTGAGTTCGTCGTACAGAGCAGATTCTGTTCCCCGATTCCTCCGGTCATGTTGGGTTCTTGACTGGTTCCCATAAAACTAAATCATTATTTTTGAGTGTACCACTTTATTTAACCGCGTAATAGAAGCTAGCCTCAATTCACTTCAACCTCGGGTATTGCATGCATGCAAAAGATAAAAGAGGAAGTGGATGCACTGTTTGTGACACATTGCTTTAATCAGAGGATGGGGTTCCCTAGGTTGAAATGTTGAGGTGAGTCAAATGAGGTAAGGAGAATCCTGACTGAAACAGGCGGCGGCACCGCCTTTGCTATAAGTTTCACGTGTATTGCCCATACATGCGACTGCAAGATATAGCAGGGTGTTCGACCCACATTAATTTCACTGCCGGTCGGTGGGACCTTATCACCTACTTAAACATGGTAAATATTTCATGCATGGTATGGTCACACAATGAGTCTGATGTTATCTCATGTCCTGTTCACCTGCTTTTCAGATGATAGTTTCAGGATCATACGGGGACTTTTAGTTGCAGCTTTTGCTTCTTCACATATATACTTTAATTTCATGCATTCTAAGTGGGGCCCCACAGAAGAATGTTGATTATTATAGTCTTACCTTGTGACCTTGATTTTCTATTGGAATGTGTACTAATTCATGTTGATACGAAGGTGGTGCAAGCAAATAGCAAAGTACAATTATTTGCAGGTTCTTTTCCGGGCAATATGATCGATTACCTTCTGCCATGCTCTGTTTCAATGGAAATTATGCTTTTCTACTGTTTATTCGTTGCATTTTGATACGGCACACTGCATACGAATTTCTTTCAATTTTTGGGTAAATATGATCTCAGTACGGCTGGCAATGTGCTTATCATCATGAGCATGTCCAAATTCGGTATTGCCAGAGAAATATGAAGCTAGTACCCCTCCATTTTAAGGACGATCTACCACTTGAGATGAACGCTGCTCAAATATTTGAAAAAAGCAATCAAAATCCACCGTCTTTAAACAGATTGCCAAAGGCACATGAAATGTATCTTCCTTGTTGCACCACTAACCTGAAACAAAATGATTGTCTTCATCTATCCATTTGTTAAGTTGTCTGTGAAACATTATTTTTCCTTCTTCCCAGTGAAATGAAGAAGTCGTTTGATTCGATATCAAGCGCTACCACAAAAACCTTGAAATACTTCATGCAAACATTCCTTACTGGTTAAGAAACTAAATCTGCTCCGTTAATATGCAAATTTGTAGATCTTCACCAGAAGTTAACAGCGTTAGCATCAAGAGGATCTTCTCTAGAGGCAGCAGCTTTTCTTATAACAAGAGCTTCTGGGCAGGTGCGAAGTGTGAACTATGGAAACATACCATCAATGGTCACAGAACTTTCTTCTGTCAAGAGTCAAAACTAAAGCAGACTGTTTGCAGTTGTCGCCGCTGTACTTCAATACTAGCAGTTAAGAGTTGTCCTCATGCTCGTATCGGACAACAGAGTCATGAGTTATCTCTACGTGAAAAAGATAAAATAACTGACTTTGTGCCATTATTAAACTTATTTCACAATAATTCAGGGACATTGTTATTTTGGACACAGCAAATCTCCACAAACTTAACAATCAGTAGGGAAAATATTTATATTTACACCAGACCTCCCAATCAACAGTGGCCTATTCAATCAACTAAACACGAGCTCTGTCTGTAACATTTATGTTGCATTTATGGAGAAGACTCTGTTATACCAAACAGAATGAAGTATCATGTGAAATATATCGTACTTGACAGGATTGGCATGCCAAAGAAAATGCCGCTGCACCTTTTTGACCCTCATCTGCATTCGAAGATAGGTCTTTGTGGGGATGGAAAGCAGTAGGCTCTTCAAATTTGGGATGTCTTTCTCCAACACAAAAACAGCAAACGATTCCCAATTCAATACCTCAATAAAGGGAGGAACAAAATTATCTGATATAATGACCGGGACACACTCGTAAAAAATAGCCTCCACCACTCTTGGACTGTTCACTTCGTAACCTCTAGCACATATACAGTATTTGCTGCTCTTCATGTAGTGGATGTAGTCCCTGTTACCCTTGGACTTGGGCAATTTTCCAAATATTTTCATGTCAGGATCTTTATTCTCCCAGTGCTTCAACAGAATTGGCCTAACATACCCATGCATACTGCCTGCAAAGAAGGCCAGATTTGGTCTCCTGGAAATTCGAAATCCTCCAAGGTCTTGAGCCGGGTTCCGAGAATTGATGACAAATGTTTCAGGCAGAGATACGTCCTTCCCAAACACAAACCCTTCTTTGATATCAGCATTGCACAGTGCTTTTATGCAGTTAGACATGCGCTGCCTTGTTTCTGCGGGGGCCTGCATGAAGATAAATGAGATATAATGTTTATTGTTTCATTGAGTATAAATAACAAACGGTCGGTGGACCCAGCAACTAATTAATTAAAAGGATGGAAATATACCCAGTCGTGGCAAGCAGCTAGAAAATGATCAGCTCCCCCTGTTCTGTTCCAGAAGGGATACTTCCCGCCAATCATGTCTACATAATTATTCAGATACTCGATCAAGTTCTTGTGACTGTGTGAATTCTTTACATACAAAGCTTCCTGTAACATTCGAGAACTAAATGGTAAGTAAAACAGGTGAGCTTTCTTTGGGTCTTTGGTAACAAATCTCGTATTAGCTTCCATCAGTTTCATGAACCATCCCTCAGAAGCATATATTCCCGTCAGAAATGGTGAATGCAAAACAGGTCTTGCTCCTTCTCTGTATACATACACTTTAAGAGTCTCTTCCATTAACTCATAGCTCCTGAAATTAGACACTTGACAATTAGAAAGTTTAAATGAATGGCTTAAAAGCAACATCATATATCCTGTTTCATGTGTTGCTGCTGGCCTGCTGATATACATTTCTTTGCATACATCTTGTACAGGAACACAAAAACACGTCGACTGAATATTCGTATTTAATTATGCAATTCCAAGAGTAAGATTTTATCTCTGAAGGATACTTTCTAAACTTTTTAAATATGTGATAAAATTATACCTCTTGAACAACGAAAAATTGTGGTATAGCGGAGCATATAGACTTGGATCATCCTTCACAATAGGTGCGTTTTCAATCTCTGATCTGGCCTGCAATAGCTCCTGATCGATGGCTGAAGACCACAGCGGCCTCTAGAAAGAAATTAACATGTACAAGAAGCCAACACAACAGCATCAAAGGCAGGATTCCTCCCACTAACTAAACTGAAATAAAATGAACATTCAGTTAGTAATATACCATAGAACGGTACGAGGCATGGCTCTGAAGCATCAACTTGTTCATTTCAGATATTGATGTCACTTCGGGAATTGGCATGTGTGAAGTTTTACTTCTGACAGGGGAATTCTTGCCTTGTGCTTTGTCCTCATTCTGCAATGGCTTCAAGTTTTCATCCTTTTTTGCCATGTTTTCTTTCCCAACTGAAGATGGGTTTGACTTGGAATCAATTGGTAATCCTGAAGTGACATTAATTGGGTCTACTACTGTTGGATGTTTAGGTTGCATTGCCGGAGAAAGGGACAGAGGACTAGTGTATGAACTTTCAGTATTTTGTACTGATATAGATGGAGCGTTTTCCCGTCCAGAACTGTTCGTCAAATTATTACCCATAGTAACATTATAAATGCCGTGGTCAAACCGTCCTGCATGCTTCGTTGCAGATCCATTATACGATTTCTTAATATTGTCCTCCACAGGAAGTTTGTCAGACTCATAAAATTCAGAAGATTTGTTTGATTCCACGGGGGGTTTCAAGACAAAACCAAAATTTGTAGCTATCTTCTCTTCCCCAGATGTCTTCGGGCTATTTTCCACTTCCAAGGCATCCCCATCGGTAGAGTTTGGGTTATTCAAACTTGTCATACTGTAAGATATCTCAGAATTAGACGGTGGTTGTGGAATCTGATCGCTACTAGTAGCTCCAGATACTGGAATCTTATTGGTATAGAATAAATTGACTAGCACATTGCCATATGGAAGTTCAAAATATTGAAATGCCAGAATCAAAGTGAATGTTAACCCAATGAACCGTAAAAATCTCTTTGTTTCCAGCTTCGTCAAGGACAAAAAATCTAGACCCATTTGCAGAAGTTCTTTTCCCGTCAGTTCACTTCAACTACTCTTACCACCTCTGTAGATTACAGAAAAACACTAATCCGGTTAGAAAGACAAGCATTTTTAAACTAAAGAAGGGGGTGGAGGACAGAAATTTCCCTTTCTGCCCGGAACATTGTCTCAATCCATTATTTAAAAAAAAAAAAAGGGAAAAGGGAACTTTGATTGATTGCAAATATTATGATCAAAGTAACAAAAGGCATAAGAGATGCGTAAAGAAAACAAGAAAAGAAAAGAAAAGAGTAGCATGCAATTGAACCACCTGAGAACAACCAGTCCTAGTCAGACTGGGATCAAAATTCCAGAACAGAGTCGCTGTCCTCAAAATCCACCAAACTTGAACTTATGACCGACCAAATTACATGCAACACAAGAAAAAGGTTTAATTTTGGTGATAACTTTTGCTCCACGCAAAGTCGAACCCAAAGAGACTGGCTAATTGGAAATCACAGGCACTAGTGCACTACAATGAATCGGCATTTTTGTTTTTCTTGGGAAGCATCAAGGTGATCGAAAGAGAAAACGAAAACAGAAGAGAGTTACGAAAACAAGATAATAAAGAATTCAAGAAGAGATAGCTTGAAGTATAGTTTTATCCGGAGGGATGTGAATCACCTGGTGTTAAAGGCAGATTCTGATCAGAGGTGAGGTGTTTGTGATATTTCATGCACTTTCAGGGTGATCAAACAGGGATGCTTGCTTTCTTTAGTTTAAGAAGGGAAATAAAAGAAAAATAAAGTAGGTGACGGCACGGACTCCTACGTCGGAGCTTCAACTACACGCTCCTCCGTTCATTAATTTGGCTGATTATCGCGAAATAACGTGACGACATTTACATACATACATATATATTTATATATATCATTGAAGTGCTGAACCTGAAGGCGAAGCAGAGGGTCTTGAGGGTTGTGAGTTCTGACAGAAATCCAACGGAGCTCAACGCCACGCGGCACCACCTCCGATAGCCACTTCGCTTTCGCTTTTATTCCTCATAATTTCTTTCGTGCACCTTTCCATTTCAATAATTCCCTCCTCATTGCAAGACTGAAATAAAAACCAGCACTTCAATTATTATTTGTTAATTTTAATTACCCCTCCAGTTCTTAATATAAGACTAATTTAACTAATTTGATTGATTAAGAAAGTTAGTTAGTTAATTATAAAAAATGTGACATGTTTGTCCTAAAACACCATAATCATCTTTCTTAATACCTTCTTCTCTCTTTCTCTTCTACTTGGTTATGGTTGAGGGAATATCTATAGGGGTAATTTAAAAAAAATTAATAAATATGAAAAATAGGTCTTATATTTAAGACTAAAACTAACTTAATAATTGAATCCTATATTAAGTAACGGAGGAGTAATAAATAAAACGCTTTTAATAATCACCATTGCACTACCATCAATTGGCCGATTCTTTGTTGCAAATGATATGTTGACAACTAAGTAGATTATTAAGTGAGCTTTCCCCTGAAATGAGAGACCGTTTATTATATCTTTGCTTATTAAATACTCCTCCGGTCCTTAATATAAGACCCAATTTTTGAGTTGGTTTTGGTCCTAAATATAAGACCCATTTATCATATTTATCAATTTTCTCTAAATTACCCCTATAGATAATCCCTCAACCATAATCAAATAGAAGAGGGAAATGGGTATGGTGTTTTAAGAAAAATGTGTCACTTTTTTTATAATTAACTAACTTACCTAACTTCCTTAATCTAATCAAATTAGTTAAATGGGTCTTACATTAAGGACCGGAGGAGTATATTTTTTTAAATTTTTGTTGTGCACTTGTACTCCATAGCATAATAGAGGCCTAATACTGCACGCTAACGTTTATCGTATCTAATACTCCTCCAGTCCTAATTATAAGACCCAATTGACTTATTTGAGGAGATTAAGGAAGTAAGTTAAGTTGGTTATTTATAATAAATAAGTGTTGTTATTCCTAAAATATCCTTGCTAATTAAGTATATTGGCTAAAACTATCATTATTAGAAGGATTATCTTGAAAAAAAATACATAAATATAAGAGAGAAAATGGATTGGGTCTTATAATTAGGACCAAATAAAAAGTCAAATTGGGTCTTATAATAAGGACCGGAGGAGTAATTGGGAGATTCCCTATATTTCATATTATTTATGGAATTATTCAGGATATCTGAGAAGTAATAATTTAAAAATTCTTTTTGGAAAAATAGAGGGAGGAATTGAAAAGTAAAAACGAACTGTGCATGTACGCTATTCATAGCTTATAAATAATATAATTACCCAACGTTTTTAATTTTTGCTCTGTAGTAATTTGAAATGAAGATTCGCTCATAGCCATCAGATGTCGCAGTCTAATTAGAAATTTAAGTTAGCCACAGTCCAATTTTATTTTATTTTAAAAAAAAAGCGATGGGTGTGGCGTCCTCTCGCTCTTGATACTTAAATCTTAAAAAACCTAATCTCGATTGACTATTGTTTGAACCCTGAAGCTCGAGTTTGAAATCACGAGCAAATAATGATTTAATATTGGCCCCTTCACCATCAACCAATTTGCTTCCGCCATGGGCAAAGGCAGATAATTGACTAATTATATATAGCTCCATATATATCATTAATTGGCTGGCGATCATGTCACCAATTTACGTATAATGTTGTGAATAGTCATGAAACTCCCCACCGTTTTCTTGGTTTTTTCGGGTCGGAGAGTGAAGCATGAAGGTACGGCGTGATTGAGAAGCAAGCCAAGCTGTCAAAACTCAAAACTGGAAATAGATCAAAATTTACGATTTAAGACTCTAAGCAAAAGACACGAGTGCGCACACATATATACTCCCGTTCTATAAAATAAAATCCAGTTAACTAGTTTGAATGGTTAAAATGTTAGTTAAATTAGTTAACATTGAGTGTTTTTTCTAAAACACACAAAGTATTTTTTTTAATTCTTTTCCTCCTTTTCCTATTTAATAATTGTTGAGAAAATATTAATAAGACTAATTTAAGGAAAAATTAATAAACATATAAATTAGATTTTACATATATATATATATATATATAAAACAAATATCAATTCTCTAATTAAATTCTATATTAAAAACAGAACAGCGTCATATAGGAGTGGTGCCTACTGCCTAGTGACTTGTTTAATTTGGAAGGTGCTCCGGGGGGTGTGGTTACCAATAACTAGCAGTACAATTTAGTGGGACACCCTAGCAAGTAGACCGACAGGATGAAGATCTCGTGTTTAAAGCATATTTGGACCACCCTAAGTGATAAACATAAAGGAACTACATATATAATTAATCCTGCAAACATGGTATATTTTCCTGCAATCTTATATTTGACGCTAACTAGAATATGGGGGGAACTTCGGATCAGTCATACGATTCATATTTATTACTCATTCGGTGTTAAATATAAGACTCTTATACATACTAGTATAAAGACAAGAGGAATAATTTTTATGCATGTCTTGGGAGGCAGATACATCCTCAGACAAATTCATGGGATGAGTCATAAATCACTTGTGTAATAAATTTTGCCCTAAAGCTGGATAAATTTTTATTTTTGTTATAATCAATTATTAATAATGATTGTTTTGGCATTGAATTATCGAAAACAAAGCTATCAAGTTCCTATTTAGGGGGCAATTGTTTTTATTATTTTAATTACCGAAATAGTTTTAACCGCACGTGAAGGAATCGCTTTTGTTTTGAGAAAGGAGAACCGGAGAAGTCAGTGTTGACCCGAGTCACTCTTAATTTGTATCGTGATCCTTATTCATAGAGCACTGAACTATGTATCTTTAAATTGGAATCCTTCGAGTACGGTTCAGTATACTCTTTGAAACAATATACCTATGACGCGCGAGGGAATGTACATGCTGGGATAAATCTATTAGTTGGGTTCATTCTTAATATTTGTAAATTACGACAATTTAGAGAGAGAGAATGAGAGAGAGATAACTGCAGATACACCAACTTAATTAGAATAAACCGAATAAACCGTGCGTTAGTAGTATAATTCATATATATTATTCCTCCGGTCCTTAATATAAGACTCATTTAACTAATTTGATTATATTAAGGAAGTTAGATAAGTTAGTTAATTATAAAAAATATAACACGTTTTTTCTAAAATACCATAATTATCTTTCTTAATACCACATCTCCCTTTCCTACTTGAGTATGGTTGAGAGAGTATTTATAGAGGTAATTTAAAGAAAATTAATAAATATGAGAAATGGGTTTTATATTTAGGACTAAAATCAACTCAACAATTAGGTCTTATATTAAAGATCGGAGTAATACTGTCTCTTTTCAAAATTGGCACTTGTTATACTTTTCATGTAATTATGGACTTTATAGTTGTGATTATAGCCGAGTTGCCCTTTTTTTTTTTGTTCAGTTTATTTTAGAAAAGAAGTATTTTTTATTTACTAGGGCTGAGGCCCCGCCCAAATAACGTGGATATATATATATATATACTCCTCCGGTCCTAATTATAAGACCCAATTGACTTATTTGAGGAGATTAAGGAAGTAAGTTAAGTTGGTTATTTATAATAAATAAGTGTTGTCATTCCTAAAATATCCTTGCTAATTAAGTATATTGGCTAAAACTATCATTATCAGAAGGATTATCTTGGAAAAAAATGCATAAATATAATAGACAAAATGGATTGGGTCTTATAATTAGGACCAAATAAAAAGTCAAATTGGGTCTTATAATAAGGACCGGAGAAGTATATATATAAAGAAGGTGCATAAAGGAGAGGTAATTAATTAAGGCATTAAGTGGAGGAATAATTAAGAAATGGCGACTTGGGGTATGGCATTATTGCAGGTGAATTGCCCCAGTAATTCTCAGAGAAAGCCAGCTAATGCTTTCCCTAACAGTCCTAATCAACCCAAAGCTCCACTCTCCTCTGTGTTTCAAGTAACTGATCTATATCTACATTTATGGCCTGCCGCATGTGTCCTTTTCTTCTTCACCAGCTACATATTTGCAATGTGAAGGCAGGAAATGGATTTGGCTGTACTTTGCTGAGGGTCTACATCCGCACATTTGATTGTCATGAAATAATATTGTTATAACATGTATACATCATCAACATATAGTTGTACAAAATACCACCTCTGGTTCTTAATATAGGATATCGTTTGACTTTTATTTTAGTCTTAAATATAAGATCCTAATCCACTTTGTCTCTAATATTTATACATTTTTTTCAAGATATTCCTTTTAACAATACTAGTTCTAACCAATATACTTGATTACCAAAGATATTTTAGGAAAGACAACACTTATTTAGTCAACTAGCTCTTTTAATTAGGATTGGAGGTAGTATATCATTATCCACAGATATCACTCTCTTATAAGTGAGGGAAGAGGGAGTATTTATATTATTTATCTCTTTAGTTGCAAGGATATATATAAAAATTTTACTATTTATAATTACATACATCCCTCTTGTGAATTGGTCTTTTTAGTGGTCCAAACAATACGAATAAATAAGAAAGTTCGTCTTGCTTAAAACTTCATTTGAGTGTATATAGATTTTTTCAAAGATTTTTCTCCTTAAGTGATGGAATTTAAAATCAGTTTTTTTTTTTTTACTTCCTTTTTTAATCCAGCGAGAACACCTATTGTATTGTTAAAACTGTTAAAGGTTTTTTTTAAAATAAAAAATAACAGAAGTTGAGTCACTGAGACGGGTTTTGGGTATTAAAAGCTGGGCCTTAAGCCCAAAAAGAATAACAAAAAGGTCCCGAGAAGAGATCTCCTCTGGTTTGAGCTGATAAACAAGCCCCGAAGGTGATGAAAGTGGATAAGACTGTAATTCGGCCGAGTCATCTCCACATCTCATAATTTGCGGTTGATGTCCTTCTTTCTTAGCCTCTAGTCACCCTCCCCAAAAAAGGGCAAAAAAACCTTCACTGCCTATTTAGGAGATGTTTGGCAACCCCTAAAAGTACTTCTCAGAAGTATTTTTTCGTAAAACGAGGTAAACTTCTCTATATATTTACTTCATAAACCGTAAAAATACTTTTAAAACCATAATTTGGTTTCCATCCAGACACTCCCTTAATCTCATTATTGAGTTATAGGAGGAATCGAACTCTACTCAAATTTAATTTTTATGGATTATTTCAACTCACGTGCCCTTTTCTCTGCGGGAAAGGGAAAAAAAAAACGCCGTGCAATTTTTACTTTTAGATAATTTGTTTTGAAATATTTGCTTCTTATTCTTCTTGCCACCATTGAGATACTTGCTTCACACAATAATAAGGATCAATTCGTTGTACGAAATAATTTTTCCGGCCAGTTGAAATGATTTTTTTGGTGACTTTTGTGATATTGAAATTTCGAGCATCTCCTTAATCCGACGTCTTCCTTCAAGAAACGGACTGCAATAAAGCCGAAGGCATAAACCAGCATACATTTTACCAAAAAAAAAAAAACCTCCATTGGCGATGACCGTCTCGTGATGAACGTTTAAATCACATTAATCCCTTCTACAAAAAGTCATTTCTTGTTGCACCTCGCACCTCAGGTTGTGTTCTTTCTTTGTTTTTTTTTTTTTCTGTTTTCCTTTTTTTTGGGTCCTTCATTCCCCTGCTCTCTCCCTCCATCCTTGTCACCCCCATCTTTGCTAAGAATAGACCCTGCTCAGGCTTGGATCCCGTTTTCGAAGCTGACTTCAAAGCCCTGATAGACTAGATAGGGATAGCGGCATTTTGTACTAACCCTGTAACCTATAGCATCATTAGTTCAGGTAGCGGCAGATTCTTTAGCACGACGACCACGCGGAATCTTCCAATGGATATGAACACAGATACTTTGTGAGTGGCCGCGTACCTCAGCCTAGAACCTGTTTAGAGTTTAAAATAGTTTATAAATAATTTTTTAATCATAATTTACAGAATAAAAAATAAATATATGAAAAAAATTTTTGTCTCTGTTCATATAAAAAATGTTTATAAGTAATTTTATTTATGATGGCAAAAAAAAGCTTAACCGTAGAGCAGATGACAGAAGTATGTGAGTATAACAAAGAGATGAGACAAACGATGCTATTTCAACAAGTGTTGATGATGACAGGGACTACCCCTCATTGAAAGGAACCTTGAAACTAAGTAGCTATTGTTTAATAGGGAAATCGCTGGGCCTCGTTTATTTCACTCAAGTCGTACCAGTCAAACATCCATTGTTAACGCCATTTGTCTTGACCCATACGAAGGATCAACTTGACTTGTTGACTGCATAAACCAACAAACAGATCAAGCTTCCTCGGTGGGACTAACCTAGTAATTGGGGGGGGGGGAATTCCAACCTTTTGAAATTGTCTCGATTAGCTGGCTACCCAGAACTCAATAGATACAGGGGGCAACAATTCTAGAGACAGTCAGTGATGTTGCAGGATCGTCTCCAGGAGATGTATGAAAACTTGTGTGGCCATTCATTTATTAACTGTTTGCTGCTATTCTTTATGTTTTCTACTTTCCTTCCGAATGCTCAAGCTGGAGACCCCGAACGGATCCATTTGAGCACAGAGATGACACTAGTGATGCTCTCCATTATGTTTACGATAATACTTGGGCTGATTGCTTATATAAAATTCTGTGGAACCAGTTCTTCTGAGCTTCTGAACCAAAGCGTCCATCCCCAGAGCTTGGCTCGATCGGAGCAGTCCAGATTTTATGGGATCGACAAGCAAGTAATCGAAGCACTTCCTGTGTTCGAGTTTTCTTTCCTCAAGGGATCAAAAGAAGGCCTCGAATGCGTGGTTTGCCTGTCGAGATTTGAAAACAGGGAAACACTTAGGTTGCTCCCAAAGTGCAAGCATGCTTTCCACATGAATTGCATAGACATGTGGCTTGAAGGTCACTCTACCTGCCCGCTCTGTAGATGCAGGGTAGATCCAGGGGATGTCAAGGGCTTCACTTCTTCAATCAGCTCAAGGTTCCTGAGTGTCCCTTCCAATTTAACAGAGGAACCAAATCTCGAAATCCTTGTGCAGAGGGAGCAATCCCGTCAAGAGTCATTGAGAATCAACTATGGGAGAGGCTTATGGAATGTGGAGGAGGGCAGGAAGGAAGAAGAACTACTCATTGATAATGGTGGAAATCGGGAAATTCTGCACAAGTTCCATCATAGGATAGTTATCTCAGGTTTTGTTATGAGGAGTAGGTGGAGTGATCTTACTGCGACGGATTTGCTACTCTTAAACTCGGAAATGCTCAGTGTTATGTCGAACAGAAGATTCCTTGCTTCAGAATCCGCCAACGGTGAATCCTCACGATGGGATTCAAACCTTTCAGGTACTTCCAACGAGGAACAACACACGTACCAGCCACTGAATTGGGGTCGTAAAAGATCATTGTCTGAGATTACAATTGTTCCGAGGTTGAAGGAAATCAACAGGATGAAAAAATTAGCAGCATCGGGCGACAACAATGGGGGTGAAGAGAGATCATGGAGGATATGGTGGCCGATCGCGAGGCGAACCGTGCTAGGGTTTGCCAGACGAGAAAGAAGTTCCACGGAGTTAGAATCGAAACAATTAGGTTCAAGTGTGTAATCACGGCAGTTGACTAGAGCACTGTACAATGTTAATGCTTTTGCTGGTGAAATTAAATTACAAATAAAAACAATTTCTGAGAAGGAACCTCACCTCTATAAGATCGTGTGCAAATTGATCCACAGAGAGAAAGCCTGGGGACAGGGAGAACGACGGGGGATGGACAGAAACGATGCGTTTTGAAAGAGATTTGAGTGGCGTAGGCGTTTTAATAGCCAAGGAAATTGAGCAAGGGCATGTTTTTCCCGCAATGGCAAGCAAACTGCTGCAAGCAAGCAGCTTAAAAAGGTATTGATTGAATATCATTTACATTCTTTGAATGCTACACCATTATTGCATATCTGATATTTGAACTTGATGAAATTCGCATTAGCTCACTCTGAATTCCGTTGCCTTGGGGGCATTTCCTGCGCAAACACATGCACAAACCGATTAAATAATCCATTCATTGGCGCTCTGCTACCCCAATTATAGCCATTTCTCACCGTTGGGCACCTTCAATTTCTTCATTACCAACAACCGTCATCCAACCACTCTGATGATGAACGATAACGCCTCATTTAATTTACCAAGAGACGCTTCTTCTCTGATTAACTCGTTATTCTCCTGACGCTGCACTTGGCACTCCATGTTTCCTTTCTTAACTATGCTTCAGCTGTAGCTAAGCTAACCCACGAGAACCTTTTATTGCACTTTACTCCATCCTTTGTCCTTTCTTTAAACCCGTCATTTGGACTGAAAGTGAAACAGAAAGATACAATGGGAGATCATAAGTTATTGCAGAATTCAATAAGCGTCTTAATAGGAGGTTCCACTCGTAGATGGTCCGGCTCCGCCTTTGTGGTAATGATCAGAACCACCGCATTGACATTTTGGGATTCCATTTAACACTGGCAGGCCAACCCAACTGGGTAGAAGACAGCAGCAGAGGCCACTCGTTCCCAAAATTAAACAAAAGGCATTAAATTTAAAGCATTGCATGGTCCCTGAACCTTCGTCTTTATTATAGGTAGAGGGGTCCTAAATCCTAATCATTCAGAATCGAGCACGCATAATCCCTGACATTGCTACTAGTGTGGAAACAAGTTCGCTCGTCCAAGGCTCCATGCAATTTGCCGACGCGGTTGATAAACATTCACACCTTAAATAAATAGAGCGCTCATCGTTCCCTCAGATTGGTCTTATATTTGTAATTGTAGCCCTACCTCGTCAAATCTAAACCCCTTTTGTCTTACTCCATCCCTTTGTTGATCTCATGCCATGGATTTCTATGGACAAGGATCTCTCCATAGCTTGATGGACAAGGAAAATATGGAACATCAACCTCAATTTCACCTTAGCGTCCGAACCCATAAAGAGATAAGCAAACATGATGTTCAATTAGCCTCACCGAGGCCTTCTACCTCTGACGCCACAGTGTTCCCAATGATGCCATCCCCTGGCCCTGAATCACCATGGACGCGTTCCCCACGCCCAGTTTCTCCTCCTCCTTCTCTTCTTTACTACTGCATCGCTTCGCTCCATCGCCACGACGGCAATATCTACGCCATCGCAGCTACGAAGGGCTTAGTCTTTACTGGCTCTGACAGCAACAGAATCCGCGTGTGGAAGCAGCCCGACTGCATGGACAGAGGATACCTCAAAGCTAGCTCAGGCGAAGTGCGATCCATTTTGGCTTACAGTGACATGCTCTTCTCGACCCATAAAGATCACAAGATTCGAATTTGGAACTTCATGGTTTCCGACACTTTCAAATCCAAAAAGGTAGCCACTCTTCCCAGAAAAAGCTCGTTTCTTTCGTTCTCCAGAGCAAGCAGCGCCCATCAACATAAAGACTCTGTTTCTTGCATGGCTTATTACCATTCAGAAGGGCTCTTATACACTGGTTCTCATGACAGAACAGTGAAGGCTTGGCGGGTTTCAGATAGAAAATGCGTAGATTCATTTGTGGCACACGAAGATGATGTGAATTCACTGATGGTGAACCAAGACGATGGGTGTCTTTTCAGTTGCTCCTCTGATGGATCCGTGAAAATATGGAGGAGGGTGTACACAGAAGACTCGCACACCCTCACAATGACTCTTAAATTCCAGCCTTCCCCTGTGAATACAATGGCATTGAGCACGTCCTTTAACCATTGCTTTCTCTACTCGGGGTCATCAGATGGGATGATTAATTTCTGGAAGAAAGAGAGACTGTGTTACAGATTCAACCATGGCGGGTTTTTGCAGGGTCACCGTTTTGCAGTTCTTTGCCTAGCGACGGTGGGGAACTTGATATTCAGTGGATCGGAGGACACGACGATAAGGGTATGGAGGAGAGAAGAAGGGAGCTGTTACCATGAGTGTTTATCAGTGTTAGATGGACACAGAGGGCCAGTGAGATGTTTAGCAGCTTGCCTTGAGATAGAGAAGGTGGTGATGGGGTTTCTGGTGTACAGCGCCAGTCTGGACCAAACATTCAAAGTGTGGAGGGTGAAGATTTTGCCTGACGAAAATCTGTGCGTAGAGTGCACTGATCAGCGCGACGGCGGGAAGAGGATTACAGAGTACGATATGAGTCCTGTTTTGTCGCCATCGTGGGTTGAGAAGAAACTTCGAGATACCTATTTTCAGTGAGATTCCGGAAATCACTCCTCCGCTGATCCGCTAGGGCCGCCCCTTCGACCCCTCACAGTCACAGGCGTTCGTGTACCATTCGGTACTGTGAAATCTGGATTTAATCAAGTGCCAGTTCTCTTCATTTCTTAATTCTGAATTAGCCAAATGCTTCAGGAACTGGGCAAGCAAATTAACAGTCATCATTACGGTATGATAGTTTTGTTATACTGTAACATAGTTTCTTTTTCACTTTATTTATAGTTTATGGTTTAAGAAAACATAAAATATAAAATTAATTGCCCACAGTTTTGTTGAAATCAAAGTATATAACAATTCAATGTGCTTTTTTTAAAAAAAAATAAAATAATTGCATGACTTGAATTTTTTTCCTAACCGGGAACCCTCCCAGTGAATTTTTTTCCTCTAGTTAAATGCAGGAAGGTTATTAGAATTACAACCCTCCCAATATGGAAAAAGATACTACGTGACCTGTAATTAATCTTAAATAATGGGAAAAGCACATAAAGCCATCATCTCAACTTAACAGAAGCATTTAGAGGATTACATTACACTGGTCTCCACCACCGACAACACCACACATGAAATTACATGGGCTGAGATGAATAACACGGTTTGATTAGTTATACAGTAGGAGAGATGGGGAGAGGTAGATAAGGCAGAAATAGTGGTAGCTAGCTAGTGGCTAGCGATTTTCCTCATCATGAGGAAGCAGGGCACGGGATCGGTCGATGAAGAAGGTCTCATAGATGAAGCCAGCAAGGCCACCCCCAATGAGTGGGCCGACCCAGTAAACCCAGTGATCGGTCCAATTCCCACTGACCAAAGCAGGCCCAAACGATCTTGCTGGGTTCATCGAAGCAGCGGAGAAGGCCCCTCCAGCCAGGATGTTAGCCCCCACGACAAACCCGACCAGGGTGGGCCCAAGCCCACCAATGGCTCCCTTCTTTGGATCCACCATAGTGCCGTACACGGAGAACAGCAACGAAAACGTCAGGATGATCTCCCATATCACTCCCTGAGCGTACCCCACTCCACTTGCAAGCGTGTGCACTGGAGTTGTCTGCACAATTATGAGTTCACTTGCCAATCAGAATTTGGATTAAATGATTAAGCAGATTAAGCTAAATTCATGTCTTCGCGGACAAACTAATCATTACCAGTCCGCCGGAGAGGTAGTAAAGCAGGTAACAAGCGAGGGAGGATGCCAGTAATTGGTCGATCCAATAAAGTATGGAGCGGAAGAGGGTGATGTGACCGCCCACCAGGAGGCCGAGCGTTACGGCTGGGTTAAGGTGGCCCCCGGAAATGTGGCCGGCCGATATCATGGTAGCCACCACAAGCGCATGTGCCACGGCCACGGCAAACAACCCTACCAGTGCGTCTGCTCCTAGCTTTTCTGGATGGATGATCGAAAAAAGGAATGAATAAACTGTGTGTGTGTGTGTAGAGTTAGTGTGCGTGAAACTAACTAGTTATGAAAGTAAGAGGGTACCTACGGCCATGGCGGAACCAACACCGGCGAAGACGAACAGGAAGGTGGTAACAAATTCAACGACGAGAGCCTGAAGGCAGTCGGGCTGGGTAGCCTCCCGGGAGGATCCGAGAGCGATCTTGGCCATGGCTGAATGGATGAGGCCTTAGCAAGCTACTAGTTACTAGATAAACAATGGTGGGTTTGGTGTATTACATGCCAGCAGGCTTCCCGTTATATATTATGCAAAACCAGAGTACAAAACATCAAATAATTGCGTCTTACACTTTTCTATTACCAAATTTCCAATCCCACTCACATGCCCCTGCTTTCTCTCCTTCGCTCCATAATTAGCCTCCACTATATTATTTATACCTTTAAATTGTAATTAAGTCACATTTTTGCACTACTCGAGCACATATCTTATCTTATTCAATTAGAAACAGGGAAACTATGAATATATACAAGGAATCAGCCGTCGGATACTCTCACGAATTGAGATCATCAAACCCTCATTATTCTATTTTGTCCCAAACATCATGGATGTATAGCGTCCTACTTTACACTAGACGCGCACCAACATGACATGTCACGTCGTCTGCCAGCTTCTTGTGCATCATAATTAATTTCGCAATCAAATAAAATCACAGCTTATTAAACATATAAACCCGTACTTTAGGAGCGAATTTCACTTTAAAAAGAAAGGAGAGAAATTTATGATTTAGTTATTTTTGGAATAGATCAATTAATATTTGAAATAACGTCATATAATATAATTAATTTATTCCAAAGAACAAGTTGAGGATCCTATAACAAGTTGACCTTTGAAAATGAAAGGAAGATGGGACTGGAGAGGGTAGGTTTTCGTTGTCTTTGTGCTAGAATAATTATTATGTTGTTTTGGACTAAGAAAAAAGTTTTGTTATCGCCGTGTCTGTACAGGCTCATGGTATGTTCATAGCTTTGTCACTTACCTTCACATGATGACGATGGTGCCACCCACTTGTTCCTGCTCTTCCATATTCACCATTCAATCGAGGATATTAACACATAACCTCCTGTTGAACAAATGGACAAATCATGATATAGAAATAAGCCATCCGAAACCCAAAAACATTCCATTCGCAAAATGAACACATTTTACAATTAAAGCCACAAACTTCAACAAATTATTCAACCTGAGTGGCTCATCTCCTAATCCCCAGCCTAGTACTTATTTATTTGATACTTATACATGCTGGTTTCTTGTAATTAATTATGAGCAGTACTTGAATAGTTTTATGGTTCTCTGACCGCTTAAGTACAGCTAATAAGCCAAGTCCATGTGCCAACGCTGAAATTGTTTGTTGCCCTCCGGAGTTCTGTCAAGTTATTAAGAGCCTTATTAGGAAGCTTCGGGCTTATGAATATATAGACGATTCCCGTTGCCTTAAGAAGCAAATCCGATTCGATCATGTCATAAAATATGAGGAATTATTGAACCTCAGTTAGACGCTATAGAGCAACGTGGGTGACAGCAGATTGTACCCAATTATATTTTCACCGACGCCTCATTTCGCTGGGAAATTTTCAACTCAGACTTTATCGGAAACTTGTCATGTACTGATTCTGGACTACTATTTGTGCGAACGGATCACATATTAATCAGCATACGTTAGGAAGATAAAGAAAAGTTAATGGCGAAAGGATTGAAGTTTTCCTCTGGTTTTTAATTTTTTAAGACGAATTGAACACGTGGGAGAAAAATACTTGTGAGTCTCACATATTTCTTCCACTATTTTATCCTTTGCTTCCAAGTTCCAACCAAATAAAGCATTGGAGTTGTGTTGGCACCGTAACGCATGAGTTACTGTACATATAAGATCACGAGCATATGATTTAACATATGGTGGATTCTACTAATATCTCTCAGATCAGGGTCTCTTGACAATTATCAGTTAATTAAGTGATAATAATGCTTATCTAATGGGAAACAGAGCAATACTGAATGGAGGAATGGCGAACTTTGTCAACTTGTCAGCAGAATGCTTGTATTTTTCCTCAAAATCCGAATATTTCCACATTATTAGTTTCTATTTAATTTCAAATTTAAATGGCTCCTAAAAAGAGTTACAAAATTCCTTTTTTGGTGACATGTCAACTATTTCTGCAATTTGGTTTCTGAGTTGGCTGAGGACTGAGGTATCTGCAGTGATATTGACTTGCATGTCGGCAAAAGTCTAACCGCTTATCAATTTTGCATTCCACGTCTCAGATTAATATACAGTTGGACTTGCTAAATATTTGTGCTTTTTCTGTGGAATCCGTGAAAGTCTAATGGCTTTTAAATGTTTGTTTTCGTAGTGGGATTTGCCAAAAACATGGTTTTCACAGAAGCAACAAATGTGATTTTTAGGGTTCCTACCGTTAAAACAAGCATGCCTTAAATTGTTGCAATGGAGATGGTGAAAAGTTATGCCTTGCCAACCAATTGACTGCTCAATAAGTTAAAGACATTCACTTCATGACTTGAAGCCATTCAGAAGGAGAAAAATAGAACAAAATCAAAAACCATATTTACTGCAACCCCAATTTTAACCATGTATGGACTATGTTAGTCTGGCACGGCAATTCAGCACATGCTTGATCCCCTCAATCCATATCTGTTTGTCATGTTTACTTGCACATTCAAATTCTATTATCCTGTCTGCTGTTTTTATTCCGAAATAAGCCCTCTTCTCAATGCTGTCTTCCCTTTCCCTTTCAGGCCAAGCTGGTATATCACTGCACACTCCAGTGACTATATCTGCCACATTAGGTCCATATCTTAACCATTGTTGACACGGAGTGGTAAGAAGACAACAAGTAAGCAGAAGGTGCAAAATTTGCTTACATTTCTTCTTTTTCTTGAACGTTCCTCCCATATGCTTGCTTTTCAATTTGGCTACAACCTGTTACCATTTTTCATTGATTAAAGTTGTCCAAACACAAAATTGGTTGGAATACAAAGTCGCAGCAACAAGAAACTTATCATTCTGCTCTCCGACCTACAGAGGGACTATCAAAACTTCATGTACAGCTATGTTCCTCTATCTAACATAGAGTTTTGGAATTTATGCCCCTAATTTGTTAATGAACATACAGAGTATTTTCACCAATTACCTGCATATTTGAATTCACAATGAAGGACACTCGCTTCCAGTGAAGATCCCCTGTTACAATTAATTAGCAAAGAAACTCAAATTAGAATTAGAGCCTTTTCTATAGATCTGGATTCTCTTATTTTTAATTTTATTGAGGTTGTTATAGCAAAGAAGTTAATAAACATACCTTTTCTTGTGCGTTTGAGAAGTTCTCCTCCTCTGAAGACACAGTCTAGTGCTGTTAAGATGTTCGCTTCTTTACCTTCTTCACACATTTCCTCCACTAAAGGAAATGTTGAGCTTCCAATCCCCTTTTGCAGCCTAGCTTTTAGAGTAGCAGCTCCTCGCAAGGCTGTCAACAATGATTAATTCATCACAAATTCTCTTTTATGTGTTGGCAATTTTCAAATCTCTGGCAAAAGAAATCCAAAGACTGTGAGCCTTAGCCACCTTTTTTACCATACGTTAACACTTGATTAAGTAAATTTCATTTATTTTTTCCTTACTGAGTTGCCATGTTCTGTTGGTCCACATTGATTCGGTCATTAATGCAGATTTAGCAATCTACCTGTAGCTGCTCCGGCTGTTAAAGTCATTATGTCTCCATTGGTCTTAGCATTAATTGCAGAGTTAACCGCCGTTAAGATTTGATCATGATCAGCTCCCATATCTTCTGCAATTTCAATACAGTGAGAAGCTACTAAAGCTGCCGCAGATGCTATAGCAGCAGAAGTCTTTGGAGGATCCTTTTGGTTGGTATATGGCATTTCAGGTGATGCTGTTGAAGCTGCAACTGCAGCTACTGCAGCAGCAACGCCTGCCACAGATACTGCCGCGTGCAATTGAGCATTATGTGTCCTTATTTCCTGCTTTTTCCTCTCCTTTTGATCTTTCTTCCACCTACCCATGGTCTTCCCTTTTAATAAACTCTTGTAGAGCTGCTTAGCAAAAATTTTCACCAAGAAAAAAAAAAAAACAAGAAGAAATACTGAGTAATATTGAGCTGGTATTTGAGTATAAATCATAATGGTAATCACCAGGCTGAAGAAGAGATACCCCATTTCGAATTAAGTGTTGACCGGAAAGGAACTCTGGATTGAGTGTCTGATGAAGTAAAAATAACTCCTGCATATAATGGATGGCAAGGTTATTGGTTTGCATGCAAGAAATATAACTGCCGTTAGGGTTTAAACCAGAAGGGTGCTCAGTTATGAACAAGAGTAAAGTGAAACATCTTCACTTGCATTAAACCTGATGTTGAAATATCCTAAGGTTGTGGATTAAGCAAGTTGACTTTTCTGAATTCCCATGGGAATGTTGGTAATAATCAAAAGTGTAGTTGGCTTAGTTGATGACAAAAAGTAGTTTTTAAGAAAGCACTCTAATTCAAAATAGTTAAAGTTTCTCTATGCAGTAACCTTAAAGGGACAAATCATACTGAGAACTGCATCTTCAAGGTATTGGCTGCCGAACAACAACATTGGCATGTTTAATACACACCCAGTTCCCATATATCAAGATTATCAGTCCACAGGGAGAAAGTAGCAAAGTATACCTTCATTTCCTCACTGCCTCTTGGTGAAATTGGAGGGCTACACCCATTAGTTAGCTGTAAATAAACATCACAATAACAGGACAGACAAAAAGAATTAGATGCCTGTTCATATATAAGAATATCACGATCACCAAAAGAAAAAAAAAAAAAAGAGAGAGAGAGAGAGATAGGATATAGTAACATCCTTCCTTATCACCCCCTTGTTTATACGCTTCTTAGGCTTGAGCTTGTCAGAAGTGCTTTGCTTTTCCTCTTTTTTCCCTTTGTGTGTGTGTGTGACATATGATCTATTTTGAGAAAAACTAAGATAACTTATGCGAGTTTTGCGATTGCCTGCATTGGCAGCTCAAAAAGTAGTTCTGAGTAGTCTGGTTAAAATTTTCAAAGTGGTTCATATTCTTACAGAATCTTTTGAAACGGTGGAGACCTTGGTAGCAGCAGGGCAGGAAACTGGCATCTGGACACCAGTAGAAGTCAGGATATTGGTATTGTTCAGTGCCTTGGAGAGCTCCATGGCTGAGATGCTCCATGATCTGGCCAGAAACTCCATGGATTCAGTTGGAGTGTCAGGAGGGGCACAAGACATTGCTGACCACTCAGTAGGACTATTCTCATCTATCTTCTCCAGCCCCTTGACAGAGCACTTAGAGTTGCTCGAGCTCACTGACACCAAAAACAATAACAGAAACCGAGTTAACTGCCGCGTTACACCAAACTGAGGTTTGGTCATGGAAACATTTATTTCTATTTGGTCAACACTTTTCAAAGTATATACTTCCACAGCTGCTTTAGCGCCAGAGAAAGAAAGAATACAATAGACAATAGAAGTCTGGATTAACTTCATTTTACCGAACATGCTATGAAGCAACCACTTACTTGTCTAGAGTAGTAATTGGTCCCAGGCCTCAGTCAGTCAGGAGTTGGGGGAGGAAGAGTACAAAATCTCTAGCGAAGTAAGAAAGCAAGATCAAGACGATGACAAGGAGCAACAGTGAGATATTTAACAAGGAAATGCGACACTATTTCCAAGTTTAATATTTTGAAGAAAAAATGAAAACGATGTCATAGAATCTTTTGTGGGGAAGGGAAGGACCCGGTTTAAAGGTCATTTATTCGTCTCCACCTTAAGTTGTTGCTTTTAATTTCCACTCTTATATGCTTTATACATAAAGGAGATAAAGACCTGTTTTATGGCAGCGGAGTGCATCATTACTTGCATTCGTCTTTGTCGCCATTATCACTTTCTAAAGTAAAATCCGGGGTCCCATTATTACACACTGTTTCTTTTCTTTAATTCCGCCCAACCCTCCTTGGTTCAGTGCATTAACATCATACACAAACTGGTGAGTTTAACAGTTTTAGGAGGCTCCATTTGGTTCTAGATACAAGTTCTATGGATTTCCAACAGGATGCTCAACAACTCTTTCCCGTTAATGGGCATCTGTTGCAAATTTACCATGCCATCATTGGTTTTACTGTTTCCCCGCATGAGTTACTTTTTTCCCCTCCTCTCATTAAGCATACGACAAGAACTCCTCCAACTTGTTTTGGACTACATTATTATAAATTTCATGCACGTGCACAGAAAAGTCAATATTTGTGCAGACTGGATCATAAAATTTGCTCGACAGTTTTCAATGGAGCCTCCTTAAAATTGTAGAAATTACATTGTTTGGACCGTGCCATCCCCTCCCTGGGCATTAGGCTTTTCATGTTGGATAAAAACCATAAAAGCCGTTTGGACATTGTGTTCAGTCTATCAATGGGCAACAATATTGCTCGTTTTATATAAGCTCCCTTCTTATGATCTGCTAATGTTTTGATAATTTGGATTGTCAGATAAATACTTGTCCCTTGAAGATGTTTACTGATATACTGACCCTTCCACGTCCATAGAAAAATCCAATTCCGTACATTTAAACACGAATTAAGGAAAAGCATGCAGTGAACCATGACACGAGAAAGGAACCTTATTGTTATAGTATTATTTTAGATATAAACAAATCAAGTTGATCTTTAGTAGGGAAAAAATCGTGTTCATGAGCCGAGTGCATACAAAAAACACTCGAGATATCCTTATTGAGCCAAACAACGCTTGAATCTGACTCAAGTGAGATGATGATATAAAAAATGAATTGACACCGAACGCAGAATCAAAGATCTTGACTTCCCTCACCCCTCATTGAGAAAAACATCCTTTCCCGCGTTTTCCCCCTCCCGCAGGACGCAAGCGGATAAACATCCACCGACATAGCTTGTTCTGCAAATAGATTCATCGTCGTCAATTTCCCTCTTTGGAATCTGAAATGGGGGCATCTGCCTTCTGCCATATACCCCACGCAGCATCATGTATGCTCCTAGTTACCATCCGATGTCTTTAGCATGATAATACGATGCTCAGGGAAGACGACGATCTTTAGGCATCCTGCTCGTCATAACAGTCCCATTCCTTTGGCAATGTGAGTGTCCTGACATTTGAGACACTAACAAAGCCCCCTCAAGTGACTCCTTCAAAACCCATATCTGATCAAATTAACAATCCAAGTTATTAGTAATAGTCGGAGAAGAGTTCAAAGTTACATTTTTATGTATAAGCAAATATTTATCTCTACCTATTTTTTGGCCGAAGAAATTCTGCGTAGCGAAGGAATCCAGCTGCTTGAAGTGCCAGTGTTATGCCCAAATACACGACCCGGGTTTGAGCTTCCTATTGGTTTCTCTGCTTTCGACACATTTTCTGAGATTCTGGGCCTCGCAGATGTAGATGGACCATTTTTCACAGGCTGCCACAATTTTGTCCCAATAAAAACATTGACTTTAGCCAAATAAAAGTACATCTTAGATTTCAACATATTGTACGTATGTTATCATGCAGAGAGGAAGATAACCTAGTATAAATTACAATTATCTGGTGCACACTTTTATTCCTACTCAAATTACAATGCCTTCACTGAAACTTCCTTTTAGATCAAAGTTTCATTCACATCACTTTTCTTTATCAGACATTAAATTAACTAGAATGAATTTGTATGATAGAACCTAACATGAGCCCGGTTGTTCTCATAGTGTGTAAAAAGTAGAGCTATCAACACCTTTTAATATTTTAAATTGATTGAATGGTACTAACTCCGGTCCTAAATATAAAAACTAGTTGACTAATTTAAATAGATTAAAAAAAGAAGTTAAATTAGTTATTTTTAATAAATCGGTATTGTCTTTCCTAAAATGTCCTTGTTAATCAAATATATTGGTTAGAACTAACATTATTACAAAGACTATCTTGAAAAAAATACATAAATATAAAAGACAAAGTGGATTAGGATCTTATATTTAGGACCAAAATAAAAGTCAAACAAGATCTTATATTAAAGACCGGAGGTAGTAATTTTTTTACTTTTGATTTATCACTAGAACACAGAAACGTTTATCTCGTATTATCAAAAAAAAGCCCAAGCTAGAAATTACATCAAATAGGCAGTCATACTTACAAGTTTCACAACCTGATCCTCTGCATTCAGATTCTGATCATCGTGCGATGCTCTGATTTGCATATTAACGCGTGCATTAACATTTGTTAATGGTCTTGCCTCCGCAATTTGAGCAGAGCCGTTAACACCTGAAAAGGAACCCTAACAAATCAGGATATTCTTTCTTCCTTCTTTCCTTAGAAAAAGTATTGCTTCGGCATACTGCAAATCTTCGTAGATTGTGTTTTCACTTTTCAGTCTTCAGACAGCAATGTCATGGGATTTCTTCCCTTTTCCTCTTTCTGAAAGAGTCCATCTGCAATTCCTACCTCACTCTTCTGGGCAGCACCAATCTCAACATTCAAATCAAATAACTAAGCAGATTACTGATAGTGAAGAGAGTACCTTTATTCTTATCCACAACATTTGGTTCAATACGGTTAGGCACATCAACGGCAGGCTGCAAAATATCAGATGATAAAGTGAGCGAGAATAAAGTCAGAATATATGAAAGCTATCAGAAAACCCATATGAAGTATACAATTTTAGCACGCAATCACAACAGCTACCCAAAATATGTCAAGAATGTACTTACAGTTGATTGATCCTTCATCTTTGTCTGTTGCGATTGCTGATATTTAAGAATGGTCCAGTCATATATGTAGTCAGACTCGTATCCTGTTCATTTAATCAGGGCAAATAACACTGTGTTATCAAAGAGAGAAGATCCTCAAATACACAAATGAGACAACCAGAAACATCATTTTATTATGTAAAGTATTAAAACACTGTTTAGATTACACATTCCGAGGTACTAATGAACATGAAGCATTAACAGCAGCAGGTCAACAAATTAGGATAATTTTCAAATTTGAAATTATTTTTCAAGATCCAGATGAATGACTCTATATTCTACTAGTTTTGATCCCCCCCCTCCCCCCCCTCCCCCTCCCCCTCCCCCCATTGCTTTGCACTCAATAAATCATACTTCTGTGCTCAAATATTGGAAGGAAATCTAGCATACTCGGGAAGAAAACTTACGACTCAATTTAACACATTGATATAGATTTACGTAAAGTACTCAGTTTATTTGTGACTTTTCTAAAGGCCAACTCGTAAATTGGGACAGCAAAGCAGCTTCAGTTGCTGGGTTGTGTTGCAGCCCCATAGTAAACAAGGTTGAAATCTACCCTCTGTGTGTGTGTGTGAGAGAGAGACAGAAGTTTACGATCTATATTTAATGTTCTACCCTCAGCATCTAACATATCACTGATAAAGCCATCAGCTCATGTGAAAATTTTCATATGAATAAACCATGACTTGTGAGGAAAGGTAGTTAAGAATAAAGCATCCGATCCAAATAGAGGAAAACTAGTTAAGCATAAAGCATCCGATGATCCAATAGCTAATACCTTCACGAGTAAATAAATCACGAAACAGGCGCCTCAAGAATCCATAATCTGGGCGTTGATCAAATGTCAAAGAGCGGCAATAATGGAAGTAGGAAGCAAGCTCCGCAGGATAAGACTTGCAGAGGATCTGATAACAACAAATATGAGTCAGACACTCAGCAAAGCAGTCAACTCCTAAGCATATCAAGAGTTTTTATAGAGAGAATCTTCCCAAAAGGATGCACAAAAATTTGTTTACTCCGTTAATAGCATTTCTTAAGGTGCAAGCTTTTAATATGATTGTTCAGTCAAAGATGAGTATTCGAAAATAGGTTTTAAGGTTGTAAACTTCTTCCTATTTAACCTAAACCTATCAATTTCAACTTTCCAATTCCCCCACACTTGCATCCACCATCTACATCCAAATAAAGAAAAGAAGAGAGAGACGAACCAACCTGCCCACATAAAAACAGTATGAAGTTGTTTTTTTTTTTTCCTTTTTTTTTGGGAGGGGGGGGCACGAGACATTTTCCAAATTTAATTCATAGACGTACCTCAATTGGAGTGGATAGCTTCTTCTCACAGATCCTGTCGTACTTTTGCTTTTTAGTGGCAGCTCTCAGACCCTGCCATGGAAGGCTAAAAAGGAAGAAGCAATTGGTCAGGCCAGTATAACACACACTCAAATGCACAGTTTTTCCAGCTCAAGATCGCTATTATTGTAACGCATAGAGAGAGGCATACCTTCCTCTCAAGAAGTAAAGAAGAACATAACCAAGAGACTCCAGATCATCCCGTCTACTTTGCTCTAAAGAATTAAAACCAGAATTATGAGAATTATATTGCAGAATTTACGGACCAAAAAAAGGAGAACTTTTAATACCCACCAATTCCTAAATGAGTATTGCAACTCGCATAGCGGGCAGTGCCTGTTAAATTTTTGTTCTCTCTGGATGAGTTTATCAAGGTAAAGAAACAGAGATAAGCAATGGTAATCTGGGTCATTAAACTAAGTAAAAACATATCTATAAGAAGAATTTAGAAAAATTAGTCATGAGTTAATTACTCATCCACAAATTACAAAGTAGGAAGATTCCAAAATTAAACATACCTGTAAGCAATATGCTTATTGGTTGTGGGATCCTTGTATCTTTTTGCAAGTCCAAAATCAATCATATAAACCTGGTAATTTTAGCAAATTGCAGAGAATATAAACAAGGAATAAGCAATCGACAGCTTAAAAGGAATCATTAGATAAGAAACTATTCAGACAAATTGATGCTACCTGATTTGCTTTTCTCCCTAGACCCATAAGGAAGTTATCTGGTTTGATGTCTCTATGCAAAAATCCCTTTGAATGTAAATGCTCTATCCTTGCAAGCTGCAGTCAAGTAAATAAAACAGGCTAAATTTTGCATTCATGAACCTTAGTTGAAGGATCACGCTGGTGGAAGTTTCAAGGGGGGAACAAACAAAAAGAAGGGAGCAAAGCTCAGATAAATTAATAATTACCATCTGATCAGCCAGCATCAAAACTGTTTTCAATGAAAACTTCCCTCCACAGTATACGAAAAGATCCTCAAGACTCGGTCCCAAAAGATCCATAACTAAAACGTTATTGTCTCCATCAATACCATGCCATTTCATGCTTGGAACACCACCTAAAAAGCAAAGAGTGTGTGGAATAAGAAACTGATCATTCTTGGCCAAGTTTTCAGAGCATGTAATTTTAACAGGTAGAAATGCTTCTATTTTATCTTACTTCCTCCTTGAAGGGCATTATATAACTTGGCCTCATAAAGTAGTTGCGGGTGTTTAGTCTTCCTGCTCTCCTGAAAATCAAGGAACATAAATGTTATAAATCGCACAAAGCATATGCTATGTCATGCACATGAAGAGAGATGCCCCAAAAGAAATTCGTTAAGCATAGCCTTCCATATCATAAATCATCATTTTATTACTTTTCATGCAAAAAGCTTGTGCAAACACTTATGCTCTTGTCACGTAACGGATACAATATTATGTGCATTCAAGTCAAAATGCTACAGCTTATAAGGCAAGAAACAAACCTTGAGATATCAGTCTAAGGGATGCGGATGTATTAAACACGAAAACGGTTTCAAATTCACATTATAGATGAAATGTTTACCTTCCAAGCGCAGTTCTCTTAACACTGTAGTATTAGGCGGTTATAAATAATGACTAACTACCAGAGACACGAAAGACCCTCAAGAATCCCAAACTATTGCAAGCGATTCTGAGCAAACCGGCTACATATGAAATTCAAAACCATTTTGGTACAACAGAGGTTCTTGTGAAGCCTTACTCTAAGGTTGTTTTGACTTTGGTAACAAGTAGCCTTCTTCTCAAAAAAAGGTCACGCATCATTCATGACCTTTATATTAAAAGAGGTTTTTAAAATAGGCAGCTGCTGAGATAATAACAGCTCTGAACTTCAGGATGTCTTATTGTCATCGATGTCTTTGATGTCAGTTGTAAGCACGATCTCACATCTAGAAAAGGATATCAACTTGTTGGGACGACCATGACTTATCACTTATGAGTCAGAAAGCTTTTCCCTTTTGTAAAAATCGGTCATCAAACTTCTACGCGCAGTTCTCTAGTTTCACAGAAAACCAATAACATGACACGATATGCACTAGCTCACCGACTGTTTCCTTCCCTCTCCGTCCTCTACTAACGTAGAGAACAAGTCATGACAAGACATGCAACATGCATAAACAAAAAGAGTAAAAAAGGAAGCTTTTATAAAATAATCTACAGCCGAAAGATGAATTTAGACTCACCATCTTCATCGCTACAATCTCGGATGTCTGAATATCGGCAGCTGGAAAACAACAGTTTCGTCGAAAATTATAATCAGCATATAAAGTCATAGGCCAAAAACCAAACTCTACTATGAAGATGAAAACAGAGAAAAAAAACGTACCAATATAAATTTCGCCGAAGGAGCCGCTACCTATCTTCCGACCCATCTTAAACCTCCCTCCAATGATCCTCTCCATTGTCCAACAGCCCTTCTCTCCTTTCCCGCAAATCGAGCCGATCAGGGGACTCCCAGAACGAATAACAGGCCTTTGCTATATCGGGTGATGAAAAGGAGAAACCTTTTGCAAGGAGTCAGCGACGCGCAAGCAGGCAAAAAGTAAGACTCCGCTTGGATTGTTATCGAGAATATGAGTCAGCCAAAAATGGGGTTTGGTGGAGGAGATGAGAGAGGAAAGTAGAGAAGGGTAGGCGGCGACGAGAACAGAGCCCGGGAGAAATCGGCTGAACTTGGACGTGGGGGGTCAAGGAGAGGGGAGAGAAGAAAAGGAGAGAGATAAGCAGAACTTATTTATAAAAAAAAATAGGGTTATTTTGGGAAACGGATATAAAGATTTTTTTTAAAACGGGGAAAAAGTTGGTTGATGACCTGGACATGCTGGAAAGTAGAGAACCCAACCTATTTCCATTACTGATCATTTCGCCACTATTGACCATCCGCCTTGCGGTGCATGTTATTGACCTTTTTAATCCCACCTCCCCCACATGACACACGGTTCTTAATCTCTGAAAAATGACCGAATTGTGAATAAATATTAAATAAAGTTTTCACCAATTGAATTGCTTCCTTCTTGGATATCATACCCTTCATTATTAAAATATTAAACACATGGCCCGTCTGACTCAGCACGAACCAATTTGCCTCCTCGTAGAATTTAAACAATCATAGATAGAATGAGTAAACATTGGTTTAATTCAGTTTCTAATTTGTCCATTGGATATGAGTTGTTGTGATTTTTCCTTCTTTTTTTTTTTTCTTTTGGGCCTTTTTTCCCATATGGACAGAGAATAGTCCCAACTCCCACCAACCTTTTTGTTCGGAAAAAGGGAAATGGATAAGCATCCACCTTTTCCGGATTCCGGGAAACTTGCCATTGCTGGTTAATGCGTTTAGCAGAAAAAACTTGGCATGTGTTTTTAATTCTCCCAACTATCAAGCATTGACCATTCAACTACTCTGCTTTGTTCTGGGTCAAATCCAACTCCTCTGTTTTAAATCGCAACTGTGTACACGAAAAATTAATATCAAAATCAATCTGTCGTAGCATATATAGCGAATTACCCATATAATAATAATACAACTCGTTTCAAGCATTGCATGATGCGGGAAAAAAAAACTAGTTTTAAAAAAAAATTTCTAAGTGATGTAGGATGATATCACGCACACGTCTGGCTCATTTCTTTGCCTTCCAACCTGGAAGGAGCAAGTTTTTCCCTTTGATCAATTCTTAAGACACCCAATAGATACCATCATCAGTATTATAAAGTTGGTAGTCCACCTGGTAATGGAATTACATGGAGTAGTAGCATAAAATTGCGTTGACCTCAAAGACTGAAGAGAAGCTTGACTTTAAAATACCTCATAGTTTAGTGGCATATCATCTCTTTTGGCTGTGGGTTTTACCCCGTCTACAATGCAGAGCCATCAATACTTGCCTTCTAATTCGGAAAAAATGAGACTACTAAAATTTTTCGGGGGCAACGAGTTAGCGAGGGAGCAGATCACGGAGAGGAGGTTGGTGGGACCACCATGGCTGCCAAGCCTTGTAAAATTCGATTCTCAAAATTTATGTGAATCTTGTATTATATTTAATATCTGTCCCGCTCGTTTTTAAATATCTGTCCCCCCATTAAAATCACGCAAGGGTTAGTGTTGTCGACACGAAAAAATTGAGAGGTAATTATAGCGTGGCCGCTCTTGACTTCCTGGGAAGCCTGACGCTGACAATAGACGAGTCACCTTGAAGTCTGTTCCGCCCCAAAGCACAGAGGACATATCTCACAAAGTAATGTCCAGCTTTTTTGTTCTTGACAACCCTCTTACAGGCCCAATGGACTCCCAAAGCCTATCAAGGAGGATATGGAGAGGCTCCCAAACAGGCCCTAAACGCCATTTTAATAGCATTTGTACTAGAGCGTGTTTCTCGAGCTCGCCGCAAGGGATTTTTATATTTTGTTTCATTTTTTCGATCGTCCTTAATCGGAGTTCTGTTTCAGTGGTACTGACTCAGGCCACTGGAGCTCATTCTGCCATAGCTACACTAGAGATGAGGATCAAACGCACTTCAGAGGAGAAAAATATAGAGAAAGAGCCACTTTTGAGCATCCCCAACGCCAATGCCAACAAGGGTGGCTTCAGAACTCTACCTTTCATTGTAGGCGCGTCTAGTTTCTTTTCCTATGACTTCATATCAGACCCCTTCTGCTGCCGCAAAGATTGGTTTTTGCTTGCAATTTGACCTCTCTATAATATCGTGTGGCAGCAAATGAAGCATTTGAGAGGCTGGCTAGCGTTGGGTTGATGCCTAACATGATTTTGTAGTTGACCAGAGAGACTACGGCATGAAAATCACCGAAGCCACCAATGTCCTCCTTCTCTCCTCCGCCGCCACCAATTTCTTCCCCCTCTCGGTGCTCTCCTCGCCGATTCTTACGTGGGTCGATACCCCATGATTGCCTTCGGTTCTATTGCCAGTCTACTTGTAATTTTCTTTTCATTTTTCTTCTTCTTCTTCTTCTTCTTTTTTGGTGAAATTCATTTCGCTTCTTTAAATACAAGCTAAGTATCCTCAACTAGCATCAATCAATACATAAACTTTTGAATTTCGGCCATATGGTTTAATGCCTAAATCTTAGCAGCGTCACGTGATTTTAAGTGTAACATGGGGGCTAAAGTTTAACTAAATCTCAGGCTTTTTATTATTTTAATTTTAATTTCTAGTTTCAGGTGATGACTTTGCCACAATTTTAAGAGCATACATCGATATTTATAATTTGTCAAGAAAAACATGCTTAACAAAACCCACCTCCCTTCAACGCTTTTCTCCTCTTCAGGTCTGCCTGATAGTATTGTGGAGTAAATATTGCTTTTTCCTCCATTGGCTGCAGGGAATGGTTCTTTTATGGGTAACAACCATGATTCCAAAATCAAGTTCCATACCATGTCACTGACCCGTGCAGCTCCCCCACTTCATTTGAATTACTCCTTCTACATACTTCGTTTGTCCTCATGGCCCTCGGAGCAGGTGGTATAAGATCAGCATCCTTGCCCTTTGGCATTGATCAATTAACCTACAGAGACAGAGAAGAGAGCATAAAAGATGGCTACTTCAGCTGGTACTACGGTTCTGTTGCTGTGTCTTCCCTAGTAGCTCTGTCTGTGGTTGTTTATATTCAAGATCAAATGGGGTGG